>NW_028270170.1:36465105-36779983 GCF_037043375.1 Chiloscyllium plagiosum | reverse complement strand
GAGCGCCATCTTGAGGATTGGATGGAGGGGAAAAAAAATCAGCAAAGAACTAAAGCATACAGAAAAAGAAACAATATTTTTTTTTCCTGATTTGAAATATGGGAATCCTAGATATCCACACAGTATCACATATCCATGAGGACTGCCATTGGCAAACCACTTGCCCAGCTGATTAACTTAACCAGACTGTTTACCTTAAAATTCAAGGTGAAGCTATCAAAGATTACAGTTGGTGAGAAAGCCCCATATTTTTGGTGACAAGACGACAAACTAACCAAAAGTATTGCAAATAAAATTTCTAATAATGAGAATGAAGCCATGTATGTGGGGAATAACAATGAATAACAGAACCAAAGTCATAAATATTGGAGCTCAGAGTAATGTGAGCAAAATCCCAAGATTGAGCGATACGTCTGAACAAAAGAAAGAAGTTTTCAGCTGTGGCATTACAGTCCCCATTTTAAGAATAAAGCCCTATGCGACAAGAGTAAAGTATTGAGTAATGGGAGTAACTTAGTCTCACTTAAAACACCATGCTGTAAAGGAATTCTTGGCATTGTGTCCAACTCTGCAATCTATATGAAAGCAAAGTTCCAAATGTCAAAACAAATGCCGAATATACCATTTTAAAACTATAAGGTCTCCATATCCAAATATATTTTGACACTTATTAGTGAGTGACAACAAAATATGCCTGACTGAATTTAATAATATTGTACAAAATAACTAATACAGCTAACATAATATTGCAGAGCTAAAAGGAAACAATAGTTTAAAATATTCAACTGGTATGATTTACTCTGTGAAACAGTGAGGCATCTGAGAAAAGGCGATACAGGAAGGAACCAGTCCATTTTAATTTTTTAAGAGGAGCATGCTTATCATGAAACCACCCAACCATCTGTGAATTCAGCCACGAGTTTAGTTCCTGATCTAAAGCAGCTATGATACTGCACAAATGTTTCTCAGCTAAGTCAGAAAGGCTTCTTACCTCATACGCTTGCCATTATCTGCCACCTTGGCTTTGTTTAGAATTCCAGCTTTATCCAACGACTGAGACTAAATAATTGAGAAACAGCAAATGAGAAAATCTTGAAGTGCAGGAGCAATGAAAGCAGGCAGCAGTTCCAAACCCAAGCTTTACTGTGCAGCACCAGTCTTCCCTTTGAATACCTGCATTGTTTAGTGAACAGAAAATAGCTGCAGGCAAAGGACAAATGAAGGTTCAAAACACCAGAGCCATGGGCCTCAAGGTACAAAACGTTCATGCAGAAAATGGTCAGAACCTGTGCAGCAACAGATAGTTCCCGGCAACAGCAATTGAACAATAATGGCTCAAAAAGCTATCAGGCAAATGGAAAAAAATTATAATTTAAAAAGAAGAACCAGATGTAGTTAAAATATTTAGAGACAGTGAGAAGATGTCACTAGCAGAGAGGATCCCTATTAAAATATCATGCATTAACTGTCGGCTTTGATGTGACTGCAGCTGCGTGTTACACATGAGCAATAGGATTAGGGTAAGAGTAGACCAATGTGAAGGAAGAGGTGGCCTCGCTCACAGTCTGGAAACACTAACGTGGGGAAGCAGGATATCAGCACGGTTCCCAAGTGCGAGTTCGGCACTGTAATCAGACGCATTTCGCCTGTGCATAACTATTGGTCCCTTAAAGAAACAGAATAAAGATTAATTGACATCAAATCTTCTCAGTCAATTGGTTGTGTTCACATAGGGCAAATTCACATGAAGCAATTTTGGAAACATATATGGGAGGGCATAAGAAATGGGACCAAAAGCTAAGGGCTTGTCAAATCCTGGACAACATTTAAGGTGGACTATTGATTTATTTCAATTGTGTTGGATTGCATACAGCCTGATTGCATTGATTAGGGTTTCACTTGAGCACATATTAAGAGACACTCTCCTTTTAAAAGACCATTAATTGTAAATTTGATCTAATTTCAATTATTTGGTACTTTCAAAGAGTACAAAGGGGCATTCACACAGTCTTGTAGTACAGTGTCCTGACCTTTGGATCAGAAGGTGTGGGTTCCAGTCCCACCTGGCCTGGGAGGTGCATTACAACATGTCTGAACAGGTTACAAACAATTAAAAAGGCACTCACTGAAACAGTGGGCAGTTATGTCAGGCTTCTATATGATTGAAGTAAAAATTGGTTGCAGTATGATTAATCACCAACAGGTTCTCTGAAACATAACAACCTGATGCACCAGCTCTTTAAAAAGGAAGGCAGAATGTTTGTGACTCTAGTTATGGACCATGCATCAAACCTCAAAAATTGTCAATTTGCAAACATGGGAACTCAGAATGCAGTCACTGCATCTCTGCAATGTCCTGTATTTAGTAAAGTCACTCAGTGGGAATATTAGTGACTAAAAGGAATGAATAGTGCTGCTGCCTTATTCCTGTCATTTTTCAGGAAGCTTTGAGTCATTAAAATATATTATTTCAACTGTCTTCAGAAATCCGGTAGGAGGATGACAGAAGACAGCTGTGCTGAAATGCCCAGGAAAAAATTACACAAATACATGAGCCAACTAACATAGACATTCCAAACAGTGGGCAAACACAAATATATATCATTGCATAATTGCTGGTATTTTGGAGGGAATATATCCAGTCCATTTTGCCTTGCATATTCATCAAGCAATGGGGTTCATCCCATGAGCATGCATCATTTGAGTGTTGATACAAAGCCAATTCTCAAGCACATTTTGAATTCCCTGCTAATTGGATGATCCACAATACAATTCCCCATGCACAATTATTTATCGTGTTTCAGTGGGAGATCCCAATATACTTGCGGCTTTTCAAAAGCATTTATTGTTGAAGTTGCAGGGAAAGGCATGATTGGCAGCTAAACATCTCAGGATATTGATGCTTCAGGCAGAATAGAGTGGGAGGTAAAAGAGGTGGAGGAGTTGCATTACTGGTCAAAGAAAATATCACAACTGTGCTGAAGGAGGGCACAATGGAAGACTCGACCAAGGAGGCAATACAGGCAAAGCTCAGAAATTGGAAGGGTGCGGTTACAATGTTGGGGGGCTGTACTACAGGCCTCCCAACAGCCAGCGTGAGATAGAGGTGCAAATATGTAAACAGATCATGGAAAGAAGTAGGACCAACAGGGTGGTGGTGATAGGAGATTTTAATTTTCCCAAATTGCTTGAGATTCACAGTGTTAGAGGTTTAGATGGAGCAGAATTTGTAAGGAGCATCCAGGAGGATTTTTTAGAGCAGTATGTCAATAGCCCAACTGGGGAAGGGGCCGTACGAGACCTGGTGTTGGGAAATGAGCCAGCCACATAATTGAAGTTTCAGCAGGGGATTACTTTGGGGGTAGTGATCACAATTCCATACATTTTAGAATACTCGTGGACAAAGACGAGAGTGGTCCTAAAGGAACAGCTAAATTGGGGAAAGCCAACTATACCAAAATTCAGCGGAGCTGGGGAATGTATATTGGGAGCAGCTGTTGAAGGTAACTCCACATTCGATATGTGGGAGGCTTTTAAAGAGAGGTAGTTTAGAGTTCAGGAGAAGTATGTTCCTGTGAAAATGAGGGATCGAAATGGCAAGGTTAGAGAACCATGGATAACAGGTGAAATTGTGGGACTAGCTAAGAGGAAAAAGGATGTTTACATAAGGTCTAGGCTACTGAAGAATATCGGGAATGTAAGACCAATCCGAAATGAGGAATTATGAGGGCTAAAAGGGGTCATGAGATATCTTTAGCAAACAGGGCTAAGGAAAATATATAAGGAGCAAGAGGGTAACTAGAGAAAGGGTTGGCCCACTCAAGGACAAAGGAGGAAAGTTATGCATGGAGTCAGAGAAACTGGGGGAGATCCTTAACGAGTACTTTGCAACAGTATTCAGTGAGAAAAGTGACATGACGGATGTGGAGGTTAGAGATAGATCTTTGAGTACTCTAGGCCAAGTCAGCATAAGGACGGAGGAAGCTTTGGGCATTCTAAAAGGCATTAAGGTAGACAAGTCCCCAGGTCCAGATGGGTTCTATCCCAGGTTACTGATGGAAGCGAGAGAGGAAATAGTTGGGGCATCTTTGAACACGGGTGAAGTTCCGGCTGAGTGGAGAATTGTTAATATTGTCACCTTGTTTAAGGAGGGTAGCAGGGATAGTCCGGGCAATTATAGACCATTGAGCCTGATGTCAGTGGTAGGGAAGCTGCTGGAGAAGATACTGAGGGATGCAATCTATTCCCATTTGGAAAGAAAATGTGCTTATCAGTAATGGGCAGCATGGTTTTGTGCAGGGAAGGTCATGTCTTACAAATCTAATAGAATTCTTTGAGGAAGTGACAAAGTTGATTGATGGGGGAAGGGCTGTAGATGTCACATACATGGACTTTAGTAAGGCACTTCATAAGATTCTCCATGGTAGGCTGATGGAGAAGATGAAGTCGCATGGGATCCAGGGTGTTCTAGCTAGATGGATAGAGAACTGGCTGGGCAACAGGAGACAGAGAGTAGTGGTGGAAGGGAGTTTCTTCAAATGGAGACCTGTGACCAATGGTGTTCCACAGGGATCTGTGCCTGGACCATTGTTGTTTGTAATATATATAAATGATTTGGAGGACGGTATCAGTTGCCTGATTAGCAAGTTTGCAGATGAGACCAAGATTGGTGGAGTAGCAGATAGTGAAGGAGACTGTCAGAGAATACAGCAGAATATAGATAGATTGAAGAGATGGGCAGAGAAATGGCAGATGTAGTTCTGGGCAAATGCAAGGTGATGCATTTTGGAAGATCCAATTCAACAACGAACTATACAGTAAATGGAAATATCCTGGGGAAAATTGACGCTTACAGAGGTCTGGGCATTCAGGTCCATTGTTCCCTAAAGATGGCAACATAGGTCAGTAAAGTGATCAAAAAAGCACACAGCGTGCTTTCCTTCATTGGACGGGGTACTGAGTACAAAAGTTGGCAGGTCATGTTACAGTTGTATAGGACTTTGGTTCGGCCGCATTTGGAATACTGTGTACAGTTCTGATCGCCACATTTTAAAAAGGACGTGGATGCTTTGGAGACGTTGCAAAGGATATTGCCTGGTCTGGAGGGCACTAGCTATGAAGAGTAGTTGAATAGATTAGGATTATTTCATTTGAAATACAGAGTTGAGGGGGGACCTGATTAAGGTCTACAAAATCATGAGATGCATAGCAAGAAGCTTTTTCCCTGAGTGAGGAACTCAATTACTAGGAGTCACGAGTTCAAAGTGAGGGGAAAGGTTTAGGGGAGATATGCGTGGAAAATTCTTTATGCAGAAGATGCTGGGGGCCTGGAACACATTGCCAGTAGAGGTGGTAGAGATGGGAACAATAGCATCATTTAAGATGTATCTAGACAGATATGTGAATGGGCAGGGAACAGAGGGATACAGATCCTTGGAAAATAAGTGACAGGTTTAGATAGAGGATCTGGATCGGTGCAGTCTTGGAGGGTTGAAAAGCCTGTTCTTGTGCTGTAATTTTCTTTGTTCTTTGCACATTACTGAGCAAGCTTCGCACACAGTACAAAAGTAATGTTCACTAAATGTTCAGAGATGGGTCCAGAATATTTGGAACTAAGTCAGGCCAATAAGTAGTCAATAAAATGATCATACTTGTGCCCCCAAGATCACTGCCTTCTACACAGCTCAGGTGAAGCACTACGAGAAACTCGAGCCATATAAAATGGTGCTTTGGTAGCTTCAAGATGCGGGTCCCTTGTGAATTCTCCCTTTTCTTCATTTGTAATTGATGGCCAGACACCAGGTGTCTAAGCCCCAAAGTCTGGGATTCCTGGTTTAAATTGTCACTTCTTACTCCTATTTTAACACACTGTATACTCTCCTCTCTGACTGTAATTTTGGTTATCACTGCTAATCGGCCCAATTTTAATCAAATCCACTCATAAGCACATAGTTAGGCTCAGGCCTAGCATCTCCATCTTTGACTTGGTGCATTAAAAAAAATCTGATTATACATTTTGGAATGGCTTAAGTCATCTTACTACTATAAATTTGTGATATAAAAGGTTATTGTTGTTTAATGTTTAAGGGGAAGGGTGTCTGGTAGCTGTAATCTACTGATTCATTGACACAAAATTCTTTAAAAGGGTATTTGCTAGAGAATCTGTCCTGAGCTATTGTTTGAAACATGGAAATTATATGGCACAGAGGGAGGCCATTTGGCCCTCGTATCTGTGCTGGCCAAAGAAGAGCAGTCCAGCCTAATCCTATTCTCCAGTTTAAATACATCGCCCTGTAGGGTACAGCACTTCAACTATATATCTAAGTTGTTCTTCTTTTTAAAAGCTAATCCAGGGTTCCACCTCTACAACCATCACCACCTTTTGGGTGAAAATATTTCTTCTCAACTCCCTCTAAAATCCTTCTAACCAATTAAATCAAATTGATGCCATTGACTATTGACTTCTCTGGTCAATGGATTAGGACATTCCTAGCTGAGCCATTTATAATTTTATACGCCTTAAGTAAACCTCTCCGCCTGCTCAGTTTCAACAAAACTAACCCCAACCTGTATAATCTAGATTCCTGGCTAAAATTCTTCAAACCTGGTAACATCCTCACAAATCTCCTCTGTACTTCTTCAAGCCCAATCATATTCATCATGTAGTGACTAAAACTATATACAGTTGCCTAGAAATGGCCTATATTGTGTTTTATATCGTTCAATATAATGCTCACCCTACTGAGGGCTGGAGTGGAGCAGGCTGAAGGCCCAAACAGAGGAGGATGGGATGGTTGTTGAACTGGGGACCAGTGTGGGCAGTCAGCGGCTTGCAAACCCGGTCAGACCACGTATAGAAGCCCCTGCGCTGATCCACTGCAATGTAATGTTTATTTATAATCTGTTTACCTGACTGTAATATTTATCCTTTTAACTTTATTTCTTATTTTTCTTACTTACACTATGAATCCCTGTAAGGTATATAACTGTTTTTTTCTTTATTTCTCTATTTTGTATCTAACATTTGTACTTAGGTACTTTGTCCCTAAGACGACACCGTGAAAGATGACATGGTAAACTTTTCACTGTACTGTTGTACTTAATTCTAACTGAAACCAAATTCTACTTCTATGCTTCAGCTAATAAAGGAAAGTAATTGGTCTATCTTTTCAATCACCTTATCTGACTTGTTACTTATAGGAGTCTGTGGACATGCACTCCAAAGATTTTCTGTTTCTTTACACATCTAACCATTTACTGTGTATTCTTTACGTATTGCGTATTTTTGTTTGCCCTTCTCAAGTGCATTATCACATTTTCCACAATGAGTTCCAAATGCCACTTCTCTCTCTGTCTAAACACCTCATCAGCAGCCCTCTCACTTTCCTGAAGAAGGGCTTATGCCCGAAATGTCGATTCTCCTGTTCCCTGGATGCTGCCTGACCTGCTGCGCTTTTCCAGCAACACATTTTCAGCTCTCACTCACCAGCAACTTTTGTATCATATGAAAATTTCGCAATCACGCCCCCTATATTTGAGTCAAAATCACTGATAGGTATCACGAGAAGCAAGGGACTGAGAACTGAACTCTAATTGGGAACGCACAGACTTCCAGTTACAAAAGCAACTGCTGACCATCATCTTTTGTTAGTTCTGAATCAATTTGTCACTTGGCATTGGATCCTGCAGCTTTTTATTTTTCTGAACAGCCTGTTAAAAGTTTGGTGAAAATCCGTGTTAGATGCTTATAGTCCAACAGCTTTATTTGGAAGCACTGGCTTTAGGAGCGCTGCTCCTTCATCAGATGGAGGAGCGTCACTCTGAAAGCTAGTGCTTCCAAATAAAGCTGTGGAATATAACCTGGCGTTGTGTGGTTTTTAGCATTGTACACCCCAGTCCAACACCAGCATCTTCAAATCATGTTAGATGCATTAGCCTTATTGAATTTGTTGATTCTGTAACAAGAAGGGACAATCAGGTTGGTCCAAATTGATTGACGTTGACAGATCCATGCCTTTATCTATGCCCAATGATATAAGGTAGTGTCTCAACCACTCAGGCAAGACACCTGAATTCAAATCCCACATGCTCCTGTGATGTGCAACAAGTTGATAGAAACTATCTAAACCTGATGATTTAAATGGTGCCTCAGAGCTTTTCCAATAGTATGTCCTCCAACATACTGATCTGTAATTAATCACACAATCCATTTCTTCTTAACCCACAAACCTTAGTAGCTTTCCAATCCTCCAGCACACGTGAAAAATTATGGTCAGATCTTGAACTATTTTCCCTTGCTCCCCTTAACAGAGTTTTTGCCCCTGGGCATGGCTGACACTAGCCAGTTTGAATTCGGCGCATCTGGCAAGTAACAGCATTAAATACTGTGCAATTATCCTATCTCGAAACAGCATTTCCCTTAAGTGTGATTTAGTATCAGGAAAATTCATCAAACTTACCCGTAAAAGGTCCATGACAACAGTAACAGTTACATCAAGTCCCCACAATGATTGTAAACTCAAGCAGGTGTAAGTGACCATGGCCTCAAATTACAATGGCCAGTACTCTGTGAAGTTGTGCAGTGTCTGCTGGTCATGTAAAGGGAAACGAGTGATGGCTAACCTACACCACAACACGGCATTGGAGTCGAACAGCTCAGGAAAATGACCCAAGCAACCACTCTCAAAATGACAGCGAAATGGACCAGAGTCACAATTTTGAATGACAGCCTTCCCATGGTCCTTCATCTGGGAGGACAAGAAGAAAATTTAAAAGCCTCACTTTGTTTCTTGATAGTATGTGTTCCCAGACACAGTCAATCTTTTCACGTGGGTTGGAACACACTTTTTGTTCTATATTGAGTGAATCAAGGCCAGAACAATGAAAAGTCTCTTAGACTTGATGAATTAAAAGAGATTTCAGCACCTATTTTAAAACTTTGCCCACTCCCATTTCCCCACAAGATAAAATATCCTCTCAGCATCTGCATCCTCCAGCCCTCTCGATCTTTTTTACTCCTGCACAGAGGCCTTTCTCAGCTACTTTTCAAATGTTTGTCTGCCTCTGTAGTTGCTTGTCTTCACACTACCTCATCATTTCGTTACCTTAACGATATCTCAGAGGAGCAGCTCATGTCCAATGCCAGCAACTCCAGTGAAGCCAGCATTGGGTTTGCTGGGTCAGGCTAGTTCTGAGTTGCAAGCTGCCTTCCATAGGGATGAGACGAGACTGACCAAACTCACCTCAAGTCGAACACAACTGTCCCATCCAGTCCTCATCAGAAAGGTTAAATCAGGCTAAAAGTTCTGTGAATTTATTCACTCCTTCACTCACCTTCTCCTCTGTATTGTAACGCACTGATAGAACTGGCTTCGGAGCAACGCCATGGCGCCAGTTTGAGAAAACAAAATTTCCCTCTTGATCCACTCCATTCCCTGCATTGAGTTGACTGGAGGGAGTTCCATACTGAAGGAGTAAGGGAAAACATCAGTTATTTCACCTGGGCAAACAGGAAAAAATAGCCTAATAAAACACTAAATGCTGGAGAAACTCAGCAGGTCTAGCATATCTGTGGAGAGTGAAACAGAGTTAACAGAACATAGAACATAGAAAAATACAGTGCAGTACAGGCCCTTTGGCCCTCGATGTTGCGCCGATCAAAGCCCACCTAATCTACACTAGTCCACTATCCTCCATATGCCTATCCAATGCCCGTTTAAATGCCCATAAAGAGGGAGAGTCCACCACTGCTACTGGCAGGGCATTCCATGAACTCACAACTCGCTGAGTAAAGAATCTACCCCTAACATCTGTCCTATACCTACCACCCCTTAATTTAAAGCTATGCCCCCTCGTAATAGCTGACTCCATACATGGAAAAAGGTTCTCATGGTCAACCCTATCTAAACCCCTAATCATCTTGTACACCTCTATCAAGTCACCCCTAAACTTTCTTTTCTCCAATGAAAACAGCCCCAAGTGCCTCAGCCTTTCTTCATACGATCTTCCTACCATACCAGGCAACATCCTGGCAAACCTCCTCTGCACCCGTTCCAGTGCCTCCACATCCTTCCTATAGTATGGCAACCAAAACTGCACAGAATACTCCAGATGCGGCCGCACCAGAGTCTTATACAACTGCAACATGACCTCAGGGCTCCGGAACTCAATTCCTCTACCAATAAAAGCCAGTACGCCATATGCCTTCTTCACCGCACTATTTACCTGGGTGGCAACTTTCAGAGATCTGTGTACATGGACACCAAGATCCCTCTGCTCATCCACACTACCAAGTATCCGACCATTAGCCCAGTACCCCGTCTTTTTGTTACTCTTACCAAAGTGAATCACCTCACACTTACCTACATTGAACTCCATTTGCCACCTTTCTGCCCAGTTCTGCAGCTTATCTATACCCCTCTGTAACCTGACACATCCTTCCTCACTGTCAACAACTCCACCGACTTTCGTATCATCCGCAAACTTGCTCACCCAACCTTCTAGCCCCTCCTCCAGGTCATTTATAAAAATGACAAACAGCACTGGTCCCAAAACAGATCCTTGTGGAACACCGCTAGTAACTGCACTCCAAGATGAACCTTTACCATCAATTACTACCCTCTGTCTTCTTCCAGCCAGCCAATTCCTAATCCAAAGCTCCAACTCACCCTCAATGCCATACCTCCGTAATGTTGAGTCCTGTCATGATCCTTTTCCTGAACAGTTCTGAAGAACAGTTATAACGGGCTCTAAATGTTAAATTTATTTCTTTCCATAGATGCTGCCAGATCTGTGGAGCTTTTCCAGTGTTTCTTATTTTTATTTCAGCAGCAACAGTTTGGGGGGATTACGGGGTAAAACTATGCACAGAGCAGTTAAGTGAAGGAATGAATTGGAGGAATCGGGAGACAATCAAACCAAACTGGCTTTAATGGCTGGGTCAACAGTATTCCCAGAGCCCCAGCTGGACTCAACCAGGATGCTGGAAGGGAACAAGAATTTGACAGTAGGAACCTACAACGAGGGACAACAGTGCTGGAGGGTCAGGTTTCCTTGCATGGCCCAGGACACCCACTACTAGTATTTTACCAACAATGGAGCAGTATCGAGGTGCCCACCCTGGGTCAACTGAGGCCCTTAAGTGACCAATGTGTGGTCACATAATGTCCACCTGGTCCCTAATCATTCAACTGGGGTGATGGAGCACGGCTTAAACCTCAAATTCTGATAATTTTAATTGGAATCTTGGTGATCTTATGGAAGTGTTCTCCTCATTACAGTAGGGATCCTTTCCACACTAGTCTCAGTGCACGAACCGTGACAAGGACCAACACCGAGCATTCTTTTTAAGTATACCATTGTTGTCATCTTTCTACCTTCATACACTTTCTTTGGAGTGAATAGTCTGATGTAGGGGAGGACTTCTCAGATTGATTAACAATCTGTGATCATGTATGCTCCTATGATGGCTGTAGACATTTAAATATCAGGCTATGGAGTTGGTTATCTTGCACAGCAGGAGGATTTTATGGGCTTTCACATCTCATACAAGATTCACCCAAACTCACTGAAGTATTTCCCAGTGGACCTAATCCAGAGTTTCAGCTTGATCAGACATTCTGAAACGGGGGTCGAACCCTGTTCCGACAGCTGCAAAGCTACCACTGAACAGAGAAATACACAGTAATGTACTGAAATGTGTTTCATACTGAATACAAGTGGTTAGTCAACAAGACAATGACAACTACTTTTAAAAAGATAATACACAGTGAGCTACTTTGATTCACTCATCTGAAAAGGGGAAGGTATGAAGAGTAGTGTCTCTTCATAAATGTCAGTATTTAAGAAAACTCCTTCACAGCATAATATTCAATACTTGTGGAAATCCCTTACCTGAGGAAGTTCCCACTCAGATTTGGCTCCTTCTGGATTATAGTAATAGAACTTGCCATTGCTGTCAACATGCCTTATCCACTGAGAGGAATGACACAAAACAAAATTGAGGTCACACAGTATCACTTGCTTAATACAAAAGGTGGCAACTCTATAGGGAAATTAACTACTAAAGCCATTGCTCGAATAACTATAACATTAAAAGCACAGAAGTCAAGATGCTGAGACTGATGCAGAATTGTGAACAGACCCACTACACTAGTCTCAGCAGAGTTTAAGAGCTACAAGTCCAATTACAACATAACAGCCATACAGCTCTCCATGTTAACTTATAGTACAGACTCCACACACGTTTAAAGCAGTGCGCCTCACATGTACATTTGAACATACATATAGACCCAGTGTTCTATCATCAGCATTATTTTAATTTTAAAATGGATGTGGAACAGTGCTACTTGGTTACAATGTGTGCACAAATCACTAAAGGTAGCAGGCCAGATTGAAAGAAAAGTAAAGAAAGGTATACAGGATAATAGATTTGATAAATAGAAACACTGAACACAAAGCAAGAATGTTAGGATGAACTTTGATAAAACACTGGTTCAACTTCGAAAGGAATACCGTGCCAGTTCCTAAAGTACTGCATGCAAGCAAGGATAAGTAGTTTAGAGGGGGTATAGAAATTCTTGTGGATTATTGTTAACTTACAGGCTGTTAAATTCACTGGCTGGGCCAACACTTATTGTTCATCTCTAATCACCCTTGAGAAGATGGTGGTAAACTGCCTACATTTGCCCATTTTTAGACCACAGGATTACAGGAGCCAAGTGGACCTGGTGAAACCCGATGTAGTAAGCAAGTTAATGTTGGGTATGTGCTGTCTGGTAGCACCGTCAATAGCACCTCCCATTACTTTGCTAATGATTGAAAGTAGACAGACAAAATGCTTAATGGCAGGGATGGACTGGTCCTGCTTATGTGGACAGGACATAACTGGACAATTATCTACATTTCTGGGTAGATGCCAGTGTTGTAACTACCATAACAACTTGGCTGGGGGTACATTCTGAATGCTAGTTCTGGAGCACAAGTCGTCAATACTATTACTGGCATGAACCCATAGCACCACAGTATTTAATATTCTCAACCTTTTCTTGATGTCATGAAGTAAAACTTAAATTGGCAGAAGGCCTGCATCCATGATGCTGGGAACTTCAGCAGGACACTGACATGGATCATCCACTCAGCACCTCTGCCTGAAGATTGTTGTAAATATTTCAGCGTCCACTTTTGCACTGACATGTCTTCCATCACCGAGGACGTTAACATTTGTGAAGCCTCCTCCTCCAGTGAATTATTTAATTGTCCACCACCATTCACAACTGGATGTGGAAGGACTGCAGAGCATATAGCCAATTCATTGGTTGCAGAATTGCTTGGCTCTGTGTATCACTTGGCTCTAATGCTGCTTGGTTGGTACATTGCCTTGTGTTGAAGCTTCCCCTGGTTAAAAGCTCATTTTTGTATCCCTGCTTCTGCTCCTGGTATGCCTTCCTGCATACTCCAGTGAAGCAAGGTTGATCTTCTGGCTTGAGGGTAATCGCAGAATGGCAGTGTGATGGACCGTGTGCGTGCAGATTATGGTTGAATAGAATTCTGATCTGTGTATCTAAAGATGGGACTTTGTCTTCGCAAGGACTGTCATGGATAGATCAGTCTGTTACAAGTAGATTGGTGAGCTTGAGATCAAATCCATTTTCCCCTCTTATTGGTTGCTTCAACACCTGTCACAGGTCCAGTCCAGCAGATATACCCTTTAGCACTGGGCCATCCCAGTCAGTAATGGGGTTGCTGAGCAACTCATAGTAGTGGATATCGAAGTCAACCACACAAAGTACAGTCTGTGCCCTTGCCATTCTCAGTGCTTCTCCATAAGGCCCTCAACAGATGAGGATGTGTGGTAGGTGGGCACTGCAGATAGTCTGCTTGCCCATGTTTGACCTGATGCCATGGCACTTCATTGGATCCACAGTCAAGAATGGTTCCAGGCATGTGGGACTTCGATTACATGGATAGGTTGGGGAAGGTGGGATTGTTCTCCTTAGAGAAGGTTGAGAGATTTGAAATGTGTCTTTAAAACCCATGATGGGACTGGATAGAGTGTATAGAAATGGTTGCCAATTGTTTTAACGGTTGAGAACCAAAAAAGACTGATTTAAAGTACAAATGGACCAACAGTGACATGAGAGAAAAAGTATTTCTAGTCAGAGAGAGATTAGGATCTGGAATGTGCGGCCTGACAGCACAGTGGAGAAAGATTCAATTTTGTGATTTTCAGAAGAGAATTGGATAAGCACCAGAATGGAGAATAACTGCAGGCCTGTGGGGAAAGAGCAAGTACTGGAAATAGTGGAGCTGCTTTTGCAGACAATTGGCACCGACAGGACGGGCTAAATGACCTCATTCTACCATGAGGCCAGCCAGCAGGAGGACTGGGCTTTCCATTTTCTCCTAATGTGTGAAATAAGGGCATAATTTGCATTCTCTGGTCCATTAACGCAAAATGTGTACTTAATAATTTATTTTAAATGGGATAATTATGAAACTAAGGGACAAAATACGATTACATAAAGCATTGCTAAATTGGTCGATCATGGTGTTGTTTTGAAACCATAGTCTCTGGGGAAAAAGAAAGGCTTTCAGAATAGAAAGTGACAAATTTCACATGGTACTCAACAACTGCAACGGATACAAAAATGTTTCTCACTTTTTCTTGCGTAACTTCACTGGTATAAAGCAGCTGTCCATCTTGGTCCAGCTCAGAGGACCAGCCTGGGGGAGTCTGTGGTTCTATCGGTTGGTATAATGGTGAGTCCACTGGTGACTGTGGCTCGCTGTACTCATCCTGTGACCAGGCTGATGGCTGCCGCCGATGACCTAAGTATGACCCAATGTGAGCTGGAGGGCTCTCCTCAATGAATTCTGGGTAATCCTCTTCTGGAGTAGGAGGCTGAAAGAAATACAGAGGAGTGAGCTTTCACCATCAAAATGCAAGATAAACTTCAAAGGTATGAATGCATAAACAACCAACTGGAAACAGTAACTATATAAGTATAAATTGAGAAGATCAAATATTACACATGGAACAATTTGGGGGGGACCGGATTGCATTGCATTGTTCCTGCCAATTTCTTCCTGTTTCAATCCCTTTTTATACTGATTTATAAAGAATCCATTTCCTGTTCCCTTCTCCTGAAGACTGTACCTACTTGCTGGGATATTATTCCACACAACTGACTGTCCTTGATGCATATCACACTTCTGTGGTCAAACATCCTGGTGTCATTCATTACACCCACTTAGGTACTGTTCATATTCATATCTTTAGAGTGTCACTTGACTGCTCCATCACGGGAAGAGTTACAGACAACATATCCACATTCCCAGAAAGGCTCAGACTTCAAATATTCTAACTTCCTACCCAAGGGAAACTGATCCTAAATGAAACATCTCAACTGCAGCTCAACATAAGACAAGCTAATTCAGAAGTCATGAATCTGTCAATGAAGAGATTTCATTAACAACATTTGAGAATTCATTGATTGTGGATAGGGGCTCATTTGCAAAGACTAATTTAAAAAAAAAGATAGGGTCAGCAAACAGTCATTTGGGACATGTTTTCAAACATGAACATGACATGGTTTAAGCACATAGTGTTGACAAGCATACGTGTGCACTCAGTTCATCCTCTGCCTTCGAGAAAGCCCCTTTGAAGGGACCAGTGTGACGAGGAAACACTGATCTTGCCGCCTTCTTGAAAAGCCTCTGAATTCTCAACAATTCCTGAACTCACTGAATGGCATTTCGAGCAGTTCATAGCTTATCCTTTTTACTTTCAAAAATTAATGATTACTGGCCAAAGTATTTTCTTTAATTCGTGTATTAGCAAATGGCTTACTGATTAGTTACACTTTGATACTTCGAATTAGAAGTTGAACTGAGTTACATCTTTGCCAAATAAGTTCTGATTTCACAATAAATCTATAATTATGGTGTTTATTAAAGAAACCTAACTACTTTCAAAATTGTAATTCTAATACAGATCAAGTATATAATTGGTAATTGGGTAAAGCATTTAAATTCATGTTGTGACTAGACAGAGACAATTCACTCTTCGATCTAGCTATTAACATTTTGAATTTGATGCATATGATCCAGTATGAGGAGAGCTCATAGGAATTTGAGGAGCTGAAAGTGTCATTTGTGTACCATCTGTCTGTAGCTTATGCATGTAGTAAGTACAATTATGTCACGCAAATGACAATTTTATTCACTTTTGTAATGTAGGTATTGCTGCAAAGATGAATATTTGTGACCCATTTGTGAACGCTCTTGAGAAAACGGTGATGTGATGATACTATGGCTTTAAAAGGGATATTTTGTCCTTTTTTTACGAAGAGATGCTTTGTGGCAGAGGAACCGAGCTGTCTATTTGAATCCAATAAAGTAAACAGCTTGCGAGACCTTGGTTTTTTTTAAATGATGGAACAATAAAAGCAATAAAAGAATAGGTGAGATCAGGCTCCACTAGGGCCAGGATTTTTAGTTTTAGTTTCTCAGTAGCAGTTGCTGGGTTCTTGAAGCTGGGTTTGGAAGATGCAGTACATCTCTCCCTGCTACTCTCTCTCTCTGAGTTTCCCTTTGATATGCTTCCTCTCTGTTACAGCTAAAAGCTGAGGGTTCTCCTTCTGCTGCTGGAATTGCATGTGAGATTATCTATTTTTCAGAATTTGCCTTTGCCGCAAGTGTGTTTATGGGATGTTACTGTATTGGAACAGTTACTGTTTGGTAGTTGAATAATCTATTACTCTGTTAGGTTTTCCAAAAGAATTAAGTTATTTGGATTCTTCCTTGTGTTTTTTTTTAGCTATAATGTATGAATAAAATGTGTTTTGCTTCAAGACTTGTAGTTTGATCAATCGACTTGCATCCGGATTGCAACTCCTGGCACTTACCTTTAAAATAAGAAAAAGATAGGGTCAAGACTATCATCTTAATATATTCAGAGGGAATTAGGAAAGGTCCATAACATTAAAACTAAACTTCCTTCTAAATGTGGCAGTCCGAAACCTGAATCAGACATTAGTATTTCAATTGGTTTGGAATTGAACAGGTACCATATTATCTTACTAATTTTGTGCTGTGTCTGGTTCCAGCACATAAAAACAGAACTCATTATGTTAATGCTACTTGTGTTGTTTCAATGAAGCAGACTTTAGAGAAAACTAACCACCATGCCGACATTTTCACATGTTGGTTTTAAGGTTTCAGATTTTGGAACTTGAGATCAAGGATTAAGTTTATTTTTTTCCTGTGGAAAATACTTGTCATGTGTGATTGCAAATGGGACAGCTAATTTGGTACATCAGAGCAGCACAGTGACTCAGTGGTTAGCACTGCTGCCTCAAAACACCAGGGACCCGGGTTCAAATCCTGCCTTGGGCAACTGTCTGTGTGGAGTTTGCACATTCACCCCATGTCTGCGTAGGTTTCTTCCGGGTGCTCCGGTTTCCTCCCACAATCCAAAGATGTGCAGGTTAGGTGAATTGGCCATGCTAAACTGCCCATAGTGTTAGGTGCGTTGGTCAGGTTAAGTACAGGGTAGGGGAACGGGTCTGGCTGGGTTACTCTTTGGAGGGCCGCTGTGGACTTGTTGGGCCAAAGAGCCCATTTCCATACTGTAGGGAATCTAATCTGGCATTTTAAACAATCAGTGTGTCATCAACAGATTTGATAATAGTCCCTGAAAAATTTAGTCAAACTTGCTGTGTGTTATATTTGAGACGAGGAGAATTTTCTTCACCTAGACAGCAAATGTTTCATCTAAGCTGCATGTGAGCAGCAGGTCTGATGTTCCAAGCACAGCAATCAGTGTCAGCGCGTCAATCTCAGAATTGACATCCGATTCTGGAAATCCAGAAGCTATTTCCCTGCAAAGACCTCGGAGGGACAGTTAGTAAGAAAATTAGAGGGAATATTGCCAGAGAGTATGGTGAGCCTGTGGAATTCTCTACCACAGAACAAGTTACTAAATTGAATGATCAGCCATGATCATATTGAGTAGGATCAAAAGGCTAAACGGCCTCATCCTGCCGCGATTATTTCTGTTTCAATGCTTATTAACAGTCGTGATGCATGTTTATATTCATTCACAGGATGTGGGTGTCACTGGTTACATCAGCATTTATTGCCCATCCTAACTTCCCTGCCATCTTGGTGAGTTGCCATCTTGAACCATTGCAGTCCATGAAGGGCAGGTACATCCACATTGATGCAGGAGTTTGACTTGGTGACAGTTGAAGAAATAGTTGAGACACAGGATTATGAAAGTCATTTTTTTAAAAAATGAATTCTTGGAGTGTTGACATTCCTAACAAGGACAGCAATTATTGGCCAACCCTTGAGATGGTGATACACCTTCTTGGGTGGTTTCGGTCCTGATGATGAAAGTACTATCGCAATACTGTTATGTAGGGGGTTCCAGGAATACTGCAGAGTGAAAAGTGAATAACAATAAATGTCTGAGTCAATGTTGTTGGTCTTGGAGGGAAACCAGGACAGAATGGTGCTCAGATGTACTTAATGCCCTTGTCCTTTCAGGCAGTGGACATAGGTGGTTTGACAAGTCAATGAAGTCTCAGCAAGTTGTTGCAATGGATCCTGTAGTTAGTACACAATGCGGAATCAATACGTACTGCTGGTGAAGCAAGTCAATGATTAACCCGAAAAATGCTAGCCCTAATTTTCTTTTGTTTCATTAGTTTGTCTCTGGCTTTACTTGAGGCATTGTTTAGGTCTTCAACAACTGAGAAAGTAAGTGACAAACAATTTAAGAAGTCATAAATATCTTTCATATTTATATTCCACTGCCTCTGTCCCATAACATAATAGAAAAGAACATGAAAGAAACTGCTCCACTACTTTGACCTTTTAAAGTTAACAAATGATTTTCAGATGGAGATTCAATTATTTTCTGAAATAGATGCATGAGACTTTAAAAACAAAGTACAATAAAACACACATTGCAGCACATGTCAAATCAATTCATCACCTGAATAATTACCATGTGTAACAACTATGGACATAAAAAGATGGAATTAAATGGTTTTACTTTAGAATTAGGACACCAATGTCCAGGAAATATTTTTATTAACTCACAAATCATTTCCTGTATCCAGAGGGACAACTACGGACAAATTTAAAGGGAGCACAGAGGTTCCCTCACAGCCCAATCGAATTATAAGTCTCCCAAATTAAGAAGGGAAGCCCAAGAAGTCAATGCAGGCAAATGTGGTATAAGGTTCAATTAAAATGAGTCAGGATAAGATGATTAAATAGGCTGGAGTTTTAAAAAGTTAACAGACCAGGGAGTGTGAAACAGGTTAGTATGGGATATCATTAAGCTTTTTTGTGTAAAAAGAATTCAAATCAAAACCAGACAGATTTATTGCAGGTGTTATTGAATGGTTGTCGAAGGTTCCGGGATTTAGATGTTTCAGGAAAAACAGAGAAAATGGTAAAAGATGGGGAATTGGGGCACTGCTAGTCTAGGACAGTATTACGGTTGCAGAAAAGACGTTTGAGGACTCGTCTACTGAGGTAGTATGGGCTGAGATTAGAAACAGGAAAGGAGAGGTCACCCTGTTGGGAGTTTTCTATAAACTTCCAAATAGTTCCAGAGATGTAGAGGATGAGATAGCAAAGATTAGATTAGATTAGATTAGATTAGATTAGATTAGATTAGATTACTTACAGTGTGGAAACAGGCCCTTCGGCCCAACAAGTCCACACCGCCCCGCCGAAGCACAACCCACCCATACCCCTACATCTACCCCTTACCTAACACTACGGGCAATTTAGCATGGCCAATTCACCTGACCTGCACATCTTTGGACTGTGGGAGGAAACCGGAGCACTCGGAGGAAACCCAAGCAGACACGGGGAGAATGTGCAAACTCCGCACAGTCAGTCGCTTGAGGTGGGAATTGAACCCGGGTCTCTGGCGCTGTGAGGCAGCAGTGCTAACCACTGTGCCACCGTGCCGCCCATATGATCCTCGATAGGAGTGAGAGTGACAGGTCGTTGTTATGGGGACTGTACCTTTCCAAATATTGACTGGGAATACTATAGTTCAAGTACTGTAGATGGGTCAGTGTTTGTCCAATTTGTGCAGGAGGGTTTCCTGACACAGTATGTAGGCAGGTTGACAAGGGGTGAGGCCACATTAGATTTGGTATTGAGTAATGAACCTGGCCAGGGGTTAGATTTGGAGGTAGGTGAGCATTTTGGTGATAGTGACCACGATTCAGTTATGTTTACTTTAGTGATGGAAAGGGTTAGGTATGTACTGCAGGGCAAGAGATATAGCTGGGGGAAAGGCAATTACAATGCAATTAGGCAAGATTTAGGATGCATAGGATGGAGAAGGAAACTGCAGGGGACGGGCACAATTGAAACGTGGAGCTTATTCAAGGACCAGCGACTGCAGGTCCTTGATAAGTATGTACCAGTCAGGCTGGGAGGAAGTTGTTGAGGATGGGAGCCCTCGTTTACTAAGGAAGTTGAAGCTTTTGTCAAGAGGAAGGCGGCGGCTTACGTTAGAATGGGATGTGATGGCTCAGTTAGGGCACTTGAGAGTTACAAGTTAGCCAGAAAAGATCTAAAGAGAGAGCTAAGAAGAGCCAGGAGGGGACATGAGAAGTCATTGGCAGATAGGATCAAGGAAAACCCTAAGGCTTTCTATAGGTATATCAGGAATAAAAGAATGACTAGAGTAAGATTCGGGTCAATTAAGCATAGTAGTGGGAAGTTGTGCGTGGAGTCAGAGGAGATAGGGGAAGTGCTAAATGAATATTTTTTGTCAGTATTCACACTAGAAAAAGACAATGTGGTCGAGGAGAATCCTGAGATACAACCTACCACACGAGATGGGATTGAGGGGCATAGGTGGTGGTGTTGGCAATTCTGGAAAGTGTAAAAATAGAGAAGTCCCCTGGGCTGGATGGGATTTATCCTAGGATTCTCTGAGAAGCTAGGGAAAAGATTGCCAAGCCTTTGGCTTGATCTTTATATCGTCAATGTCTACAGGAATAGCGCCAGAAGACTGGAGGATAGCAAGTGTTGTTCCCTTGTTCAAGAAGGGGAGTAGATATAACCTTGGAAATTACAGACCTGCGAGCCTTAGTTCGGTTGTGGGTAAAGATTTGGAAAGGGTTATAAGACATAGGATTTATAATCATCTAGAGAGGAACAAGGTGATTAGAGAGAGTCAACAGAGTTTTGTGAAGGGTGGATTGTGCCTCACAAACATTATTGAGTTTTTCAGAAAGTGACTAAACAGGTGGATGAGGGTAAAGCAGTCGATGTGGTGTATATGGATTTCAGTAAGGCGTTTGATAGGGTTCCCCACTGTAGGCTATTGTACAAAATAAGGGGGCACAGGATTGAGGGTGATTTAGCAATTTGGATCAGAAATTGGCTAGCTGTAAGAAGACAGAGGGTGGTGGTTGATGGGAAATATTCATCCTGGAGTTCAGTTACTAGTGGGGTACTGCATAGATCAGTTTTGGGGCCACTGCTGTTTGTAATATTTATAAATAACCTGGATGAGGGCATAGAAGTTTGGGTTAATAAATTTGCAGTTGACACTAAGGTTGGTAGAGTTGTGAAGAGTGCCGAAGGATGTTGTATGTTACAGAGAGACATAGAAAAGCTGCAGAGCTGGGCTTAGAGATGGAAAATGGAGTTTAATGCAGAAAAGTGAGGTGATTCACTTTGGAAGGAGTAACAGGAATGAAGAGTACTAGGCTAATGGTAAGATTCTTAGTAGTGTAGATGAGTAGAGAGAACTCGGGGTCCAGGTACATAGTTCCTTGAAAGTTGCCATCCAGGTTGATAGGGTTGTTAAGGAGGCATACGGTATGTTAACTTTTATTGGTAGAGGGATTGATTTTGGACCCATGAGATCATGTTGCAGCTGTACAAAACTCTGCTGCGGCCACATTTGGAGTATTGCTTACAGTTCTGGTCACTGCATTATAGGAAGGATGTGGAAGCTTTGCAAAGGGTTCTGAGGAGATTTACTAGGATGTTGCCTGGTATGGAGGGAAGGTCTTAGGAGGAAAGGCTGAGGGACTTGAGGCTGTTTTCATTAGAGAGGAGGAGGTTGAGAGATGACTTAATCGAGACAATCAGAAGGTTAGATAGGGTGGACAGTGAGAACCGTTTTCCTTGAATGGCGATGGCTAGCACATGGGGAACATAGCTTCAAATTGAGGGGTGATAGATATCGGACAGATGTCAGAGATAGTTTCTTTACTCAGAGTAGTAGGGGCATGGAATGCACTGCCTGAACAGTGATGGACTTGCCAACTTTAAGGGCATTTAAATGGCCATTGGATAGGCATATGGATGAAAATGGAATAGTGTAGTTTAGATGGGCTTCAGATTGGCTCAACAGATCTGTGCAACATCGAGGGCCGACAGGCCTGTACTGTGCTGTAATGTTCTATTGGACAGAAAAGGAGATTTTAAAAAAATAATGAACATTGATGTTCAGTGCACCATGTGAGGCTGTCAGGCCGCATGAGTTGTTAGTGTGGAAATATTCATTGAGAGCAAAACGGTATTCCATTTACTAATGTCAAGTGCCCAGGTATTTCTGCAACCCTATTCCATCAACACAGTTATGTACACACGGACTCAATCTGTTTGAGCGGACACACCTAGTCCAGCAGTAAGATGGATTGGATGGGAGAGCCTCAGCGCCTCTAGATTTTCATTTAACATTTTCACCTGTTAAAATTAATAGAGGGAAAATGCTGTGGACAGCTTCATCTTTGACACCAGATTCACAATTCTGTGCTCTTAGTGGATGAGGTTTCAGAGGCACACCTTCCAGCAAAAGAGAGGAGGTCACGTACCCTCTGGTCCCGGAGATTATCCATGCTCTCTGCCGTATCTTCCTCCAGCTGTTCTGGTCGTTCCCACGTAGTCTCTCCAGTTACAGGATTGTAGTAGTAGGTCTGCCCACTGATTTCATCAAGATGCGATTCCCATTCCACAAAGGGATTGCTTGTACTGGAAGTGCGGGAACGTGGGGTTTGTGGTTCCTTCCCGTCTGGGCTATCAAATGGGGAGTCCCAGGTAGTCTCTCCAGTCACCACGTTGTAGTAGAAGGGCTGTCCAGTTGCTTGGTCAGTATGCGTTTCCCATTCTTCCAGGTGACTGATCAAGTTATCGCTGAGACAAGATGGTTCCTCTGTGAGCTCCTGCCTCAGCTCTGTCAAATTCTGATACACCAACTCCGACTTCGCTTCAAATGCCTTTAAAAACACAAAGAAATAAAATAAAATAAGATTCAGCGAAGAGAGTTGAATTTTAAAAATAACCTGCACTTCAATAATACCTTTCATCACTTCAGGACCTACTATACCAAAGTAAACATCGGGTAAAGAATGTATGAATCTTATCTTTACAACTTAATTATGGAATTCTTAAAAGTCGATATGAAATGTAAGAAGAGAGAGAGATTGGACTGATGTTGTGCCATTATAGTATCATAAAGGTGCTTGAATAAATGCAAAATACTGCAAATGCTGGAAATCTGAAAGAAAAACAGGAAGTATTGGAGAAATGCAGCAGGTCAGGCAGCATTCTGTGGAGAGAGAAACTGAGGTAACGTTTTGACTCTTTGGAAATGTCCCTTCAAAACGTTAAATCTGTCTGTCTGTCTCTCACTCTCCCTCCCTCCCCCCCCTCCCCCCACAAGGGGATATATGGCCAATAGTTTACTTTTGGAAAACAGTCACTCTATTGGCAACAGACAACAGCCAATTTGCCAAATTCTACAAATACAGTTGATGAATGATGCGGGAATGTTTTTTTTTTGTTTAGGATACTGTTTGAGGGGGGTATGTTGGCCACGATGTCCTGAGAAGGTGCCACGCAATGTTTACTTCCACCGTACATTCGTGACTCAACCAAAAGGCAGCAAGTCTGACTAGATACAAATCCAAAACACATGGGGATAGTACTTAAGAAAAGAATATTAATCTGAGTTAGGAGATCTTTGAGGCACAGGCGACCACTAATACATTTAAAACTAACAGAGAAAATGCATTAATGCATTAAGCAGTTCAAAAAAGGTTTACTTGATTCATAGAATCCCTCAAGTGTGGAACGTAAGAACCAGGAACAGGAGTAGGCCATCTGGCCAGTTGAGCCTGCTTCACCATTCAATACAATCATGGTTGATCTTTTCACAGCCTCAACTCCACTTACCCGCCCTCTCTCCATAACCCTTAATTCCTTTACTGTTCAAAAAAGTATCTATCTTAACTTTAAAAACATTTAATGAGGAGACCTCAATTACTTCCTGGCCAGAAAATATCATAGATTCACAGCCCATTGAGTGAAGAAATTCCTTCTCAATTCGGTCCTAAATCTGCTCCACCTAATTTTGAGGCTATTGTCCTCAGTTCACCCGCCAATGGAAACATCATCTCGACTTCTATCTTATTCATTCCCTTCATAATTTTATATGTTTCTATAAAATGCCCCCTCATTCCTCTAAATTCCAATGAACATAATTCCAGTCTACTCAGTCTGTCCTTGTAAGCCAACCCTCTCAACTCCGGAATCAACCGAGTGAAACTCTTCTGCAGCCCCTCCAGTGCCAGTACATCCTTTCTCATGGAAGATAACCAAAACTGCACGCAGAACTCCAGGTGTGGCCTCATCAGCACCTATACAGCTGCAACCTAACCTCCCTGTTTTTAAACGCAATCCCTTTTAGCAATGAAAGACAAAATTCCATTTGCCTCTTTAATTACCTGTTGCACCAGCAGATCAAACTTCTGTGTTCCATTCACAAGGACGCCCAGGTCCCTCTGCATGGCAGCATGCTGTAATTTTTTTTTACCATTCAAATAATAGTCCTTTTTACTGATATGCCTACCAGAATGAATGACTTCATATTTATTAATATTGTACTTCGTCTGCCAGACCTTTGCCCACTCATTTAAATGCTCTATGTCCCTCTGCAAAGTTTCACAGTCCCCTGCACACTTTACCCTCCCACTCATCTTTGTGTCATCCACAAACTTTGATACACTATACGTGGTCCCCAACTCCAAATCATCTATGTAAATTGTGAATAATCGCAGTCTCAACACTGATCCCTGAGGCACACCACTAGTCACTGATCGCCAACCAGAATAGCACTCATTTAACCCACTCTTAGCTTCCTGTTGGTTAACCAATCTTCTATCCATGCTAATACATTGTCCGTAACCCATTGTTATCTTATGCAGCAGCCTTTTGTGTGGCACTTTGCCTATTCCATCCATACCGACACTCTAAAGAACATCCCACCCAGACCTATCCCTTACCCTATCCCTATAAGCCTGCATTTCCCATGGTTAATCCAGCTAACCTATGTATCCTTGGACACTGGGCAATTTAGCACGGTCAATCCACCAAACCTGTACAACTTTGGACATCATTTCCAAGAGATAATTTTACGTGGAACTGTTTGAACACATTAGGTCTATATTCATTGGGGTACAGAAGAATGAAGTGATCTTATTGAAACATATAAGATGTTGAAAGGATTGGATGGGGTAAATACTGGGATGATGTGTCTTCCTGGGGACATAGTTTACGAATAAGAGTTCTCCCGCTTAAGCCAGCAACCTTTTTTCCTCCTCAATAGAGAGTCAGTAGAGTGTGTAAATGTCTTCCACAGAAGACGGCATGGTGGCACAGTGGTTAGCACTGCTGCCTCACAGCGCCAGAGACCCGGGTTCAGTTCCCGCCTCAGGCGACTGACTGTGTGGAGTTTGCACATTCTCCCCGTGTCTGCGTGGGTTTCCTCCGGGTGCTCCGGTTTCCTCCCACAATCCAAAAAATGTGCAGGTTAGGTGAATTGGCCATGCTAAATTGCCCGTAGTGTTAGATGCAGGGGTAAATGTAGGGGTATGGGTATGGGTGGGTGCGCTTCGGCGGGTCGGTGTGGACTGGTTGGGCCGAAGGGCCTGTTTCCACACTGTAAGTAATCTAATCTAATCTAAAAAAAAAGATAGTGGGGGATGAGTTTTTATTCCAAGACTGAATGAGATAGATATTGATAGGAAACAGAGACAAGGGTTATGGAGTACAAACAAAGAGAGTGCATTTGAGGACCAACAATCAAATCAACCATGATCTTCTTGAACGCTGTCACAGATTTGAAGGGCCAAATGGCCTACTGATGCTCCAAAGTCCTATGCCCCTCCCTAGGGGGAGGCAATGGCCTAATGGTATTACCACTGGACCCTCAATTCAGAATTCCAGGTAATATTCTGGGACCCAAGTTCAAATCCTGCCATGGCAGATGGTGGAATTGGAATTTAATTAAAAAAACAAAATTTGCAATTAAGAGTCTAAATTAAATCACGGTTGATTGTTAGAAAAACACATCTGGTTCACTGTTGCGCTTTAGGCAAAGAAACTGCCATCCTCACCTGGTCTGACCTACATCCATGGCCACATCCCATGAATGAATAAAGAAAATACACAACACTATGTGGAGCATAACATTCTCCTCAGGGGATCTTGGTGCTAACTTATGAGATTGGATTCAATAGCAGTGAACAAAACTCAGAAAATCAAAGCAGCTAGTTGCATCCAGTAATCTGTCATAGACTCATACAGAATCAGAGTCATACAGCAAGAAACACCTTATTTATTGGCAAGGTATCTCCAACCAGTTGTTGAACATGTAGTAGGGATGGCAGCACCCAACATGTGAAGCATAGGTTCTTTCAGTTCACCAGAAGCCTGATCCATCACTGATAATGGAGTATTACATTGCATAAAATACACAAAGCTACAGTCTACAATGAGGCTTGCAGAAGCTTCTCTTTCCTTTATAACATACAGATGTTTTCCCAGCCCTCTAATACTGGATTGCATAAACATCTTGTATTTGATTGCACATTTAATATCGTCAACCATCTCTTGGCCGCTCATAGGAAGTGTAACATGACAAGACACTGAGTCATAAGGAGATATTAGAACAGGTAACCGAAAACTAGATCAAAACTGGATCAACACACTTAGGTTAGAGATTGGAGAGGAGGAAGATCTGAGAGGTGATTAGGAGGAGGATGCCGTCACTTGCTGGCTGCATTGAATTGACTTTAGCTGA
Source organism: Chiloscyllium plagiosum (assembly GCF_037043375.1). Taxonomy (NCBI): domain Eukaryota; kingdom Metazoa; phylum Chordata; class Chondrichthyes; order Orectolobiformes; family Hemiscylliidae; genus Chiloscyllium; species Chiloscyllium plagiosum. Next base: position 36,752,841 of record NW_028270170.1, on the reverse strand, counting down.
AAATGTGTTGCTGGAGAAGCGCAGCAGGTCAGGCAGCATCCAGGGAACAGGAGAATCGACGTTTCGGGCATAAGCCCTTCTTCAGGAATGAGGAAAGTTTGTCCAGCAGGCTAAGATAAAAGGTAGGGAGGAGGGACTTGGGGGAGGAGTGTCGGAAATGCGATAGGTGGAAAGAGGTCAAGGTGAGGGTGATAGGTCAGACTGGGGTGGGGGCGGAGAGGTCAGGAAGAAGATTGCAGGTTAGGAAGGCGGTGCTGAATTCGATGGATTTGACTGAGACAAGTGGGGGGAGGGGAAATGAGGAAACTGGAGAAATCTGAGTTCATCCCTTGTGGTTGGAGGGTTCCTAGGCGGAAGATGAGGCGCTCTTCCTCCAACCGTCGTGTTGTTGTGGTCTGGCGATGGAGGAGTCCAAAGACCTGCATATCCTTGGTGGAGTGGGAGGGGGAGTTGAAGTGTTGAGCCACAGGGTGGTTGGGTTGGTTGGTCCGGGTGTCCCAGAGGTGTTCTCTGAAACGCTCCGCAAGTAGTCGGCCTGGCTCCCCAATATAGAGGAGGCCACATCGGGTGCAGAGGATGCAATAGATGATGTGTGTGGAGGTGCAGGTGAATCTGTGGCGCATATGGAAGTTTCCTTTAGGGCCTTGGAGGGAGGTGAGGGGGGAGGTGTGGGCGCAAGTCTTGCACCTCCTGTGGTTGCAGGGGAAGGTGCCGGGAGTGGAGGTTGGGTTGGTGGGGGTGTGGATCTAACGAGGGAGTCACTGAGGGAGTGGTCTTTATGGAATGCTGATAGGGGAGGGGAGGGAAATATATCCTTGGTGGTGGGGTCCGTTTGGAGGTGGCGGAAATGACGGCGGATGATGCGCTGTACATGAAGTTTGATGGGGTGGTAGGTGAGGACCAGTGGGGTTCTGTCCTGGTGGCGGTTGGAGGGGCGGGGCTCAAGGGCGGAGGAGCGGGAAGTGTAAGAGATGCAGTGGAGGGCATCGTCGACCACGTCGGGGGGGAAATTGCGGTCCTTGAAGAAGGAGGCCATCTGGGTTGTACGTTTTTGGAACTGGTCCTCCAGGGAGCAGATGCGGCGGAGTCGAAGGAATTGGGAGAATGGGATGGCGTTCTTACAGGGGGCAGGGTGGGAGGAGGTGTAGTCCAGGTAGCTGACTTTAACCTACTAAAGCAGTTAACTATAAAATCAGATGGGATAGAGTGGGAGTAGATTCTGATCTGTTAAATAAACATTGTCACATTAACAGATAAATCAAATCCCTTCACTTTTCATGGAACGTTTGCTATCATTACATCAGAGTTACATCAGTGGCAGCAGTTTTGACTTTTCTTACGTTTCTACTTCTGGTATGACTGGACTTCAAGTCCCAATAATAGCTGTTCTCTGACCTACACTGCCAGGTTATGCTTTGGGACCTCCTGCACCAGACCTCCTGTCCAACCTTCTTCCACATAGCAGCTTCTCAGCACCAAGCTCAACTCATCCCATCCTTTCTTGGTGCAGTTTAACACATTCAGGAGGTGCAAGGCCAAGGAATCTGTTAAAATTGACTGCAACCACAGTCCCCATTCCCTGGACACCCAATGACTCAAGATTTCAACTACATTAAAAGCTATGATTATGAAATAACTGTAGAGAGGCCAGTATCCTGTCACCAAGTCACCCTTTATTTATACGTGCATAGTACTGGTTCAGCTTTGTCAGAGCCAGCTCTCAGAGTGAGCAGAACCTCTGACAATTCTGTGTACATTTATCAACCAGGACTCCTTGTTTGGACAAGGTTAAAAGCCCTAATCAGGGAACTCAAACCCGCTGAGGTCCACTTGGCTGACCTCATTATAATCCTGAAGAAGGGCTTATGCCCGAAACGTCGATTCTCCTGTTCCTTGGATGGTGCCTGACCTGCTGCGCTTTTCCAGCAACACATTTTCAGCTCTGATCTCCAGCATCTGCAGACCTCACTTTCTCCTCATTATAATCACCACAGGTTACAGTTAAAAGCTTTTTGTTGAGGATTTTCAGATTGCAAAAGTACTCCAGTAAAATGCAGGGAACTTCCTCTCCAAAGCCTTCTTCATTCACTGAGCTGAATTCCATGGAGTGGAATGGCAGCTGATGGGAAGGGGGCAGCAATGTGTATTGTTGGTGGCGGAGAGATGGGAGAAGAAGTGAAGCAGTAAAATAGGGCACAGTGGCAATGGTGTGCAACATGCCAACTCCTGCTGCAATCTTAACAGTAGGAGTGGCAACAGGTGACCCATTCAACCGAATTCTGATTGGAACACTCTAGAAGCTGATTGCCCACTTGAGGGCTTCTACCTACAACCACCAGGGCTTTACCCATGGTAGAGAGGAGGAGGGTCAGGAGATGAGTGTTAAGTGTCCAACCTGCCCTGTGAACCCTGGCAGACTGCAAGACAAGTCTATCAAGTAGGAGGAAGTGCCTCTTTTTGAAGCCCCTATGCAGATCAGAGGTCTTCCCCAGCATATTTTACCACTGCATTTTCCTTCCTCTTCCTTCCTGCCCTATTCCACTGGCCTATTCCACCAATGAGATCCCAAACGTGGCTTCAATTCTGGATGTAACACAGCACAATTCGCTCTGGGGCTCTGTGCAGTACCAAGAGTGGCTTCGGCTTCTATTGGCCGTCCGGTATTAGCAATGCTATCAGCACCTTAGCATTAGAGATATAGTGTTGTACAGCAGGAATCAGGTCTTTCAGTCCAACTTATCCATGCCAGCTAGATATTCTACATTAATTTAGTCCCATTTGCCAACATTTGGCTAATATCCCTTTAAACCCTTCCTTTTCATGTACCTTTGAAATGCTGTTGTAACAGCTTCCATTATTTCCATTCCATACATGCACCACCATCTGTGTGAAAACATTGCCCCTTAGATCCCTTTTAAATCTTTCCTCTCTCACTCTCAATCTATGCCCTCTAGTTTTGGACTCCCCTACCCCAGGAAAAGACCTTAACTATTCATCCTGTCCATGCCAGTCATGATTCTATAAACCTCGATAAGGTCACCTTTCATCCTCCGACACTCCAGGGGAAATAACCCCAGCCTATTCAGCCTCGCCCTGTAGCTCAAATGTTCCAACCCCGGCAATATCCTTGTAAATCATTTCTGAAGCCTTTCAGGTTTCACAATAATTTTCCTCTCGCAGGGAGACCAGTACTGTACACAATATCCCTCGATTAGCTAATACCTGTTAGAGGTGGGGCTGCTTTGCAATTTGCTTTGAGTGGATGCGTGTGTGCGGTAGAAGACCCACCTCAAGCCGCTTAATGGCCTAGTGACATTAAATGGCTGCTGGATGAGCCAGGGGCAAGCTCATCACCAATATCTACATGTGGAGTCAGGCCATCACTGCCAGTGTAAGAATTAGCCCACTGAAATAAACCCATTCCTAAAGACCTAAACTAAAGCAACAAGTTGTTATATTGTTCATGCAAAACATGCAGAACCTAACTACAGAGGAACCTTGATTATCCAAATGACACGGGCGGGAGTATTTTGTTTGTACAATCGAATGCTGGATAACACAGTTCAGCCAAGCATTGGGACCTTGTGATTTTTTTGCAGCTAATCTGAAATCCACATAATCGATATTCTGATAATCGAGGTTCCTCTATATTAATAAAGTTGCATTAAAACACATTTAAATTCAATTAAATACTTCAAATAAAACATTTTGCTGAGCCAGGACACACAAATAGATCAACGAGCAGGGACTTGCAAAATATTTGCATTCAAATTTGCATTTGCAGGGTAAAGTGCTTCTATTAAATTCTTGATTTTTTTCGGTATTCTTTCAAAACAGCATCAAATTTCTCACTGAGAAGAGCTACGTAAAGCTGAACATGTGTAAAGCCACACCCAGGAAAATAAATATAAACAGAGCCTGACTCGTGATGCATTTACAGAGATAGAGACTGAGTAAGTGCGAGGTAACGGGAGAAGATGGTGGCACTTATTCTGGCGGGACAGAGAAGATCGTTGACCTTTTTTTCTATGATGTTCCTCCAGAAGGCCAAGACCGTCCTGACCCAGAAGGCAACATTGGACCAACTTGGCATGGTCTGGTGCCAGTGCTGGGGATACTGAACGATCTGCTTCTGCACCTGCTCATCCAACAGAATCTCCACAAACTTATCCGCATTGAGGGGCAAACATTCTCCCATTTGTGCCGTGACAGGACAAATATCATGACCCATGCAGATCAACTCCGGCTTAACAATATTTGCCTGGGTGCACAATGACCTTTCAAAGATGGTGTTGGCACCAGGGATGCCAGTCCAGATATCCTGGCAGCGGTGAGTATCCCTGAATACAGCGAGTGATAAATGCAGCTCGAATCAGGTGAGATGTACACCATAGTTCGTTAGATCAGGAGAGTTTGGCAAGATATGGGGAGAGATCTCACTAAGGCTCAGAGAGAAACTCTCCATGAAACTGACACTCACAAATAAGAGTAAGATTCAGCCTTTATTTCCTTGAAATCAGCCCGTTACAATTTCCACATTTCTCATCGATACAAAACAGCTTCCTAACAACCAGTCTTGCTCCATGACAAAGCCTTTGTTTAGCATTTGAGTTTCTTAGCAACGTCATAACTCCTTCTTCCTGGAGTCTAAATTCATGCAGTGGCATGCCCACTGATATTGGAAAGTGCAGAAACCCTTCAGGGTATAGACAGTTACCATAACCTTCACCTATAGAATCAATGCTGAGGTATCCCTCTACATTGACATGACAAATTCCCTGGAACGTTATAATTCAAAGCTGTTGAAATTTCATTTTTAGCATTATGTCAAAGCGATCACCTACCCCATATTTGGGACTAAGAAAGAACTGCAGATGCTATAAATCAGAAGCAAAAGTTGCTGGAAAAGGTCAGTAGGTCTGGCAGCATTAGTGAAAAGAAATCAAAGTTAATGTTTCAGGTCCGGTGACTCTTCCTCAGAACTCAAGGGTCACCAGACCTGCTGAGCTTTTCCAGCAATTTCTGTTTTTGTCCCATTTTTGGGACCCATGATCCCATCATCATCCATATTTGAGACAGTTGTCCTGTGTCCAGATTATTTGCTGCTCTGCCCCACAGTATCAGCAGTAGCCTCCTATCCCAGCATTGGCCCCATCCCACGATGTCCCTTATTTTCTTCCTTCAAGTGTTGGTCACACCTCACAAGGTTGTGAAAAGTACTGTACAAATTCTCTGTCTGTTAGTTGTGTTCTTTGACTGTAATTCAGGAGCAGGTCATTTTACTTTTGAAACAACTGTAAGTAGATAGATAAAGCACACGCTCACACAACGGTCATGGGGTTGAGGAAGTTAGGAGGAAAGGGATGTGAATGTGAGGGGATCATCAAGCCAGCATCGACCAGCTGAATAGCCTATTTATGCGCGACAGATTCTATGGAATTCTGCACAAAGAGTCACATAAAGCTTCCACGTTTCCTCAATCCAATATAAGCAGCTATTCTTGCAAAATGCTAAGTACATGGTTATTTGTATACAAAGCTTTTCCAGTTGTCCTGCAGTTATTTCAAGCTTCCCATTCAGTGAAGGTATTAACCTATTTAATACATTAGCACTCCTACTAAAATACCAAAAGGGATTAAAGTTTCAATTAAAGCTTCTGGTTTTCCATTTGTAGTTAGAATAAGCAGAATGCCTTACGAGGAAAGGCTAGGCAGGCTAGGCATGTATCCTCTGGAGTTTAGAAGAGTCAGAGATGACATAAAAGATTAAAACTGGAATTAGAATGAGCTTTATTGTCACGTACTCACACGGGTACAGTGCAAAGTTTACAAGTTGCTACTTATGGCGCCAACTAAGGTACCTAGATGCAGATTCTTAAGTACAAATTCTTAGAGAAAAAATGTTTTAAAAATAAAGTAGTAAAAAGTGCAGCAATAAATTATAAATATAGAGAAACAAGATCCCAGAGTAATCGTCCTTGCAACCCAGAATTCACTGAGTTTCACGTCAAGGCTGGGGGTTCACGCTGGCTTACCCCCCAACATCACCGATACCGCCCGAGGACAGGAGATCAAAAGAAAAAGGGAAAAGAAGAAATCACAAAAAGAGAGAGAAAAATAATGAAAAGAAACGGATGGAGTGGATGAGTTCCAGCTCAGGAATCCTACTCCATTGCCATCTTGGATCCTGAGCGGACTTGACTAGGTGGATGTTGAAAGCATATTTCCTCTTGTGGGAGAATCTAGAACTAGGAGTTATAGTTTAAAAATAAGGGCCTGCCCATTTAAAACAGAGATGAGGAAACATTTCTCTCTCAGAAGGCTGAGTCTTTGGAACTCCCTTCTTCAAAAGGTAATGGATGCAGAATTTTAAATATTTATAAGACAGAAGTAGACAGATCCTTGATTATCAAGAGGATGGAAGATTATCAGGAATATGCGGGTATATAGAGAGGATGTTAGAATCAGCTCAGCCCTGACCTTATTGAATGGTGGAGCAGGCCTGAAGGGGCAGAGTGGCCTTGTTTGCAGGTATACAATTAAATATTTTACCAGGAGTGTAACTTCCTTCCACTCTAACATACATCTTCTGTCTCCTTTTCTCCCTCAACAAGATACTTTGCTAGCTCTACACTTGCTTAAAAAGAAACCTGTTCCTCCTCTGACAATAGGTCATTGACCTGAAACATTAATTTATTCTTCCCTCCATGGAGACGGTCAGACCTGCTTCCAGCACATTCCATTTTTACTTTGGATGACCAGCATCTGCAACATTTCGCTTTGCAAAGCAATGCTAATCGGGTCAAAGTGGAAATGAACACCAAGTGTTCATCTGGGGTCACAAGCTGATGGACAGCAATAGTCACTCTGGAAGTCTGACTGACTAAACCACCCTCCCACTCTAACAGACATTGCCCCCATGCTAACTCTTGGGTCCTTACCTTGAGCAGCACTAATTTTATTTGTATCTCGCCTCTCTTTTGATTCATTTCTTCCATGCTTATCTTACACTTCATGCAATAGAGTCCTAGAGATGTACAGCACAAGAACAGACCCTCGGTCCAACTCGTCCATGCCTACCAGATATCCTAAATGAATCTAGTCCCATTTGCCAGCATTTGGTCCTTATCCCTTTAAATGCTTCCTATTTATGTATCCATCCAGATGCCTTTTAAATGTTGCAATTTTACCACCACTTCCTCTGGCAGCTCATTCCATATACGCACCACCCTCCGCATGAAAAGGTTGCCCCTGAGGTCACTATTAAGTCTTTCCCCCCTCACCTTAAATCTATGCCCTGCACTTCTGGACTCTCCATCCCAGGGAAAGGACCTATTTACTCTACCTGTGCCCCTCATGATTTTATAAATCTTGTCAGTCTTTAAATTGCTTACATCACCCAAAAAGATCTTATGAGCCTTAATCTATTGAAACCCTGTTGAGTTTCTAAAGCATTTTCTGTTATTATTAATGTAAACGTGCTATTGTACTCCCCTCACCCCCATTGCCATTATTTCTTTACATCTTTTAAAGTTTGGATGACTTTCCCAAAAGTACTTACTCATGTTATTTAAAACATGATCTTCAAGAATATGATTCCAAGTGGGTTTCTCACTCATAACCACTGGAGCATCACGACCATCTGAAACATTCTTATTTACAACTGCCACCTGTTTCCTGTTCTTAAGGAAAATATTATCTCTCCGTGTCAAATGTCATGCATTACTGATCATGCATTAACTTACTTAAAATATCTCCCACTGATCCCATGGCACTAACTGTGGTTTCCTGTTAACTCAGGGATAACCCAGACTGATTTGAGCAGCCTATGACCTCAGCATTGCTCCTACACAGACAGGATTCCGTGATATAGGGAGGTCATTTCAAATGATGCCAATGCTTTGGGGCATCCCGAGTACTTGCAAGTGTTGTCAGATTATGGGTGGGTGCAGCAATGTTCAGAAGAGTCAGGAATGACGGGGGATGCTGCAAGGTGCATTCTATCTAAGAACCTATCAAAGAGAACAATATTTATTTCAAAAATGTTATGTCAACTCCCTCATCATGAATTTTCTCGGAGGTGGTGATGGAGAACTTCTTTTGAAATGGGACATTGGTATCGTTGGCTAGCCCAGCATTTATTGCTCACCCTGAAAGGGTCAAAGGGCAGGTAAGAGTCAAACACATCACTGTATGCCTGAAGTCACATGTCGGCTAGGCACATGTCGCAGTGTAGGAAGCAGCTAAATCGTAAGCAGTGAGTGCGATAATAACTAATTAATCATCTTTGTCAGCAATGTTAATTGAGGAATAAATATTTACCAAGATACAGACAAGAAATGCCTTTCTCTTCCACAAAACAAACACTTGGGAATCGCAGAAAAGGGTAAACTTGGCATCATCTTAATGTTTTATTCAATAGACAACACTTCAGAACCAGATCAGCCCACATTCTGTGCTTAAGTTTCTGAAGTGGGTTCTTGAACTTTCAACCATCTGAGTCAGAGGTCAGAGACTGCTACCACAGAACCTCTGATGACACCAGGGTCAAAAAGGAACTGGGCAAATGTTTCCAGACATTAAGTCATGCGTAAAATACCAAAGATATACCAAAATACTGAAACAGCAGAAATGAAAGTAGAATCAGACTTTGAGATCTGCAAAATTCCGCAAATAGAATCTCATACACAAAGGAGATGAAATTTGATAAATGTGTCTAAGGTTTCAACTGGGAAAAGCACCCAATCTCAGAGGGCATGCCAATCTGTACCCAGAATATGCACATGGACTGCAGCTGTTCAAGATGGCAGCTCGTCACTACCTTCTCAAGAATAGCTAGGGATGGGTAAAAAGTGCTGGCCCAACCAGTGAAGCCCACCCGCCAAGTGAATTAAAAAAGTGCTTAGTGGAACAATTATATGTTATCAACAGCAGTGATTATTGTGCCTGCTAATACCCTTCCATGTACAATCCACTTTGCAAAGCCACTGCACCCCAATTATTTTTCAGATCCACCATGGTAACTTAGTCCAGGGCTTGGGCTGATAAGTGACAAATAACATTTACACCATACAAATGCTTAGCAATGACTATTTCTTACAAGAGAGAATCTAAGTGCCATCCCTTTCATTCTGACATTCAATGGCATCACTGAATCCAAATAAACCTGTTGGACTATTATTTGGTGGCCTCTTCATTCCTGAAGAAGGGCTTATGCTCGAAACGTCAATTCTCCTGTTCCTTGGATGCTGCCTGACCTGCTGCGCTTTTCCAGCAACACATTTTCAGCATTGAATTATAATACTTGCTGTTATAAGGGATTGTGTACTTAAATGAAATATTTGCTTTTATAAGACTTTATTAAATTGAAGGAACATGAATGGGTTTTTAAATCTTTTTTTTTAAAAAAGTGGTGTATTTATTCACTATTCTAAAGTAACACTTAGAACATTAATCCCAAGGTCTGTCCATGGTGGATAGGTGGTGAGGTGGCAAGATGGGTGTCAAGAACAAAAAGTGGTGGAGTCATGGATTTGCACAGAGTACTTATACTACCTTAAGAGGTCGGAATAGTAGTCCATTTGGTCCATTAAGTCTACCCACTATACAACAAAATCATAGTCAATCTGAATCCTCAATTCAGGCCCTCTATTCTTTCTATCAAAGTGCAGAACTTCACATTCTATTTTATCTGCCATGTTTATCGTATTCACTTAACCTGTCTGCATGCCTTTATAGATTCTCATGTCATCCCCTCTATTTCCCTTCCCACACTAGTGTGTCATCTGCACATTTGGAGCACTGAAGGATGGACAGAGGCCCAGACGCTGACATTGATGGTCTATGAGGAATGTGTGGAGGGAATGAGTAGGGAAAGTGATTTAGTTGTGTTCTTTTTGAAGAATCAAGCATCACCGTGCCAATGTGTTGCGACAGGCTTCCGTCCAGCCCACCCCATGGCCAGCAGCCTCTTTTACCAATGTGATGGAGCAGAAGCCAGGCTGAAGCACACCCCGGGAGCAGGCACTGTTCATCACGGAAGAGGGAGAGTGTGAGAAACCATGTGAAGAGCTGGGATCCATTGCGACGCCATTGGAGGCAGGTCAATCGCTGGCTTTGGCACAGCAGCAAGAGTGAGCCGTGTGCAGAATGGCAGCAGCCTCCCAGCAGGCCAAGGTAGCCACTACGGATGCAGCTTCTCCTGGTGATTGGAGGCAATGGTGGCAACGTACCACCCACTATCGGAGGCAGTGGTGGCTGCAGACCTTTCAAGATGTCGGCACCGGCAAGACGATATCTCAGAGGGGGGCAGCTAGAGGGGGACTGTTGGTGAGAGGGTGCCAGGGGCTGGTCTGTCAGCACAACCAGGAACTCCTGGTGCAGTAGGCTCAGAGTCAGGATTCCTGGCAACATCCAGGTGGCAGCACAGCCAGGCAATCCCGGTTGCAGTTACAGCAGGCCCAGAACGGGAACTCCTGGTTTGCAACAAGGCAGCAGTGGCAGCAGCTCCCGGCTGCGGTAGGCCGGGAGCCAGGGCTCTTGTTTGCACGGCAAGTGTGGGTTTAGCAATGGACTCGGCATCAGCGGCGACGAGTTGGGCCCAACAGTGAAGAAGTAGTGCCTAGAGAGTGGTAGCCCCTACGTTGGTGGATCCGGCACATGTGGCAGCAAGATGGTGAATGAGGGTGTCATTGGTGAATTGGCTCAGGCTCAAGCAGATAACATGTAACAAAGATAGATTCTCTTTCAGTTTTATTTTTATTCTTAAACTATTCAAAGTGGTGCAGGATTATGGCGACAGTTGAGGCTTTTCATTGTATTTTATTGTATTATTCACTGTAAAATGCAAGTGACGATGCATTATTCAATAAGTTGTTCAATTCTGCACTCATTCCAGGTCACTTGGTTTACATCCCAGGGAAACCCCATCATCCTGGTGCTGGAAACAGACCATGCTAGCCACGTTTCCTGGTTTGCGATGCTAGGAAATGTCTCAATTTGTGAGAGCAAAAATCCAGACCTTTGTTTTTTATTTACCAATTGAGAAAATATAGGCTCGTAAAGAAAAAAAAATCTCAAGCTTAATCCTAAAACACAGAAGGAGATGTGATCAGCAGAATCTACAAGAACTCCACAATGCAACCTTGAATGTTGCTCTGCATGAAAAGTTATATCGGAGTCTGTTCATCGCTAAGTTAGCCAGAAAGTAAAAGCCATCAGCTGTTGATCCAAAACAGAATCCTAGTTGAACCACTTTTTCTTGTCTATCTGGAGTCATGATGGTCAATTAGCAGCCACATACTGCAGCACTAACTGAGATGAGTTAAATCAGTTCTGAAGAAGAGTTAATGAACTCAAAACGTTAATTCTGCTTTCTCTCTACAAATATTGCCAAACCTGCTGAGTTTCTCGAGCAATCAGTTAATTAAACACAGGCCAAATTTAGTCTGTTAGTTTCCCGAAATAAAATATGTTAGATATTGAAAGATGATAATTGCTGAGCTGACCTAAACAGGAAAATGATTATCTCACTTATACCAAATCTTCAACATATTTGTATAATTATTTATATATGGACATTAATACTGTAAACAGTATTCAGATATGATCTTACTAATGTCCTATATAACTGAAGCATAAACTTTTTACTTCAGTTCAAATCACCTCATAAAAAACAATAACATTCTAATAGCTCCCTTAATTAATTGCTGCATATGCACAGCAACAACTGATGATTCATGCATCCAGATCCTTCTGTCTCATGATACTGCACATCACTGGTACTGAAGTGTGACACTGCTTGTAGCTGTCTTTCAGATGAGATGCTAAATTCAGACCCAGCCTGCTATCTCAGGTGCACAAAATGCAAGAATTGATGGGGCGGGGGGGGGGGGGGGGGGGGGGAATGAAAAACCAAAGCCATCATGAGGTAAAATCTTCCTATGTAACGAATATTAGGCTTTAGATTGCAGCAAGTGACAGTGTAATAGCAACAAATGCAATAGTAATTGAAAAAACAAACAATCAGATAAATACTTCAAAGAGAAAAAGAAAGATTGGAGGGATATGGGTGAAAGAGCAAAGTTTTGGGACTAATAGAGTTGTTCTTCAACAAAGAAAATTTAAAACTAATGGACCAAATGGTGCCATTTTCAGTGAAAAGCTGGGTTTCTTGTTCAACATTTAACCCTCACCAATTCTACTAAAACAATTAATCTGATTGTGGAATCTGGAATGCATTGCTTGGGAAGATAGTAAATGCAAGAAACCCCACAACTTTTAAAAAAACGAATGTGGATGACCACTTGAAATGTCACAACATTTAAGACAATGGATCGAGTGGGATGCATGGAGGTAGGTTTGGACAGATTCTTAGCTCAAGGCAAACTACCAAGGACGGCACTGCTGCCTCACAGCACTAGGCACCCAGGTTCAATTCCAGCCTCGGACAACTGTCTGTGTGGAGTTTGCACATTCTCCCCGTGTCTGCATGGGTTTCCTCCGGGTGCTCCATTTCCTCCCACATTCCAAAAGATGTGCAGGTCAGGTGAACTGGTCATGTTAAATTGCCTATAGCGTTAAGTGCATTAGTCAGGGGTAAATGTCGGGAAATGAGTCTGGATGGGTTACTCTTTGGAGGGTTGGTGTGGACTTGATTGGCCAAAGGTCCTGTTTCCACACTGTAGGGAATCTAAACTAATCTGATGCTTGAAATCTGAAACAAACACAGAATGCCTGAGAAACTCAGTAGGTCTATCAGTATCTGTAGAGAGAGAAACAGACCAGTATAACAGTTCTGAAGAGTCATACCAGACTCAAAACATTAACTCTGTTCTTCTCTCTCTCTTTCTCTCTGCACTTGCTGCCAGACCAGACGAGTTGCTCCTGTATTTTCTTTGCTCATTGACATCAACTCAACATCATATTCAAAAACTTCAAAGCTTGAACTTTGCTCTCCATTTTGATATTTCACCCCGCCCTGTGTTGTGCTTTTGTGGTTTTACTTTCAGCAGAGCTGGCCTATATTGTCAGTAAAAGGTATCAACCTCTATACTAACATCATTACAACTCCCTTTGCTTTTAGCTCTGTGACACCTTTGCTCTCTAATATCCCTCAACCTCTAACCTCACCTACCCTTGTGCTCCAGCTGTTCCTCCCTGCTTCTTTTCCAACAGCATAAAACCCACTTGTCTACCTCTCTCCAATACTGGATTGGATTATAAATGTTAACCCTGTTTTGCTTTCCACAGATGCCACCACAGTTACTGCTGCACTATTTGTGTTAGCCTGAACCTGTTATGGGAAAGAACCAGTTGGTAGGTGGTAATGCAGGACTGCCTTTTAATGGACATGTACACCACAGGATGCAGAATGTCTGTCCAAAATAAAACTGTTGCAGACTTCACTTCTATTAATTTCATGAACGTGTTTCCAAAGATGGCTGTGGGTTATTTTCTTTTACCAAAAATTACAGCTGAAGCAGCAAAGGTCTAAACTTGCAGGAAAAGTGCAAAATAGATTAACTAAAGCTGAGCTTATGGAAGGCTGTGAGATGTTTGGAAGACTTGGACACAGAGATAAAGAACCTTATACTGCTCCAATACACACCCCAGGTTCAAGAAACCCCTCCTCAAACCTCTCCACAAGTTGATTTAAACACTCCATTTTGACCCAGCATTTGGTGCCCTTCTTGAGACTGGTGACAATGTTTTGTTTTATAGAGTCAAAGAGTCATACAGCACAGAAACAGACCTTTCTATCCACACAACCCAAACTAAACCCAATCCCACTAGCCTGTGTTTGGTTCATATCCCTCTAACCTTTTCTATTCATGTACCTACCCAAGTGTCTTTTAAATGTTGTAACTGTACCTGTATCTACCACTTCTTCCAGCAATTCATTCCCCATATAAATCACCCGGTCTGCGAAAAAGCTGCCTCTCAGATACCTTTTAAATCTTTCTCCCATCGCCTTGAAAATATATCCCCTAGTTTTGAACGCCCCTACCCTAGAAAAAAAGTCAGTTTAAAAAAAAAGACTTATTAATGTTCATGATTTTATAATGCTCTGTAAGATCACACCTTAACCTCCTATACTCCAATGGAAAAAAGTACCACCCTTTCCAGCCTCTCCTTATCACTCAAATCCTGCAGTTGAGGCAATGCCCTGGTAAATCTTTTCTGAACCCTCTCCACCTTAATAAAATCCTTCCTCTATAACTGTATACATTACTCCAAAAGTGGTCTCACCAATATCCTGCACAATCTCAGCATGATATTCCAACTTCTATACTCAATGATCTGAGCAATGAAGATAAGTGCGCTTTATGCCTTAACCATCCTTTCTACCTGCAATGCAGCTTTCAACGAAGTACGTACCTGAACACCTAGGTCTCTGTGTGACAACACTGCCCAGGATCTTACCATTTAACTGTACAAGTCTTGCCCTACTGGTCACTGGCCTCCAGCCTGAAAAACAACCCTCCATCACCACCCTCTGCCTCCTACTCTCAAGCCAATTTTGTATCCAATTGACAAACTCTCTCTGGGTCCCATGCAATCAAACTTTACTAATCAGCCTCTGTAGAACCATGTCAAAGGCCTTACTAAAGTCCATGCAGATGATTACCACTCTACCCTCAATCTCTGGTTACATCCTCAAAACATCATGATTCCTATGCTAACTATTCCTAACCAGTCCTTGCCTTTCCAAATGCATGTAAATCCTCTCTACTTAACCATTTAATAACTTAGCCACTACTTACATCAGACTCACTGGTCTATAGTTCCCAGACTTCTCCTTATAGAATTTCTTTCATAGAATTCCTACAGTGTGGAACAGGCCATTTGCCCCATCGAGTCCATACCAACCCTGCAAAGAGCAACCCACCCAGACCCACTCCCCCACCCCACCACTCCACATTTACTCCTGACTAATGGACCTAACCTACACATCCCTGAACACCATGGTCAATTTAGCATGGCCAACTCACCTAATCCGCATATATTTGGACCGTGGGAGAAAACCAGAGCACCCGGAGGAAACCTACACAGGTACAGGGGGAATGTGCAAACTCCACACAGACAGTCGCCCAAGGCTGGAATCAAACCAAAGGTACAATATATGCCGCCCTCCAGTCCTCCAGCACTTCACACGTGGTCATAGACACTACAAATGCCAGGGGTCCCGCAATCTCTTCCATAACTTCCCATAACATCCGAGGATACATTTGATCACGCCCTGGAGATTCATCACTTTTACGGTTTTTTTTAAAAAGACCTCCAGCACCACCTCTTTTATAATGTGGACTGTTTTCAACACATCAATATTATAATTCCAGAATTCCCTAGCCTCCATGTCTTTTTCCATTGTACATTAAATATTCATTTAGTATCACTGCCATCTCTGCAGTTTTACACATAGATGATCTCGCTGATCTTTAAGAGATCCAATTCTCACCCTCGTTGCTCTTTTGCTCTTAATGTACTTGTAGAATGTCTTTGAATTACCCTTAACACTATCTGTCAAGGCTGTGGCAGATCCCCTTTTTGCTCTGCTGATTTCTCTCTTAAAAATGCCCCGACTCCCCTTATACTCTTCAAGAGATTATAATGGTCCCATGAAGTGCCTTGGGATGATTTATTATGGTAAATAGTGATAGGTAAATGCAAGCCTTTGTTGTTGACTGCATGCGTTCGAATACATATGCACAGGTCTCTGGTTTCAGCCCATAGACAAAATTAGAAGGATTCGATCATATTTCACAAATAATTCCGATGGCAGCACGATATCAAGGAACCACCCAGTTACAGTTTTGACAGCAGTAAACTGATATCTTGTTTGTGCAATCTTATCATAAAATGTGAAGATATAAACATTAAGCAAGCACAACGTTACAGCAAACTAGTGAAGGTCCTAATGTTATATTGTCCTTAAATGGGTCACTGAAATGCTATTTCTATTCCAAACCCAGGTCCTAGTGATTACAACTCACATGGGGCTTGGAGTTAATGAACAAATTCTCTGACTGCTTCAATTAATATGAGACATACGTAAGACCCTAGAT
This sequence comes from Chiloscyllium plagiosum, assembly GCF_037043375.1. Classification (NCBI taxonomy): domain Eukaryota; kingdom Metazoa; phylum Chordata; class Chondrichthyes; order Orectolobiformes; family Hemiscylliidae; genus Chiloscyllium; species Chiloscyllium plagiosum. Next base: position 36,736,775 of record NW_028270170.1, on the reverse strand, counting down.
AAAAGGAATGATGATGTTGAAATGTGAGGCTGAAATTTGCCCTGAACTCATAGAAAATACAGAGACACTGGGCCGAAACGTCATTTGAAGATATGGCCAAGTGGTACACTGCAGTGAAGGACTAGATCAAAACTGACTGGAGATTCAGGTAAAAGGCTGGAAAGTGAAAGTAAGAATATTTTAATGCAGTTGTTGCAGATTCCCATCAAATAAAGTAAGCTTCCAGCTGCCAATTCAAAATACATGCGCAAGCATACACATATCTCAACTCTCAGAGAAGGTGGAAAATATGATTTAATGTTGCTCTGGCTGACATTTATTTCAAAACGGACAATGAAAAGCAAATTGTCTGACCATTTATCACATGGTTGTGAACCTTGCTGTCCTCAAAGTATCTGTGTCATTTCCCAATGTAATGCTGTAAAAATTCTTAATTGGTTTTAAAGGACTTTGGGATGTCTCAAGGTCAGGAAAGGCAAATTCTCTCATTATTTCTGTCAACTTCAAATGGTCCAGGACTGAAAAAAACAGAAATGTTCTTCTGCAATAAGTAGTACAATGGAGAGCTGATGAAGCCATATCTGAACAAAACCACCACATCTTGTCTGACCAGTTCTGCCCCAAAGACACCCAAAATACATGTTCTCACTCTCAACTTTACATAAGCCCTTCAATTAATATTTTATCAAAAATTATTTGTAGTTAATTGGAAATCACAAAAGCAAAACTGGAGTAGTGCAGCAATAGTCCATGATTATCATAAACACTTGAAACTATTCCACAGCCTTACCCTACCCCTATGGTGCGATCAGAACTACTCACACACTTAACCACACAGCGCGCTTATCATTTGGTCTATATTTACTGCACCAGTAACAAAATAAGTGACAACAATAAGCATGTAAGCCTGTGCAAGTGGTACACCTCAATAGTGTTGAAAAAAAATCTATTGAGGCGGTGGAATCAATGCCTCCCCTTTGCTAGTCATCTTCAGTTAATTTGCTGCTCCACGCACGACCTTACCAGATTCAGATCATGTCAGAGGTTGTGACTGAGCACGTTTCCCTTTTGTCCAGCTGCTTTTCAGAACATAAACCAATATGTTTCATCGCCTGACACAATCAGCCTGTTGAACTCTTTCTGATGCCTGCCTGCAGTCCTGGGGGTGAATGACGATACCATCTCCCTCTATATAATACACAGCACACGCTTCATAGACTTCTTCCCATGGGAAACCAACCTTGTCTCTTATTTGCTACGTATTGTGTAGTAGAATCTGAAGATTTATTTCAGACAAATCTATTCTCTTCAACCCACCTACCATTCTCGCTCTCTCTCTTTGGGCACCTCTGCCAAATCCTTCAAACAAAGGCATTCTTTAAAGATACCATGACATTACAGTTGAGCCATTTACTTTATAAATTATATTAAGCTCATTATCAAAGACTTCACCCATTTCTAAAACACAGTCTGCAGTTTAAATTTCCACTCCTATACCAACATGGGGTTCTTCAGCAGCAAACATTATCAAATCCCTGGTAGTTATCAAGTTGACTGAGCCAGCACTTGCTGCCAATCAATGAGTGTAAAGCATATCCCTGGGGTGCAACAATGACCCAATGAATCAACAGGACCAAAACTTTCTTCTCATTGTAGTGAAGGAATGAAGGTTCTCTGCAGAGTATGTTCCAATGATTATTATATGGGAGGAATCACTAATGCGGACTTGTGCCTTACCACTCGGTCATTCTGTGCTAGCACACTCAAGAGTAGCCAATCAGCATGGCACTGCTTTGACTTCTGACAGACAAAAAGCTAGTTAAAAAAAGCTGTAATGTCTGTAAATTATATACATGCCTTGTGCAGTACAACTGTACACTGGCGGGTTCTGCTTGGAAACAACTGTTGCACTGGTTTTAGAATGTTTTGAAGCTAAGAACAAAATCTATACATCAATGGGCTTGCAGTGAGTGAGTGCAGGGATAATAGACTGCAGCTTTGACAATCATTAGTTGGAGGAAATTAAAGTTTTTTTTTAAGCAGTCTTAACACCATTCAGTCATTTGGAGAAAACAGCAAAGGTACAGGGATCAATGGAAAACTTCCAAAATTAAGGCCATTAATAAGTGGGGGAATGGCTGCCCTCAAGCTTCTGCATGATGGCACCAAGGATAAGCTTATAGAAAACTGAGGAGGGGGCAAGAGATAGAGATCTGCCATCTACTCAAGGTGATTAATCTGTTTATTTTCTTTTCCCTCTCTTTTCTTCTTTTTACCTCCCATCCTTGGGCAGAATCAGCGATGTCTGGGGTAAAAGCCAGCACAGCCTCAGACTCCCAGCCTCCAGGTGAAGCCCAGTCCATTCTAGCTTGAAGGACTGTTATGATGGACTCTTATTTCTCTATTTTTCCATCTTATTGCTGGAGTTTTTATCTTTCCATTTCTTTTCCCCTCAGAATTTGTACCTAGGTACCTCGGGTATCTAAGATGTGAGTACATGTGACAATAAAGTGAATTCTAATCTAATCATGCATGGAAAGAGAAATCAGTGGAGACAATACAAAAGAAACTTCACAAATGAAAGCCAATACATTAGAAAATAGAACCATAGAAGATCGGTTGTACAGAGAAACACGTTGAAAAGGGTGCAAATGATGTAGATGGTGATGGTAAGACAATACCCCAGGATGTTAATTGTAATGTCCCACCACCAATGTTGGAGAGGTGCATTAATTCTTTTCCAATCCTACTTTTCCACTCGTCATAAAATTTTACATTTGACCAGGGTGGTGATAAGAGTTGAGAGCACAGTGCTGGAAAAGCACAGCAGGTTGGTCAGCATCCGATGAGTAGGAGAATAAGTCAGGAAGATGTGTTGGATATGCTAGAGGTTATGAAGGTGAACAAATCCCCAGGACTGGATGGGATCTATCCCAGATTGCTGAGGGAGGCGAGAGAGGAAATGGCTGGGGCCCTGACAGATATCTTTGTGACATCCTTAAATACAGGTGAGGTGCTGGAGGGTTAGAAGGTTGCTCATGCTGTCCACCTGTACAAGGAGGGTAGTAGGGATATTCTGGGTAACTACAGACCAGTGAGCCTGACGTCGGTGGTGAGGAAGTTGCTGGAGAGGGTACTGAGAGATAGAATCTATTTATATTTAGAAAAGAATAAGCTTATCAGTGATAGGCAACATGGTTTTGTGCGGGGGAGATTGTGCCTTACCAATTTAATAGAGTTCTTTGAGGAAGTGACCAAGTTGATAGATGAAGGAAGGGCTGTTGATGTCATATACATGGACTTTAGTAAGGCGTTTGATAAGGTTCTCCATTGTAGACTAATGGAGAAAGTGAAGTCACATGGTGTGCAGGGTGTTCGAGCTAGGTGGATAAAGAACTGGTTGAGCAACAGGAGACAGAGTAGTAGTTGAAGGGAGTTTCTCGAAATGGAGAAAAGGTGACCAGTGGTGTTCCACAGGCGTCAGTGCTGAGGTCACTGTTGTTTGTGATATACATAAGTGATCTGGAGGAGGGCACTGTTGGTATGATCAGCAAGTTTGCAGATAACACAAAGATTGATGGAGTAGCAGAAAGCATCAGGGACTGTCAGAGAATACAGGAGGTTATAGATAGACTGAGAGTTGGGCAGAAAAATGGCAGATGGCTTTCAATGCAGAAAAATGTGAGGTAATGCATTTAGGCAAGTCTAATTCTACAGCAAATTATACAATGAATAGAAGAGCCTTGGGAAAAGTTGATGGGCAGAGAGACCTGGGAGTGCAGGTCCATTTTACCCTGAAGGTTGCTGCACAGGTGGAGAGAGTGGTCAAGAAGGCATATAGTATGCTTGCCTTCATTGGACGGGGTATTGAGTATAAGAGCTGGCAAGTCATGTTAAAATTGTACAAGACATTGGTTCGGCCACATTTAGAAGACTGTATGCAGTTCTGGGCACCACATTACCAAAAGGATGTGGACGCTTTGGAGAGGGTGTAGAGAAGGTTTCCGAGGATGTTGCCTGGTATGGAAGGTGCCAGCTATGAAGAAAGGTTGAGTAGGTTAGGTTTATTTTCACTAGAAAAAAGGAGATTGGGGGGGGGGGGGGTCTGACTGAGGTTTATAAAATCATGAAGGGTATAGACAGGGTGGACAGAGACAAGCTTTTTCCCAGGGTGAAGGATTCAATAACGAGAGGTCATGCTTTCAAGGTGAGAGGTGGAAAGTTCAAGGGAGATACACGCGGTAAGTACTTCACACAGAGGGTGGTGGGCGTTTGGAACGTGTTACCAGCAGAGGTGGTAGAGGTAGGCACGGTAGATTCATTTAAGATGCGTTTGGACAGATGCATGTGTAGATGGGGAGCAGAGGGATACAGATGCTTAGGAATTGGGCAATAGGTTTAGACAGCACATTTGAATCGACACAGGCTTGGAGGACCGAAGGGCCTGTTCCTGGGCTGTAAATTTTCTTTGTTTCAGGCAAAAGCCTTTCATCAGACCAACCCCTTGGCTCACAGCTTCGTTCCTGATGAAGGGCTTTTGCCTGAAATGTCGACTCTCCTGCTCCTCAGATGATGCCTGACCTGCTGTGCTTTTCCAGCACCACACTCTCAACTCTGATCTCCAGGCATCTGCAGTCCTCACTTACACCGACGGCAGTGATATGGCCAATTGTATAGGTTTTAGACTGTGTCTGGTGCAGTTATGGAAAAATTCAGCCAGATTTCTTTCAGCAAATATGATTGATTAAAAATAAAAAACAAATAAACAAACATGCAAAGATTATTAACAAAAGAAGTTGAGACTGTGTGAAGATATATGAATTATATTTTAACATCACAAAATTTACACGACAAACGATAGTTGAGCATTCCACAGAACACAGCATACAGCAAATGAAATAAAACAGATCCCACAGTTTTCACAACAATCCACACCTTCCTTCAATGGAGCTGCACTTCTCTGGATTCTTAGAAATTGCATTCCAACCTTTACTCATTAACACAACACCAGCTTTTCACAAACAGTGAGTTTCCTCAAGCCAGTTTGCCCCTGGATTTTTTTTGAGCTTCAATTTTGCTCAACTGCCTCACTCCGTTATAGTTAACAACTGTATTAATTAGACATCAGCTTCTTTTAAACCTTTCACAGCGGTTAGGACCTCCTTGAGTTTCACCCAGCAGCCAGGACAGACACTCCTGCAGTACTATGATAATTCTCTGACTCTGATACATACAAACTTTCTTCCAGTTTCACTGCCATCTCCTTTGAACGCTTCAGTGACTGTCCTGAGTGAACTACTGAACTCCTTATCAAATGCCCTGCCATACTGTCAGACAGAATTGAATGTAACTAATATTTTGGAAGATCAGATATAGCACAGTGTGAGCACACTTGCTCAAAGTCAGTAGTTTCAACAGGCAGCTTGCTAGTTTGCTAACAAAAAAGTCATTATGTTCAAAAATGTCTGAAAGTTCATCCTTTCCAGTTGCATAACCCATTGCCCCCACCCTCAAACTCTCTTTCTGTGACTTTGGGATTCTATATTTGTGAAGGTTCCTCAACTGCTAGCTCATGCACCACAAAATGACAACAATTTAAAAAACAATTCTTCAGATAAACTTCATCAGCACTTTCTCACTGCAGGAAGAAAGAGGCAGAAATCCATTAGCAGATATCAGTTGCAATGACAACTCAAGTTTAAAAAGCACATGTACCACAGTAAAATATCCCAAAAGGTTTCAGAAAACATGTGAAACAAAGAGCTTTGGCAGACGGGTGTTAAAGGTTTACAGGTACAGGTGTTTGAAGAAAATTCCAGAGTACGGGATGACAGCAGCTGAGGGCATAGCCATCAGAAAGGACTGATACACAAGGAGGGAAAGTCACTGAGGGAGAAAAAGAGAGAGAGACGAGAAAGAGAGAGAGAGAGAGAGAGAGAGAGAGAGAGAAAGAAAAAGAAAGAGAGAGAGAGAGAGAGAGAGAGAAAAGGAAAGAAAGAAAGAGAGTGTGTGTGTGTGTGTGCATGCATGTGTTTTTGTGTTTAACAATAGGGAGGGTTAGGAGTTGCACGTAAAGGAGACTGACTTGCAGATGTCTTTAAACTTGGGAGATAAGTTTTTTTTGTTAGCAAACCAGCCTGTTCAAATCACTGACATAATACTAAACATTGTGACAAATTTTAAATGATAGAGAATCATAGAATAGTTATGGCACAGCAGGTCCTGTTGTGTCCTTGCCAGCTGTAATAGCTAACCAGAGTGTTCAATGTCAATACCAGAGTTTCACGAAAAAACTCAGGTCGGTCACAAGTCTATTTTAAATACCCTACAGCAATATACTTTTGTCATTTGAGTTTTCTGATATCTAATTTTCCCTTCTCCATTACAGCAGGCTGATTAACGCAGGCCATGACAAGTGACATAGTGAGAATGCCACTGGACTAGAAATCATTGCTAAAATCCAGCTGGGTCACAAGGCATGTCTTTCAGGGAAGGAAATCTGCATTCCTGATCTGGTTTGGTCTGCATGCGAATCTGGATCAACAGCTATGTGATTAATCCGGTTTCCCAGAGTAATTAACTCAGTTCAAAGATAAGTAGGAATGGACAAATCCCAGGAAAGAATAAATGACAACAGAAAGGGTCCTCTGTCTTGACCCATCTTGGGTGACCACAAACCCCTTGCAGGCAAGGAGCTTGACTTAGGTTTGGCAGTTCTGTGCTGCGAGGCACTGCAGAGTGCTTTGAATATCTCCAAAATACAGAGAACCTCGTATGAACACTCACCCTCCCACTGTTGAAAAATGTGGTGCTGGAAAAACACAGCAGGCTAGGCAGCATCCGAAGAGCAGGAGAATCGACGTTTTGGGCATAAGCCCTTCTTCACCCTACCAGTCCCCAATAATGTATCTGAAAGTGCTCGGTGTGGACTTAATGGGGTGAATGGCCTGTTTCCATGGTGTAAGGATTCTATGATTTCAAAAGGGAGGGAGGTATTACCCTGAATGTGTACTGTGCAATGTTTCCTGATCCAAGGAAAGTGCAGCAATTTAATGCAAAAACAAATTCAGTAAAGAAGAGGTAATGTGGCATTCGTTGTCAAGGAGAACAGTTCAATTGCAAATGCATTCCAAAGTCCTGAGCTATCAATGTATTGAGCCATCCTATTTGAAGTGGGTATTTTTGTGTTGCTTTCACTCCTTCATGTATGTGTTGTAGTCAGTTTAACGCTTTGTGCGGTACACTACTGGTTCAACTAGCCCACCCTCCTTCAATTTTCTTTGTGATTCTACATCATTGTATGCCCTCCCCTTGACTATTAATCCAGTCCTCTTTGTAAACGTAATGAGGTGAGACACAAGAAAGACTGCATTCCTGAACTCCAGATAGATAATCGCTACTGCCTCACTCATACCAACCAGATTTGTAACTATTTCCAACCTTACCCAATCTGAAATTAAGAGCACCATTTGAAAAACCACCTCATGCAGCCTTAATGACAGGTGTTAATTTCCTACCACTTTTGTGCCCACATAAACACCTGACATTTTGTTGAATGACTGTAATTAATGACTGACTGCTGGTCTGCTGCCAGGAGTCAGAAAGGGATTAAACTTTCTTTCGTTTCAACAATTGCGTTCCCCTCATTTGCAATGGAGCTCATCATTTGGTACAAAGTCAGTACCCACAGAGAGCCGCCAATGAAACAGAGGATTGCTTTGGGGGTTTGGCATGATGACTCAGTGGTTAACACTACTGCCTCACAGCGCCAGGGACCCATGTTTGATTCTAGCCTCGGGGCAACTGTCTGTGAGGCATGTGTACATTCCCCCCATGTTTGCATAAGTTTTCCTCTAGTTTCTTCCCACAGTGCAAAGGTGTGCGGGTTAGGTGGATTGGCCATGCTAAATTGCCTTTGGTGTCCAGGGATGTGCAGGATTAGCCATGGGAAATGCAGTGTTACAGGAATAGAGCAGGTCTGGGTGAAATCCTTTTCGGAGGGTCTGTGTGGACTTGATGGACTGAGTGACCTACTTGTACACTGGAATTCTATGATCTCAGGAGAGAAAGAGATGTTACCCTGAAACTACAGGGTAGTTGAAAGAGCACATTGAATGGGTGTTAAATCTCAGGGAGAGGCAGACTGGGGGAAGGAGACAGGAAGACTGAGGAATGGGCATTGAGGAGCATGGAAGAGGTACTCATGGAGAGAGATTGAGATAAACTGTTTTAGGGTATAGGTTTGCTCGCTGAGCTGTAGGTTTGATATCCAGACGTTTCATCACCTGGCTAGGTATCATCAGTAACGACCTCCAAGCAAAGCGAAGCTATTGCCTCCTGCTTTCTATTTATATGTTTGTCCTGGATGGGGTTCCTGGGGTTTGTGGTGATGTCATTTCCTGCTCTTATTCTGAGGGGTTGATAGATGGTATCTAGATCTGTGTGTTTGTTTATGGTGTTGTGGTTGGAGTGCCAGGCCTCTAGGAATTCTCTGGCATGTCTTTGCTTAGCCGGTCCCAGGATAGATGTGTTGTCCCAGTCGAAATGGTGTTTTTTTTCATCCGTGTGTGGGGCTACGAGGCAGAAAGGGTCATGTCTTTTTGTGGCTAGCTGGTGTTCATATATCCTGGTGGCTAACTTTCTTCCTGTTTGTCCTATGTAGCGTTTGTGGCAGTCCTTGCATGGGATTTTGTAGGTGACGTTGGTTTTATCCATGGGTTGTACTGGGTCTTTTAAGTTTGTTAGTTTTTGTTTGAGTGCTACTAGGATTCCAAGGGGCCTTAGTAGCCTGGCTGTCATTTCTGAGGCTTCTTTGATGTATGGTAAGGTGGTTAGGGTTTCTGGTGGTGTTTGGTCTGCTTGTCGTGGTTTGTTCCTGAGGAATCTGCGGTCTGTATTTTTTGAGTATCCATTCTTCTTGAATACGTTGTATAGGTGGTTCTCCTCTGTTTTCTGAAGTCGTCTGTGCTGCAGTGTGTGGTGGCTCGTTGGAATAGTGTTCTGATACAGCGTTGTTTGTGTGTGTTGGGATGGTTGCTGGTGTAGTTAAAGTATTTGGTCAGTGTTTGTCGGTTTTCTGTATACGCAGGTTTGTAGTTCTCAGTTGTCCTTTCTTTCGACTGTGACGTCCAGGAATGCGAGTTTGTTATCGGTTTCTTCCTCCTTGGTGAAATTTATGCCTGTGAGGGTGTTGTTGATGATGTTAAATGTCTCTTCTATCTTGTTTCGTTTTGTGATGACAAAGGTGTCATCTACGTAGTGGACCCAGATTTTTAGTTTGATGGTTGGTAGGGCTGTTTGTTCTAGTCTTTGCATTACTGCTTCTGCTATGAATCCTGATAGCGGAGATCCCATGGGTGTGCCGTTGGTTTGTTTGTAGATTATGTTGTTGAAGGTGAAGTGGGTGGTGAGACACAGGTCCACTAGCTTCATGATGTTTTCGTTGGTAATGTGATTGATGGTGGTTGAGGTGTGTGTGATGGTCTCTTCTAAACTGTTTTCCTTTCCACCAGCCCCAAATACTCCTGTTCACTTGCCCACAGGGCCCAGGAATTTCTCACAGCACTTACACAGGTGGGAAGCCATAAATAATAATTCTCAACCACAGGCTGCCTAAGTATTAGAAATGCAATACTATTTGCAAGAATTGCCTCATCTGATCTGATATCACATGACTCAACATTTAACATTCCAGGCAACACATGATAAAACCTCAAGAAATGCCTACAAACAGTTGGCAATCCCAGCCAGTAAAGGTAAAGTCAGACTGGACCCTAGGGATGCTCTCTCATTACTGAGAGGTGGCTGGTGGTAGTTTAAGCTGAGGTGAGGGAAGAGGTGAAGAAAGGGAGTCCTTCATGGTAGACTCAGCCTGTGTAGGAATTAAACACACACCATTGGTCGAACTCTGCATTACAAACTAGCCATCCAGCCAATTTAGCTAACTGAGTCCCCCACCTGCCCCACATCTACATCTTGCTCAAAAATATTCGATAAAGTGGCCAGATGTCATTTTGGAAGCTGACTCTGTTTAGACTTATTCCTGGAGATCACATGTTCTCCAGTCCGGCTACCCAATCAGCCAGCACTTCCCACTTCAATTCCAATATTTTTGCAACTGAAATGTCCAAAGGAAATTTTTTAACAAAGCTCTTTTCAAATTCCCCAGTGCTGTTTTTTTCCCGCAGCAATGTCCAGATTTTGATGCAATCCTGGATGGTTTGTAAATCAAGATAGGACCCTCCTGCTGAGCCCATGCCCACTCTTGCTAATACGCCTGGGTCAAAATGAACTCACACCAGCACTCATCAAATTCTCAACAATCTTCTCACAACCAAGACACAATTTTATTGGTGACGAGATCCTTTGGCTGCATCTTTTATTTAAAAAAAGGTGGTGACTGATGACATTACTCATTCCTCACTTTCTTTGAATGTTACTGATTCCATGGACCTTCCACCAAAGCTTGTGGTTGTAGATTTTATATGTTGTAGGGACTTTTTAAATTTAAGCTGTTCTTTAAAAATTAACAGCTTATACTTTCACATCACCGATAGTCTAATGCAACCGTCCCAAAGTGCACAGAGCATATTTGGGCAGATTATAAAAATTTAGTGCGAGATTTGATTTTACAACCAGTTTTCATGAAGAAAAGCAAGGTCGGGGGTAGAAAGGTTTAAAGATGCAATTCCTAGTGGCCTAGTTGACTGAAGGCACAGATATTGAACAAGTGAATAATTAAAATTATGTGGGTTCAAGAATGTAGTCCGTACTTTTCAATCATTCTTTGTATTTATCAGTATTTTTGCCCAACCTCTGCTTGAATATATAGCTTTCCCTGACCTTCTCCTTTATACACATCCTGAAATTTTTCACAAACTTTCTTGCATTCAAAAACTTATTCTTTTGCCATAAACAAGTTTTATTTTCCTTTTTGATCCTCCATCGCTTTGAGGTTAGATGCAGTGTGTAAAATCCTCCTGAAAACATTCCCATTTTTCTCTAAATCTCTTGCTTTTAAATGGTGCCCATACAGCAGTTTAGATTTTATCCCAAAACCAATTTCTTGAACATCTTTCACGATGGAAGTTGGTGCAGCTTGTATCAGTTGATCTCATTTAGAGTCATAGAGATGTACAGCATGAAACAGACGCTTTGGTCCAACTCATCCATGCCGACCAGATATCCCAACCCAATCTAGCTCCACCTGCCAGTACCCGGCCCATATCCCTCCAAAACCTTCTTATTCATATATCTATCCAGATGCCTTTTAAATACTGCAATTGTACCAGTCTCCACCACTTCCTCTGGCAGCTCATTCCATACACGTACCACTCTCTGCATGAAAACGTTGCCCCTACGGTCTCTTTTATATCTTTCCCCTCTCACCCTAAACCTATGCTCTCTAGTTCTGGACTCCCCGGCCCCAGGGAAAAGACTTTATCTATTTACCCTATCCATGCCCTTCATGATTTTATAAACCTCTATAAAGGTCACCCCTCAGCCCCTGACAATCCAGGGGAAACAACCTCAGTCTATTCAACCTCTCCAGAGAGCTCAAATTCTCCAACCCTGGCAACATCCTTGTAAATCTTTCCTGAACCCTTTCAAGTTTCACAACAACTTTCTGATAGGAAGGAAACCAGAATTGCACACAATATTCCAATAGTGGTCTAACCAATGTCCTGTCCAGCCGCAACATGACCTCCCAACTCCTGTACTCAATACTCTGACCAATAAAGGAAAGCATACCAAATGCTTTCTTCACTATCCTATTTACCTGCGACTCCACTTTCAAGGAGCTAGGAACCTGCACTCCAAGGTCTTTTTGTTCACCTACACTCCCTAGGACCTCACCATTAAGTGTATAAGTGCTCAGTTTTGCTTTCCCAAAATTCAGCGTCTCACGTTTATCTAAATTAAATTCCATCTGCCACTTCTCAGCCCATTGGCCCATCTGATCAAGATCCTGTTGTAATCTGAGGTAACCTTCTTCGGTGTCCACTACACCTCCAATTTTGGTGTCATCTGCAAACTTACTAACTATACCTCTTAGGCTCACATCCAAATCTTTGATATAAATGTTGAAAAGTAGTGGACCAAGTACCGATCCTTGTGGCACTCCACTGGTCACAGGCCTCCAGTCTGAAAATCAACCCTCCACCACCACCCTCTGTCTTCTACCTTTGAGCCAGTTCTGTATCCAAATGGCTAGTTCTCCCTGTATTCCATGAGATTTGACCTTGCTAATCAGTCTCCCATGGGGAACCTTGTCGAACACCTTACTGAAGTCCATATAGATCTCATATGTACTGCTCTGCCCTGATCAATCCTCTTTGTTACTTCTTCAAAAACCTCAATCAAGTTTGTGTGACATGATTTCCCATGCACAAAGCCATGTTGACCCTCCCTAGTCAGTCCTTGCATGTACATGTACATCCTCTCCCTCAGGACTCCTCCAGCAACTTGCCCACCACCAATGTCAGGCTCACTGGTCTGTAGTTCCCTGGCTTGTCTTTACCACCCTTCTTAAACAGTGACACCACGCTAGCCAACCTCCAGTCTTCCGGCACCTCACCTGTGACTATCGATGATACAAATATCTCAGCAAGGGGCCCAGCAATCACTTCCCTAGCTTCCCACAGAGTTCTAGGGTACACGTGCTCAGGTGCTGGGGATTTCTCCATCGTTATGCATTTCAAGACATCCAGTACTTCCTCCTCTGTAATATGGACATTTTTCAAGATGTCACCATCTTTTACCCTACATTCTATATCATCCATGTCCTTTTCCACAGTAAATACTGATGCAAAATACTAGTTTAGTATCTGCCCCATCTCCTGTGGCTCCACACAAAGGCCACCTTGCTGATCTTTGAGGGGGCGTATTCTCTCCCTAGTTACCCTTTTGTCCTTAACTTTATTTACCAAAGCTATCCCATGTCCCCTTTTTGCTCTCCTGATTTCCCTCTTAAGTATACTCCAACTGTCTTTATATTCTTCTAAGAATTCACTCGATCTATCCTGTCTATACCTGACATGTGCTTCCTTCTTTTTTTAAAAATCACACAACACCAGGTTGTAGTCCAACAGGTTTGATTGGAAGCACTAGCTTTCAGAGCGCCGCTACCTGATGAACGAGCGGCGCTCCAAAAGCTAATGCTTCCAATTAAACCTGTTGGACTACAACCTGGTGTTATGTGATTTTTAACTTTGTACACCCCAGTCCAACACCGGCATCTCCAAATCATGATTCCTCCTTTTTCTTAACCAAAACCTCAATTTCTTTAGTTATTCAGCATTCCCCATATCTACCAGCCTTTCCTTTCAGCCTAACAGGAATATACTGTCTGTCTCTGGACTCTCATTATCTCATTTCTGAAGGCTTCCCGTTTTCCAGCCGTCCCCTTAGTTGTGAACATCTGCCCCCAATCAGCTTTCAAATGTTCTTGCCTCAAACTGTCAAAATTTGCCTTTCTCTAATTTAGAACTTAAACTTTTAGATCTGATCTATCCTTTTCCATCACTATTTTAAATCCAATAGAATTATGGTAGCTGGCCCCAGAGTGCTCCCCCACTGACACCTCAGTCACCTCCCTGGCCTTAATTCCCAAGAGTAGGTCAAGTTTTGCACCTTCTCTAGTAGGTACATCCACATACTGAATCAGAATTTTTTCTTGCACACACTAAACACATTCAGCTCCATCTAAACCCTGAACACTATGGCAGTCCCCAGTCTATGTTTGGAAAGTTAAAATCCCCAACCATAACCACCCTACTATTCTTACAGATAACTGAAAGCTCCTTATAAATGTGTTTCTCAATTTCCCTCTATTAGAGGGTCTGTAATACAATCCCAATAAGGTGACCATCCCTTTCTTATTTTCCAGTTCCACCCAAATAACTTCTCTGAATGTATTTAGATTAGACTCCTTAGAGTGTGGAAACAGGCCGCTCGGCCCAACAAGTCCACACCGACCCTCCGAAGAGTAACCCACCCAGACTCATTTCCCTACATTTACTCCTGACTAATGCACTGAACACTGTGGGCAATTTAACTTGGTCAATTCACCTGACTTGCACATCTTTGGACTCTGGGAGGAAACCGGAGCACCTGGAGGAAACCCATGCAAACACGGGGAGAAAGTGCAAACTCCACACAGGCAGTCGCCCGAGGCCAGAATCAAACCCGGGTCCCTGGCACTGTGAGGTAGCGGTGCTAACTACTGAGCTACCGTGCCACCCAAGTTTCAGGGAATATACTCCTCAGTACAGCTGCAATGCTATACCTTATCAAAAACGCCATTCCCCCTCATCTCTTGCCTCCCTTTCTGTACCTCCTATAGCATTTGTATCCTGGAACATTAACCAGCCAGTCCTGTCCATCCCTGAGCCATATTTCTGTAATTGCTATGATATCCCAGTCCCATGTTCCTAACCATGCCCTGAGTTCACCTGTTTCCCTGTTAGGCCTCTTGCATTGAAATAAATGCAGTTTAATTTATCAATCCTGCTTGTTCTCTGCTTTTTCCCTGCCTGCCCTGACTGTTTGACTCACTTCTGTTCTCAACTGTACCAGTCTCAGATTGATCTGGGTCCCACCCTCCCACCTTACTAGAGCCTCCCGAGCAGCTCTAACAAATCTCCCTGCCAGTATATTAGTCCCCTTCCAATTTAGGTTCAATCTGTCCTTGTACAGGTCACTTCTACCCCAAAAGAGCTTCCAATCACTCAAAAATGTGAATCCTTCTCCCATACATCAGCTCCTCAGCCATGCATTCATCTGCTCTATCCTCCTATTCCTGCCCTCACTAGCTCATAGCACCTGGAGTAATCCAGATATTACTATTCTCGAGGATCTCCTTTTTAAATTCCTGCCTACCTCTGTAATCTCCCTTCAGAATCTGACCTTTTCCCTTCCTATGTCGTTGGTTCCTGCTGGCCCCCCTCCGCCTTGAGAACATTCTGCACCCTCTCTGAGACATCCTTGATCCTGGCACCAAGGAAGCAACACACCATTCTGATTTTTCACTGCTGGCCACAGAAACGTCTGTCTGTATCTCGGACTAGACAGTCCCCTAACACAATCGATCTCTTGGAACCCGATGTACCCCTCATTGCATTAGAGCTAGTCTCAATACCAGAGACTTGGCTCTTTGTGCTAAGTTCCTCTGAGAATCCATCACTCCTATATTTTCCAATATAGCACACTTGTTTGAAATGGGGATAGCCTTAGAAGGCTCCTGTACTACCTGCCTATCTCTCTTACTTTTCCTGGAGTTAAGCCATCTATGTGACCATATCTGTGACTTTTCTCCCTTCCAAAACTGCCATCCATCACACCCTCTTGCTCTTGTAACTTCCTTATTGCCTCTAACTGTTGCTCTAACCGCTCCATTCGATCTGATAGGATTTGCAACCAATGGCATTTGTTGCACATATATTCCTGAATAACACGTAAACTCTCTCGAAACTCCCACATCCAACAAAAAGAGAATATCACTCAAAATGGCCATTTTTACCTCTTCTAATCTGCAGACCCAGAAAATAGCACCATCTTATTCCTCTACAAAACACTGCTCCAGGCTAACTCAATACTTAAGGCTTATATTTTTAATATTTTTATTATCTCAATAAAACATATAATCAAAGAAGAACCAACTCTATTCACTACTTGCAGACTTACAGCAAGGCCCCAAGGCCACACTTAAAACTATTCACTTATCCGTCTGTGCTATGACCTCTCCCAAACAGGTTCCTCCAAGATCAGTTATGAATCTCACGGTTTGTTAATTTTCCCAGATGCACTCCGATGATTGTACAATCACGCACATAGCATAATCATATTATGCTGCATGCTGACCAGCAAAGTAAAGAAGGGTCAGCCAGAAAAACAAAATACAAGGTGGCTGTTGTGGTTCTGTGTCAGCTCTTTTGATTCGGAGTTAGAAGGTTGTGCATTCGAGTCCCACTCCAGGACTTGAGCACAAAGAAAAAAGTCAAGGCTTGTCCCCCAGTGCAGTACTGTACTGGGGGCAAGTTACAATTGTCAAAGCCATCACCTTTCAGAAGTAATCAGACACTTTTTCTCAAGGGGAGCCGAGTCATTATCCCCATTATCCTGACCAATATTTATCGCTCAATGGACATCACAAAACACACCATTTAATCATTATCACATTGCTATTTATGTGAACTTACTGTGTGCAATCTGGCTTTGTGTTCCCATGACAGTAACTACCCTTCAAAAAGACTTTAATTAGCCATGCAGGGTTTTGTGATGTTTGGTGGTCAAAGATTTCATATTGAAATAAGTCCATAGAACTGGCGTCCAGTCACCCAGTCACCCTTTATTTGCATGTGCATCGTACTTGACACTGGCCCAGCTTCTTCACAGCCAGCTCTCAGAGTGAACAGAACCTCTGACACTCCTCTTCGTATTTGTCAGCCAGATTAACAGCCCCAGTCAGGGAACTCATATTCTCTGTGTTCCACCTGGCTGACCTCATTACAATCACTTCACATACAAATACAAGACTTTAATTCCAGTAGCCAAAAGGTTAACAATAATGGTGAATAATTTGGAGACTCAGTTCCAGTGACCAGCCTGTTGGAATTTTCACAATTAAAGAGTAAAGCCTCCCCCTCAAACACTAGATTGCACAGAAAATAAACTCAAGTGGAGGGGATTTACCATCTGACACTTAGGCCTAATACTGTTCACAAATAGTTGCTAATTAAAGAAATATTTTACTGAGCTACACCAGCAAAATAACCACTGAGAAATTCTGCACAGTTCAAGTTCAGAAGCTACCTTTTCCTAAACTTTCAGCCCCAAGATAATTTTGTCTATAAGAACTTCCTCTACATTGTTTCAGTTTGAATACTCTCCCTGCAACAACTATTTCACAGCCATTCTAAAATACTGTACAGGATGCACAGGAAGCGATGGGAGGAAAAAGAAGAAGCAACCATCCGCTGACAGTGTCCAACGGTTTCAGCTGCAAGCTTTTTAACATAAAAGAAAAGACAGACAAATGCTAAAGGGTAACCAAATGTCAATCATGTCCTTTACCTGTGAATAGGCTGCAGAGGTCAAGCAGTGGTCCATATTTTTTGAACCCTGGAACGCCATGGGAATAGCATCAGGCATATCAACACAAAGTACAGTTTTGAGCAGTAAACATTTCACATTGTGAAGTCCATCACAACACTATAAAAGGAGGCTATAATTATCATAACTGACTGTGGCGTCATTTCCTGGCTCGATTTCAGATCAGGACATCAACTGCAAAACGGAACCTTTTGGCTGTCAAGAAGCGAAAAAAAAAGGCACATCGAAGCTCAAAGCTTCCTGAGTCAATCACATTAGTGCGTGAGCGGCGACAAAAAAAAAAGGAACAGAACACTTTCGGACTAATTTGATGGTTTCTGAATTCGACATGCATCATTGTACAACTGCTGCATTTGATATATCGACATATGCAAGAAATGTATTTATAAATCAAGAATAAAAATAAGCTGGAATAATTCAAACAGGTCAGGCAGCATCTGTGTACGGAAACAGAGGTCAAGTTATAGCTTTCTGGTCTTTTAGATTTCCAACATCCATACTACCTGGGTTTTGTATACACATTTATTAATAGCCAATCAGAAAATTAAAAGGAACCTGCAAGTTATGAGAACATTGTGTTTACAAAGATTTAACAGCAGAATCACATCCGCTCATTGTTATTGATACTCGATACCACTTTCACACCTTTTCAACAGTTAGATGGTGTGCACAGCGAAACCAGAAACTGCCAGAAAGAGCAAAGTGGCTGATTAGTCACTTTACTGATAAATGTTCCTTCAAAAAAAACATCCTGGTGTTTCCCTTTTTGTATTACAAGGAAACAAAGAAGCTGTTTAAGTCCCAATCACAAACCGTTCTGAAACGACTTCTCAGAGGTCATAAAAGACTATGAACTGCATATTCTCCTTATCAGATCTAGCTCACGCCTCTTTGACCTTGTACCTCATGGTCTACAGGTTGGCATACTTCCCTTTTCTCACAAATACAGTAAACAAAATGTTTCTCCAAACTATACCTGAATCTGACCATCGATTGTATAGTACCACCTTGTAGAAACAGAGGTTTATTTGTTCCACCTCCTTAAAGCTGCCAGGGTAACAGGCAATCTGGAGTCAGTCAGGGACAGAAAAGTTCCTCATAAGACCTCATAAAATGTTTCCCTGACATCCTCTCAGCACAACCCCAGCCTAATCCTCCATTTTATGACATACAACCGAGTGATATGGAGAAGTAGACCACAGGGTTAATGAGCTTGATCCACCATTCAGTATAATCATGGCCGGTCATTGACATCATCTCTCCTATCCTGTTTATTCCCCATGTCCCTTGATTCCAAGAGATCCAAAAAAATCTGTTCATCAGTCTTAAAAATATTCAGCAATGGAGCACCTACAACACTCTTTGGTAGAGAATTGTAAAGATTTGCGCGCATGTACGTGTCTGTGTGTGCAAGTGATTTCTTCCCTTCTCAGCACTAAAATGATCAACCATTGCACCTGAGACAGCATCCATGTCCTCAATAAACCACGAATGAAAACAGACTCTTCGTGTGTCCCCTGCAGAATCTTATACATTTCAGTAAGATCATGCCTCCTTTATCTAATTTCCAGAGAACCTCGACCTAATTTATTCAGCCTTTCAACATAGGCCAACCCCATCAACCCAGTAACAAGTCTAGTAAGCCTTTGCCATACTGCTGCAATGTAAGGATATCTTTCCTCTGGGGTGTGACACATAATGGAAATCCAGATAGATATTTCTACTGGATCGTGCTTTCTACCCTACTGGTGGCATTCTTTAAAAAAAAATGTCAAAAATTTGTCAAACATATTTGTCTCTTTCATAAAACCATTTTGACTTTGTCTAATCATACCACACCTTTGCCTGCATGTTGTTAAGATTTTCTGATGACTGATGTCAAGCTAACTGGTGTGTTTATGTTTTCTCTCTTCCTCCCTTCCTCAATTGTGGTGTCACATTTGTTTCAGCCCCACACTATTTGCATACACCATTAACAAGTCTCACTGTGCCGCAATTTTTGACAACTGTCGCTCAGTCTTGAGCTTGCTGGTGCTTCAACTTTGTCCTGGAGTTTCTAGCAATTGATCTCCAGGACACTACTATGAGCATCTTAGGAGAAAATCATAGGGTTCAAGTTTAAAAGAAAATCTTTCATTTTCAATTTCCTTCACTGGGGGCAAAACTTTTTCCCTAAGAGGGTTTAAAGGCTGTTTTGTAATCTAATTAGACAGCCAAGACGCTGCTCAGTTGCGAATATTTGGAGAAGGCAAGGCACTACAAGAATGGTCATGTCAGGTGGTCAATGGCAGGAACGTGGGAGTGGAGGTGAGAGATCACATGATAAAACTCCAGGAACGGTCCATTCAGGATTGGCAGCCCTACCTGTGAAATCAGATGGGCACTTCTGACACCCCCCAGTACCCTTGGGCATTAGTAAACCACACCTGGAATACTGTACACTAAGTTGAATCACTGATTATGTCAAAGCAATTCCAACAAGATCCACTCTACTCATTCCTTCGATGAAGAGATGGTGATGAAAGGTTTAATAGTTTGAGCCTATATGCTTTGGAGTTTAGAAGATGGTAACCTTACCAAAAGATCCTGAGGAGACTCAATAGGGTTGACTGTTTTTCTTGAGTAAACAAGAACTTCACAGAACAGTATTAAGATGGAAGTGAAGAGAATTCTGTTCCCTCACAGGATGTGTGGGAATCTCTTCCCCAGGAAGCAGTGGAAGTTGAGTGAGATCGTTTATTGATCAACAAGGAAGCCAAGGATTAAAGACGACAGACAAAAAAGTGGAGTTCAGGCCACAATCAGGTCAGCCATGAACTAAACAAATGGTTAGAGTAGGCTTGAAACCCTAATGGCCTACTCCTGTTTCTAAGTCTTCCAAGACCAGCTTGATTGAATTTTCACACTGCCTATTAAATGGAGCTCAGTACCACCATCCTAATCATGTGGGCAAATGTTTAAATAGGTGAACAAGATTTTGACACTGGGTCTGGATCTGTTATTACCATTTCATGTAAAAATAGGAGTGTGTACTCGCAGTTACGGGCTATAGCAGAGCTTCTCGCAGGGATGTTTGGAGGGTATTTCCAAACATCTTTTGAAATTGTTTTTGGATGGAGTGGGGGGGGGGGGTAAGAGGTTGTTTGGAAAGGGACTTTGAAAATACTTGCTTTGTGCTAGGTGGCTGCCACATTTCTCTACATTACAATAGTGACCACGCTTTGAAAAGTTCTTAGTGTATTCAGCACAGAAAGTGGCCATTTGACTGGTCAAGTCAATTATAGCTCTCTAGAAAGATCAATTTGTCTTGTGCCACTTCCAACTTTACTGCATGCCTCTGCACATTTTTTTTTAGGTCTCACCAGTCCTGCAACGCCCTTCTGCAGAAGTCTCATCTTAACCTGCCTCCTCCACACTCTCAGACAGTGCGTTCCAGATCCTAGCCACAAACTGCATCTAAAAACATTGTGCCTTATGTTGCCATTTTGCGAATCACCTTAAATCAAGTGCCCTATCAGTCTCTATTCTTCCATCAATAGGAACAGTTTCTCTCCACTGACTTCACGATCTGGAATATCTCTGTCAAATCTCCTCTCAACCTTCTTCTCTTCAAAGAAGACAATCCCAACTTCACTAATCTATCTATTTAACTAAAATTCCTCATCACTGGAGTTATTCTCTGAAATATTTGCCCTGAATTTTGGTTTCAAATGCTTCACCACTAAGGTTTGCAGTTGCTGGGATTACCTTTGTGAACATTTTTGAACAATCTCCTGCAAACACTCCTATAAAAAGGAGGATTTGAGAATTACGCCTATTGCTTCCATATCACCATTTTAATATCCCTTAGTATCTAGCCAACCTCATAACACAATCACATACATGCACACTGAACATAACTTGGAATCAGAGTAGGAGGGAAAGTAATACATTCTAATATCAAACTACTTTCGTGCTATCTGTCTTTTGTGATTCTATGTGCATCTTGGCATTCCTGTCAGGTACCTCTTGGTTCCCACAATCCTGTCAAGTTAACTTAAACCATTTCCAACAGCACAAGGAAATTGATCCAAGTGCAACTTATCAGGCCTGAACATATCACATTTCCAAGGAATGGTTCAATGTTCCAGGAATCTACAATTTTCCTCCTGCACCATTTCTCCACATTGGCGGAGTTAGAGTTCAAGTTATAGAGTCAGACATGTACAGCATGTAAAGACCGTTCGGTCTAACTTGTCCATGCCAACAGATATACTACATTAACATAATCTCATTTGCCAACATTTGGCCCTTATCCCTCTAAACCTTTCTTATTCATATACCCATTCAGATGCATTTTAAATGTTGTAATTGTACCAGCCTCTACCACTTCCTCTGGTGGCTCAGTTCATACACGCACACCCTCGGCATGAAAACCTTGCTCCTTAGGTCCCTTTTAAATCTTTCCCCTCACCTAAAACCTATGCCGTCTAGGTTTGGACTCCACTACCATGGGAAAAAAAAGACCTTGGCTATTCACGTTACCTATGCCCCTCATGATTTTATAAACCTCTACAGGGTCACCCCTCAGCCTCTGACGCTCCAGGGAAAATAGCCCCAGCCTATTCAGCTTCCCCTCAAACCCTCAAACCCTGCAAATTCTTTGTAAATCTTTTCTGAACCCTTTCAAGTTTTACAACATCATTCCAATACAGGGAAACCAACATTAAATGCAGTATTTTTAAAATGGCCTACTCATCTGTGATGTTTTCTGCTTGCTATATTAATTTAAATATGATACTGACAGTAATGCAGAGATTGCTACTTTTGTGATCCTGCTTGCGAGTTTCCTACTTACTTCCCTATATTCTGACTACAGCAGAAAATAATTTTCTCCCCATTCACGGCATTGGTATTGATATGGATCATAACCATTGGATGTTCACCCTCTGAGTGCTCTGCAGTCATTCAATAACAACCATAAACCTGGTATAATGGAGCCAACATACCATCCTGATTCAGAGTTGCAGCCTCAGTCGCACTAAAACTGAATACTGGTGCGAAAGTGAAACACACTCCGGAACTGTTAATATACATGTCTCTTCCTTTTGGACTGCTTAGTGATCACCCATTTCTTTCATCCTGCATATCATTAAGATGCAAGATGACCACATGAATTAAGTTACTGTCCAAAGTTCTTAAACTCATGAGTGCACCACAGTACCATTAGCTGTTGCTCAAGCTCCAAAACACAGGGGTCAAGCTGCTACAATTGATGACAATATCCGCATGTGGACAATATGTGGATATCCAGGTCATGGGAAGTTTCTTGAAGTTGCCAAATGGAACAAATTGCACACTCTCCATGAGTGTGAGCTGTATTGTTATTCTTCTACATATTAGATAATAAAAACTAATGACATAAATTCAATGAATCAGAGAATGGAATTAAATGATTTCATATGTTAATTAATAAAACTGAAATTACAAGACTTAGTAATGGTGCTCATGAAACCGTTAGAGATGATTGGGAAAAATGTACTGAGTTCATGACCATCCTTTAAGGAAGGAAGTCTACATGTGATTCCAGACCCACAGCAATGGCCTTGCAAGTCATTTAGTGTCATAGAGTCATAGAAATGTACAGCACGGAAACAGACCCTTCGGTCCAACTCGTTCCATGCTGACCAGATATCCCAACCCAATCTAGTCCCACCTGCCAACACCCAGCCCATATCCCTCCAAACCCTTCCTATTCATACACCCATCCAGATGCCTTTTAAATGTTGCAATTATACCAGCCTCCACTACTTCCTCTGGCGGCTCATTCCACACACACATACACACACCACCCTCTGTGTGAAAAAGTTGCCCCTTAGATCCCTTTTATATCTTTCCCCTCTCACCCTAAACCTATGCCCTCTAGTTCTGGACTCCCCCATGCCAGGGAAAAGACTGTTGTTTCTATAAAACTGCTACAAAACATTCAAAAATAAATAAATTGGATGGGCTATTTGCCATTCACCTTGGCATTGGAAATGACATAATAGGGTCAGCAGGGCTGGGTTTGCCAAAGTCTTTAATTAATATCTGGGGGCTAACAGCAAAACTGCCCCACAAACTGTTCAAGAAACAGCCTGAGATAGTCACACTCACCAAAAGGAATGTTACAGACAATGCCATAGATAACACAAACAGCATATCTGGATATGCCCCATTCCACCAGCATGGCAGATCTACCCATAGTGGCAGTACAGTGGTATACACTTGGAAGGGATTGGCACTGCGAGTCCTCGAAACTCTAGACCCCATGTAGTCTCATGATGCCATGTCAAACACGGGCAAGAAACCCCTTCATGATTCCGGTCTAATGCTCCCCTTCCCACTGTCAATAATCCTCTGTTTTCAACACCATTTGAAAGAAACACTGAAGGTGGTAATGACACAGAATGTACTCTGGATAGGAGACTTCACTGTTCACTATGGGCACCATTGCTGGCTGAGCCCCTGAAAGCAATATAGAATCACAGAATCCCTACAGTGTGGAAGTTGGCCATTCAGCCCATGAAGTCAGCACCAAACTATAAAGAGCATCCCACCACGACAGTGGCCTTACCAAAGAGAACGTGCTAGAAAAACTGAAGGGTCTGAAAGTGGATAAATTACCTGGACCAGATGGGCTACACCCCAGAGTTTTGAAGGAGGTAGCTGAAGAAACAGTGAAGGCTTCAGTAGGGATCTTTCAGGTATCACTGGAGCCAGGGAGGGTCCTACAGGACTGAAAAATTGCTAATATAAACCCTCTGTTTAAGAGGGGAGCAAGGCAAAAGACAGGAATTTATAGGCCAATTGCCTGACCTCAGTTGTTGCTAAGAATTTGAAGTCAATTGTGAAGGAAGAGATTTCTGAATATTTGGAAGTGCATGGTAAAATAGGGCTGAGTCAGCATGGTTTCATTAAAGAACAAAGAAAATTTACAGCTCAGGCCCTCCAAGCCTGAGCCGATCCAAATGGACTGTCAATTCCTAAGCATCTGTATCCCTCTACTCCCCACCTACTCATGCATTTATCCAGACACATCTTAAATGAAGGACATTGAGGGGAGACCCTCAATAAACCTAACCTACTCAACCTTTCTTCATAGCTAGCACCTTCCATACCAGGCAACATCCTCATAAAGGGGAGGTCATGCCTATCAACTCTATTAGAATTCTTTGAGATGGAAACCAGCAGGTTAGATGATGGAGAGCCAATGGACGTTATCTATCTGGACTTCCAGAAGGCCTTTGATAAGGTGCCACACAGGAGGCTGCTGAATAAGATAAAGGCCCGTGGTGTTAGAGGCAAGGTATTAACATAGACAGAAGATTGGCTGTCTGGCAGAAGGTAGAGATGGGAGGCTGGTGACTAGTGGTGTTCCACAAAGTGTTGGGACAACAATTTTTCACTTTATACATTAATGATCTCGATGAAGGAACTGAGGGCATTCTGATTAAGTTTGCAGATGATACAAAGAAAGGCAGAGGGGCAGGTAGTATTGAGGAGGTGGGGAGGCTGCAAAAATATTTAGACAGGTCAGGAGAGTGGGCAAAGAAGTGGCAGATGGAGTACAACGTGGGAAAGTGTGAGGTCATGCACTTTGGTTAGAAGAATTGAGGCATGGACTATTTTCTAATTGGGGAGAAAATTCAGAAATCTGAAGCGCAAAGAGATTTGAGTGTCCTAGTCCAGGTTTCTGTTATTGTAAACTTGTAGGTTGAGTCAGTAGTTAGTAAGGCAAATAGAGTTAGATTAGATTTCCTACTGCATAGGAGCAGGCCCTTCAGTCCAACAAGTCCACACCAACCCTCTGAAGAGTAACCCACCCAGACCCATTCCCCACATTTACTCCTGACTAATGCACCTAACACTATGGGCAACTTAGCATAACCAATTCACCTAACCTGCACATTTTTGGATTGTGGGAGGAAATCAGAGTACCCGGAGGAAACCCATGCAGACACGGGGAGAATGTGCAAATTCCACACAGACAGTCGCTCGAGGCTGGAATCGAACCTGGGTCCCTGGCGCTGTAAGGCAGCAGTGCTCACCAATGAGCCACCATGCTGCCCGTTGCCATTCATCTCAAGAAGACTAGAATAATAAATCAGGGATGTACTTCGGAGGCTTTATAAGACTCTGCTCAGACCACATTTAGAGCATTCTGAGCAACTTTGGGCCACATATCTCAGGAAGGATGTGCTGGCCCTGGAGTGGGTCCAGAGGAGGCTCACGCAAATGATACCAGGAATGAAAGGCTTAACATACGAGGAACATTTGAGCACTCTGGGACTATACTTGGGAGTTTAGAAGAATGAGGGGGGATCTGACTGAAACTTACAGAATACTGAACAGCTTGGACAGTGTGGACATTGGGAAGATGTTTCTATTGGAAGGAGAGATGAGGACCCAAGGGGACAATCTTTGCGTAACAGGAAGACCCTTTAGAGTGGAGATAAGGAGAAACCTCTTTAGCCATAAAGTTCTGTGGAGTTCATTGTCACAGAAGGCTGTGGAGATCAGGTCATTGAGTATATTTAAAACAGAGACTGGTAAGTTCCTGATTGCCAAGGTGATCAAAAGTTATGGGGTGAAAGCAGGAAAATGAGCTTGAAAAATCTATCAGCAGACTTGATGGGCCAAATACACTAATTGCTTCTCCTATGTCTTATGGTCTAACAGTATTGGTAAATGTGACCACTGCACAGAAACTGAGGATATCCCCTAGCATGCTGCGAGACGCTATCATCATGCTAACCTGAATAGATATCAAAAAGGTCTAGCAATTCAAAACTGGACATTCCTAAGGTGCCTTGGACCATGAAAAGCAGCCAAATCTGACCACATTCTGTTACCTC
This sequence comes from Chiloscyllium plagiosum, assembly GCF_037043375.1. Lineage (NCBI taxonomy): Eukaryota > Metazoa > Chordata > Chondrichthyes > Orectolobiformes > Hemiscylliidae > Chiloscyllium > Chiloscyllium plagiosum. The sequence continues at coordinate 36,710,787 of NW_028270170.1, read as the reverse complement.
ATGGTCCCTTCTCTACCATTACCAATAAGCCAGGAGTCTAAGTCTGGTTCAAGAAACAGGGTATGCCAGGAACATCGCTAGTTATATCTAAAAAGAGATGATGAAAACCTGGTGAAGCTCCACTGGACCACTTGCATATCAAATAGTGAAAGCTGCATGAGATAGATCTAAACAGAGCAATCAGATCAAAGCTATGCAGTTTGTGAATGCTGGTGGGCAATGAAATAAACTAAAGGAAGCAGCTCAATGCACAATGTTCAGTACAATTCATAACTCTTGGATACTGAAGTAGTCTTTGCCAATATGCAATAAGATCTAGACAATGTTCAGGCTTGAACCTATATGCGATAAGTAACATTTTTGCCACAAAACCTCCAAGCACTGACCATCTTCAACAAGACAGGGTCTAACCATTGACAATCAGTGGCATTATCACCAAATCCCCAAGTAGTAACATGCTTGGCATTGCCACCAATCAGAAAGTGAATGGACTAGCCATTTAAGTATTGTGGCTACAACAGCAAGTCAGAGGCTGGGAATTCTGTAATAATACCTACTTCCCCATGGCTTGTCCAAAACTCAGAGGCACAAGTCAGGAGCATATTGGAATACCTGGATAAGTGCACATCCAACAACATTCAAAAAGCTTAACACAATCTGGGATAAAGCAACTGCTTGATCAGCACCCCATCTACCACCTTCGACCCCCTCCAATACTGATACAGAGTGGTAGCGGTGTGTACCATCTACAAGATGTGCTTCAATAAAAGTCTGGAATGCTGGATTTTCAAATGCACTATTGGAAGAATCACAACCATCACAGTGAGGTTTCTGAGGAATAACTACATTTATTTTCAGCAATGTTGCATTAGATTTCTCAGGAATATTTTTAAACCACAAACTCATGGTTAATCAATAAAGGTGAGAAAATTGGTTAAATAAGTAGAAAAACAAACTTATTGTTGGTGGCACAGTGGTTAGTACTGCAGTCTCACAGCACCAGAGACCTCAGGCGACTGTCTGTGTGGAGTTTGCACATTCTCCACATGTCTGCGTGAGTTTCCTCTGTGTGCTCTGGTTTCCTCCCACATTTCAAAGATGTGCAGATGAGGTGGATTGTGGATCAGTGGTGGTGGAAGAGCACAGCAATTCAGGCAGCATCCGAGGACAGGCAAAATCGATGTTTCAGGCAAAAGCCCTTCATCAGGAATAAAGGCAGAGAGCCTGAAGCATGGAGAGATAAGCTAGAGGAGGGTGGGGGTGGGGAGAGAGTGGCATGGAGTACAATAGGTCAGTGGGGAAGGAGATGAAGGTGATAGGTCAGGGAGGAGAGGGTGGAGTGGATAGGTGGAAAAGGAGCTGGGCAGGTCGGACAAGTCCGGACAGGTCAGGGGATCGAGTTGCTGGAGGTTAGAAGCTAGGATGAGGTGGGAGAAGGGGAAATGAGGAAACTGTTGAAATCCACATTGATGCCCTGGGGTTGAAGTGTTCCGAGGCGGAAGATGAGGCGTTCTTCCTCCAGGCGTCTGGTGGTGAGGGAGCGGCGGTGGAGGAGGCCCAGCACCTCCATATCCTCGGCAGAGTGGGAGGGGGAGTTGAAATGTTGAGCCACTGGGCGATTTGGTTGATTGGTGCGGGTGTCTCGGAGAAGTTCCCTAAAGAGCTCTGCTAGGAGGCGCCCAGTCTCCCCAATGTAGAGGAGACCGCATCGGGAGCAATGGATACAATAGATGATATTAGTGGATGTGCAGGTAAAACTTTGATGGATGTGGAAAGCTCCTTTGGGGCCTTGGATAGAGGTGAGGGAGGAGGTGTGGGCGCAGGTTTTACAGTTCCTGCGGTGGCAGGGGAAAGTGCCAGGATGGGAGGGTGGGTCGTAGGGGGGCGTGGACCTGACCAGGTAGTCACGGAGGGAACGGTCTTTGCGGAAGGCGGAGAGGGATGGGGAGGGAAATATATCCCTGGTGGTGGGGTCTGTTTGGAGGTGGCGGAAATGTCGGCGGATGATTTGGTTTATGCGAAGGTTGGTAGGGTGGAAGGTGAGCACCAGGGGCGTTCTGTCCTTGTTGCGGTTGGAGGGGTTGGGTCTGAGGGCGGAGGTGCGGGATGTGGATGAGATGCGTTGGAGGGCATCTTTAACCACGTGGGAAGGGAAATTGCGGTCTCTAAAGAAGGGTGAGAGGAGAAAGATTTTAAAGATGAGGTGGATTGGCCATGCTAAATTGCCCATCGTGTTCAGGGAAGTGCAGGCAGGTGGATTAGTCATGGGAAATGCAGACTCAAGGGACAGTGTGGTTGGGGGAGGGGGTCTGGGCGAGATGCTCTATTACGGGTCGGTGTTGGACTTAATGGGCTGAATGGCCTGTTTCCACACTATAGGGATTGTTCGATTCAAAGATTGATTTTTTTTTCTAGCAATGGTAAAAACATAAGAACAAAACATTGGTAAACTCCTCAAACATGGAGGAGGGGTGCACCTAAAGCTCCCTATGCACTCGAGATTCACTTTGGTTAATGTATAAGCTTTGTAGCTGTCAGCTGTGATTCAGTGGTTTCCACGCCTACTTTTAACTGAGGAGATTCTGAATTTAAATTCCACTACACATACATGAGTTCCAGACAGTTGCACCACAGCACCACTGAGGAAATACTGCACTGCTAAAGTGTCAGCTTTTGGATGGAGCATTAAACAGCTCCAATGGATGTAAAAGATCTTCAAAGAATAGTTAGAGATCTTTCCTTATGTGCTGGCGAACAACGATTTCCTCTTGTGTGTCAGTCCAGAAATAGTGATACTGACTTATTATCATAGTCACACAGAATGGAAAAAGACTCTTCAATCAAACCAGTCCATGCCAACCATAATTCCAAACTAAACTAGCCCCATCCATCTGCGCTTGACCAATATCTGTCCAAACATTTCTTACTCGTGCACTTATCTAGATGTCTTTTAAACATTGTTAACTGGACCTGCATACTCTATTTCATCTGGTAGCTCATTCCAAACATGAACCACCGTGTGAAAAAGCTGCCTTTAGGTCTTTTTAAAATCTTTCTCCTCTCACCCTTAGTCTTGAAATCACCCACCCTAGAGAAAAGATACCTTATCTACATCTGTCATGATTTTGTAAACATCTGTGAAGGTGCCCTCTCAACCTCCTCTGCTCATCACAGCCTCTCCTTATATCTCAAACCTTCCAATCCAGGCAAAATTCTGGTATGTCTCTTCTGAATCCCTTCCAGCTTGATAATATCTTTCCAGTAATAAGGGGAGGGGAACTTGTCACGGTCTCATCAACGTGGTGCACAGCCTCAACATAACATCCCAACTTCGAGACTCAAAGGTCTGAGCAACAAAGGCAAGAATGCTGAACACCACCCTGTCTATATGTGATGCAAATTTCAAAGAATTGTGCACCTGAACCTCTAGGTCTCTCTGTTCCACAACACTTCCCAAGGCCCTCCTTTTAATTGTACAAGTCATGCCTTGGTTTGTTTTACCAAAAAGCAATACCTCACGTTTTAGCCAAATTTAACTCCATCTGCCAATCTTCAGCCCATTAACCCAATAGATCTCTTTGTAACCTTAAATAACCTTCTTCACTGCCCACTATACCAACAATTTTGGAGTTATCTGCAGTTGTAGGGGTCATCCTTTCAGGACTGAGATCGGATCTTTTATTTTTAAAAATGTTGTGAGACTTTAGAATTCTGTCTGAGAAGGCAGTGGAGGTGAGCCATTGAATGGGGATAGATAGATTCTTGTTCGAGAGGGGAATCAAGGTTTAAGAAGGGCAGATGGGAATGTAGAATTCAAAACACAAACTAATCAACTGAGATCTATTGATTGACAAAACAGAGTTGGCGGGTTGAATAGTCTGCCTGCTCCTATTTTGCACAGTCAATACTCCCTCAAAACACTCTCGCTAACAAGAAATGATCTGTTAGTGCTGCTTGTGTGTGTTTGTGCTGTCTCCATGTTGGCTGATTTTCCCTTCATCAAACCTGCAGCCCTTCAGAAGTATTTGATTAGTTGTACAGTACTTTGTGACACCAGAGATTGTAGAAGGTGCTCTAGAGACGCAAGCTCTTTAAGTTGTGGTAAAACAAAAAAAACCTGTTGTTTATTCATCATTGCTACCCCAACCACTCAGTCAATAATCACAGAGTACAGGCCTGAACCATACAGTTCAACAAAAGTTAAATTTTTATTCTGTGCTTAATTAGTCCATTCACAAGTGACCAGGGTGTAATTGTTGGTCCCAATACCTCAGGTTCAACTATTTGTAGGAGGATAGTAGTCTTGCATTTTATTCATTGATTTCTTGAAAAGTGCTCAGTGACAGGTGAATTCAGGAATATGATGTCGCTGCGAAGCCAACCATGGTAAAAGAGCTGGCCAATATTTATTATTTAGAGTGTACATTCAGGCAAGTGGTGTCAAATGCTGGGCATTCTAATGAGGAGGGGAGTAAATTGCAAACAGAAGGTAAGAGCAAGATAGCCTCATGCACAGATAAAGCAAATGGTTTATCATGGCTTCCAATGGATGCCAGAATGTACATTCCTTCCATTTTGGAGCTATTGAGGTCAGGTCCTGTCGCCACAACACAATACCCATTTATCTCTTTATGGCAGGGAATTTTTCTGTGGTATAATAGAAACCCTAAGTCATCTTTAACAGTGTACTGTTAAATCCAAAAAAACGTTTGTACCACAATTGAAATCTGAAGGGAAGCCAAACTCTCCTTATATTAGATTGCGTCAGTGGGCTTTGAAACAATGTGCACTTGAACAAGTGTACATTCTGTCGATGATAAAGAGATTATAACAGAACCCTTGCTGTGCCTCAATGCTTGTGTTTTTACAAAATATTCCTCTCTCCCGACACTAAAGTGGTCAGATAGAGAAGGTAATGAGGGGGACGGGGTGGCAGTACAGACTAGAGAAGACGTTGGATTGTTGGAGAGAGGGAATGCCCTCAAGAGAAAAACAGCAACAATCCTTTGGTGAGAGTCGAAAAGCAAAAACATAAGATCAATGTCTCCATTTTTGAGAGGAAGCTTCAGGGAAAAAAAAAATCAAGAGAATTACAGAGATGTGCAAGTGTACAGATCGGTGATACTGGGTTGAAGGGACTTTATATGCGATATTCAACAGAAAACAGTGTCGCCGCAGGGGAACTGGGTTTGCCTGTTCACCGATTTTTGAAGACGGCACAGTATTAATGTCACTGATCTGGTCTTTCTGCTGAAGTTAAATGGGGGTCCATTCAGTTATTGAACCATCCCCAATGTCTCAAAGCATGCAAATTTAGATTTGTTTCTGTAAGAGACGTCTTTGACTTGTTGGATACAGTCAAGCTCCAATGTTTGCTTCCTTGAACAGAACCGAACTGCATTTGGGCCCTGTATATACACAAAGATATTTTGTATAAATAGAGTACATTTTTAAAACTTTAAAAAATTGACTGTTATGATAATCCAAAGGCTGACACTCGGTGGAGACTGGTTCAAATCCCACCATGACACTCTCTGAAATTTAAATTAAAATAATAAATCTTAAATAAAATGCTAGTCTCAGTAAAGATATGTGAAAGTTTCCTGTTTAAGGGGGCAATTTGGATGGCGATCATCCTCACATGGAAGAGTGGGAAGGAAGGATAGAGGGGACAGTAAACCGGCCGTGGGAAGGAAGGACAGAGGGGGCAGTAATCCAGCCGTGGGGAGGTAGGATAGAGGGGGCAGTAATCCGGCCGTGGGAAGGAAGGACAGAGGGAGCAGTAATCCAGCCGTGGGAAAGTAGGACAGAGGGAGCAGCAATCCGGCCGTGGGAAGGAAGGATAGAGGGGGCAGTAATCCGGCCATGGGAAGGAAGGACAGAGGGGGCAGTAATCCGGCCGTGGGAAGGAAGGATAGAGGGGGCAGTAATCCGGCCATGGGAAGGAAGGATAGAGGGGCAGTAATCCGGCTGTGGGAAAGAAGGATAGAGGGGGCAGTAATCCGGTTTTGGGAAGGAAGCATGGAGGGGGCAGAATATTTCAGACTTGGACACAGCAAGGCTGGAAACAGAAGTGGATCTTATTCAGGCAGAATAGTCGGAGAGCCGAACCCTGCCACTTTCCTGCCTTTTCCCAAATAACAGTGTGGGGCAGACAAAGCTGAAGCTTCACTTTCTGCCCCACTGCCAATGCAGGAGCTTGAGTACTCAATCAGCAATCATTCAGGGGCCTCATTCAACTGGGGTGCGAGTATTTCAAGTTTGCGTGTGACAAGAATATGTCAGGCTACCTGGTTAACCAGGGCAGGCAAGATGTCAGTTTCAGGGCAGGGATCACGGAATCTGCACTATCATGTGACTAACTGAGGGACTTTATTTCTGATTTATTCACAGGATAGGCCAGTAGTTACTGCCGCAAGGCCATTTAAGTGTCAACCACATTACTGTCGGTCTGGAGTCACGTGTAGGCCAGATGATGTAAGGACAACAACTACTTTGTCTTAAAAAGACAGTGACTCAGATGGGTTTTTCCAACATTAACATGGTCATTATTAGACCCTTAATTCCAGATTTTTTTTTAAAATATGGAGTCATACAGCATAGACACAGATCCTTTGGTCCAACCCGCCCATGCCATGTTTCCCAAACTAAACAAGGACCACTTACCTGCATTTGGCCAATATTGCTCAAAACATTTTCTATTCTTGTACCTGTCCAAATGCATTTTAAATGTTGTAACTGTACCTGCATCCACCACTTCTCTGCAAATTTTAAAAAGAAACACCAGGTTACAGTCCAACAGTTGGACTATAACCTGGCGTTGTGTGATTTTTAACTTTGCCCACCCCAGTATAAACATCGGCTCCTCCACACCATGACTCTGCTGTTCATTCCACATATAAACCACCCTGTGCATGAAAACATTGCCCCTGAGGTCCTTTTTAAATCTTTCTCCTTTCATCCAATTCACAATCGTTGGAGTGAAATAATTCGCATCTCAGTGCTAAATCACCAACCCTTTATCTTGACACTGTTTCTGCAGAGGAGAAAGTGAGGACTGCAGATGCTGGAGAGCAGAGTTGAACAGTGTGGTGCTTGAAAAGCACAGCCAGTCAGACAGCATCCAAGGAGCAGTTTGGTGGGTGTGGACCTAACAACTCGGCACCACCCTCTTGAATTTTCCTATCTGCCCATCTTCCTTGCCACCTATCTGCTCCATCCTCCTCTCCGACCTATCACCTTCACCCCCAGCTTCATCTACCTATCACATTCCCAGCTACCTTCCCCCGCCCCACCCTGCTCCCATTTATCTCCCACCCCTCTTGGGCCACCTCCTCATTCCTGATGAAGAGCTTATGCTCGAAAAGTCAACTCTCCTGCTCCTCAGATACTGCCTGACTGGCTGTGCTTTTCCAGCACCACACTCTGACTTTTTCTGCAGATCAAGGATCTAAAGCACAATCTCTTAGGAATCTTGTATGTTTTAGTGAACTCACTTCTCACTGTTTGAAACACCAGAGAGCATCAACTCAATTTATTCATCCTCAACCTAGGACCTATCTTTGTTGCACTGCCCCCAAAGAATTAGAATTAGAATTAGAATCCCTACAGTGTGGACACAGGCTCTTCGGCCCAACAAGTCCACACCGACCCTCCGAAGAGATCAAGCACGTCTTTCTTAATTACGGAAACTTCACACAGTAACCGCAACGTGGTCCTAAAACCTATACAAGTGCAACATGTCTTCTTTATATAAACCAGTTCTGAGCACGAGTCACACTGGACTCAGAACATATTGAATTCAAATTCCACCCCAAATTAAACCCAGAAACCCCTGCCATCTTCCCTGCTGGCCAGGACCTCCCTCATGTCTTTGTGGTGACCTTTATTCAATTGTAACATTGTTACATCTGATTGCAGCTTCTCCCTCTCAAACTGCACGGTAAATTCCATCATATTATGGCCAAAGGACATATTACAGCACAGAAACAGGCCGTTCGGCCCTCCAAGCCGGCACCGATCCAGATCCTCTATCTAAACCTGTTGCCTATTTTCTAAGGATCCATATCCCTCTACTCCCTGCCCATTCATGCATCTGTCCAGATACATAGAATCATAGAGATGTACAGCATGGAAACAGACCCTTCGGTCCAACCCGTCCATGCCGACCAGATATCCCAACCCAATCTAGTCCCACCTGCCAGCACCCGCCCCATATTCCTCCAAACCCTTCCTATTCATATACCCATCCAAATGCCTCTTAAATGCTGCAATTGTGCTAGCCTCTACCACTTCCTCTGGCAGCTCATTCCATATACCTACAACCCTCTGCGTGAAAATGTTGCCCCTTAGGTCTCTTTTATATCTTTCCCGTCTCACCCTAAACCTATGCCCTCTAGTTCTGGGCTCCCCGACCCCAGGGAAAAGACTTTGCCTATTTACCCTATCCATACCCCTAAATTTTGTAAACCTCTATAAGGTCACCCCTCAGCCTCCGACGCTCTGGGGAAAACAGTCCCAGCCTGTTTAACCTCTCCTTATAGCTCAAATCCTCCAACCCTAACAACATCCTTGTAAATCTTTTCTGAACCCTTTCAAGTTTCACAGACGACCAGAATTGCATGCAATATTCCAACAGTGGCCTAACCAATGTCCTGTACAGCCGCAACATGACCTCCCCACTCCTGTACTCAATACTCTGACCAATAAAGGAAAGCATACCAGATGCCTTCGTCCCTATTCCATCTACCTGCGACTCCACTTTCAAGGAGCTATGAACCTGCACTCCAAGGTCTCTTTGTTCAGCAACACTCCCTAGGACCTTACCATTAAGTGTATAAATCCTGCTGAGATTTGCTTTCCCAAAATGCAGCGCCTCGCATTTATCCAAATTAAACTCCATCTCCCACTTCTCAGCCCATTCGCCTATCTGATCAAGATCCTGTTGTAATTTGAGGTGACTTTCTTCGCTGTCCACTACACCTCCAATTTTGGTGTCATCTGCAAACTTACTAACTGTACCTCTTATGCTCGCATCCAAATTATTTATGTAAGTGACAAAAAGTAGAGGACCCAGCACCATCTTAAATTACGCTATCGTGCCAGCCTCTATCACCTCCACTGGCAACACTTTCCAGGCACCCAACACCCTCTGCATAAAGAACTTTCTATGCATATTTCCCTTAAACTTTTCCCCCTCACCTTGAACTCGTGACCCCAAGTAATTGAGTCCCCCACTCTGGGAAAAAGGTTCTCGCTATCCACCCTGTCAATACATCTCATGATTTTGTAGACCTCAATCAGGTCCCCTCTCAACCTCGTCTTTCTAATGAAAATAATCCTAACCTACTCGACCTCTTCATAGCGCATGCCCTCCAAACGAGGCAACGTCCTGGTGATCCTCCTCTGCACCCTCTCCAAAGCATCCACATCCTTTGAATAATGTGGCAACCAGAACTGGACACTGCTCCCAGGGAGGGGGGGGGGGGGGGGGGCAGGTTCCTTCACCTTAAGCTCCATAAGAACATCTGCCTCATTACACATCACCAAATCCAGAATTCCCTGTTCCCTTATGGGCTGTACCACAAGCTGCTCCAAAAAAAACATCTTATAGACAGTCCACAAATTCCTTTTCTTGTGATCCACTACCAAAGTGATTTTCCGAGACCACCTGTATATTGAAATTTTATACCTGGGATTGAGTTTCAGAGCCACGAGGTCATGTTTCAGCTGTACAAGACACTATCATGGCAGGATTCAAAGTGAAGTCCCATGGAACATTACCTGAGTCTCAGGATTAGCACGCCAGCAATAATACCTCGAGGCCTCCTTCTGCCCTACCCTTGCCCTTGCTGCTAAACCCCTACACCCCTCTTCCCATGTTCCCCATCCCATGACACCATCCCAATCCCTCCCCAGCAAACACCAAACCTCATCCATGGATAATGCTCTGAATCACCGGTAGCAGTCAACACCCAGGACTTCCTCATCCCAGGGATCTAGTTCTGATAGGAAGTTCACCAATCAGCTTCCTGATTGCAAGAAGATCTGGCAGTCTTTCCCATCTGCACAGGGCGTGATTTCCCTCCCTCCAAAACCGTAAGATACCACTTAGAGAAACTAATTTCCTGCTTAGGGAATCAAGGTCAAAAGGATGTCACTTTAAAGTTATAGCTGGGGTTTTAATGGAGGGAATTACAAAACACACTGTCAAAATGTAATGGAAATCAGACATTTCAAGACTGTGGTTGAAAGTTTCAGTGACATAGTCAATGAGCTCCACATCAGGTGAGGGATATGGAATGGAGGCAGGCAGACAAAACTGAGGAACAGATTCAATATGAACTAACTAAATGGTCAAACTGGCAGAAAGGGAAGAATGGAGCTACTGTTCTTCCTATTCAGACTGAAACATGAACTCACCTGCACCCTGAGCAATGCATTAATATTTACGGTGTGGGGCACAGGGAATTTATATACCAAATTATATTCTAATATGGTTCCTGTACTATAACTCCTATATAACCCTGGAATACTGCATTGGAGTAGGGATGAAAACACAAACAACAAGCCTTTAGAAATGAAACAATTAACCACCAGGAATGATGAAGCTGTAGGTCCGAATTGACAGCAGAGCTAGAAGCGTCACATTATTTGAGTAGGTTAGTAACACCCTTGCCACAATTATTTGAATTTCTTTGATCTTGTCCATTCTTCATCCCTTTCCAGAGGTATTTTGTTTCAACTGTATTTCCATACAGCAGGGCTTAGCAACCTGTGACTCCTGAGCACAAAGTTCACTTAAGTACCTGTTGTGACTCTCTAACCCTGATCGATCAAACATATTTTGATAGTAGTTAAATGCTTTGTCATAAAAAGAAACTATTGTGAACAAAGCACATGAGAATAAAATATTGTTAGCCATCAGTTTGTAAAAGGAAACCTTTAAAATGCGCTTTTGTTTTCCATTATTATTGCCAACATTGAAGCTTTTAAGATATTATGCTAATCGTAAAAATTTTAAAAACATGACCGTTCTGGTTAAGTTAGCCAAGCCCTGCCAATGAATATCAGTTGATACTTCACCTCTTCTCCAAACCTCTAATGCAGTGACAAACCTACTGTAACTCCAGCCACAGTAGCAGACACGTGGGAATATCACCATGTGCAAGTTCCCATCCAAGCCACTCACCATTCTGACTTGGAAATGAATCACTGTTCCTTCAGGATTGCTGGGTCAGAATCCAAATAGCATTGTAGGTCTACCTACAGCATATGGACTGCAGCAGTTCAAGACAACAGCTCATAACCACCTTCTCAAGGACAACCAGGGACAGGCAATGATTGTTGGCTCAACCAGACATGCCCTGATCCCACAAGCAAATAAAGCAAAATTAACATCCATTCGAGAAGGTGGGTAGAAGCCTCTAATTTACTCCCCTCAAAGAAACAGCACTTTTAATACTGGCGCATACTTAGCAAGGAATTGTTTCTGTCAAAGGTGTGGCACAGTTCTTTCTCGTGGCTTGTGTCGATTATAACCAAGATATGCTGTAAAGTAGCAGTCAAAATTGCACACAAAGGACATCACATTACCCAGTCACTGTCCAATTAGTTTGCCTGTCAAGTAGGATACCCTCTGTTATATGATGGCATCACAGACTATGTTTTAATGGTTACATAAAGAGGGTTATTAATCCAGACAACATGGGTTCAAATCTCACTGTAGCACCTTTCAATGTTGAATTCAGTTTAAAAAGCTGAGAATGGACTTATTCGATCTTTGTGAAAAAAAACCAAATTGGTTTCTCAATGTCTTTTAAAAGAAGGCAACCTGTTATCCTTATCCTGCTGACTCCAGGCCCAACATATAGTGGGGGCTGACATTTTAACTGTGGTGTGAAGTAGTCTAGCGACCAACTGCTAAGGGAAATCAGGAATGGATGATAATTAAGAGACACACCCACAATCCAAGAACAAATTTTAATAACTATTGTTCAGGCATGGCTATTTGGACAAAGCACCAGGGAACCAGCAACTGAACACAAATCAATACATTCAGAAAAGAATACTGGTGAGACACACTGCAGTATCAGTGACTCCCAGCCTGTTTTCAGTTCCAATCAGGTCATATTGCTGAGAGCACACAGTCATTTTGAAAAGAGTGCTGTATCTACAACATACATTTGCGTACACTGGCTGGACTGGTTTTGTTTTGGAATATGGGGCTGTAGAGTGAGTCAAACACAGACAGCTGTCATTTTGCTTTTCGATCAGCTGTGCTGTCTGTGGCTGACAATTATTGTGACCTTACACAGTCAGAGTTTCACACAATTCACAAGCCACCAGTGTTTCCTGCTACACTACAAGGAAGAGATGTATTTCTCTCAGTGCATCTCAGAGTTGGGGAGCTGTTGTAAAAATACCTGCTACTTCCTTGAGCAGAATAATGTTTAGGAAAAGGAGCCATGATGAAAGGATTTTCACTCCAAAATACAACTGAGAAACTAATCTGTTCAGAAATCCGAGTGTCCTAAACACTACATAGCTACAAACATTCTGCGTGACCTATCAATAATGCACCACACCCAGGTTACCCTAACTCCACACACAAACTCCTCTCCCTCAAACTCTCCTTGTCACTAGCCTAAGAAAACAGGACAGGAAGGAAAAGAATTCCTTACCAACTATTGAGACATGCTGTGATTGAAGCCAAGTCTGCTGCTTCTGTTAAACCCACTGGGGTTACGCTCTAAATCCTGGGTATGTCTCCCATGAAAAGCAAGTGCTTTGAGTCCTGGACTGCTTTCAGCTAAATGCCTGGCGTTGAAGTGGATTACAGCCTTTCCTGTACCGTGAGCACATAGCATGGCTGGCTTAAATCACGCCCCTTCCAATGACTGCAGAGCGCAGTGACACAGGTACAACACTCCCTCCACCTGAATGGGAGGAGCCTAGTAATTCCTTAAAGCAGTGACAACAACCTGATTAAATTACACACACACGGGCCTGAGAGGGTTAGGAAATCCCTCCATCCGCTCAGAATTCAACAAGAAAGTATCTAATTCATTTGACATGGCATTGAAAGACAGGTTGTTTGACTGCAGCAAGCTTTCGATTTTTATCAATGCTTGTCCAGTGAAGTGAAGCCAGATTTATCCAAGCTTTAAGGCAACAACAGCATTGGGATTATCCAGGCAAATAGCCGTTCTTCCATATTCTTTATCACAGAATCACAATGGTACAGAAAGAGGCCATTCAGTCCATTGTGCCTGGACTTGCTCTATTTCCGAGGGCCAATCTCTTGCCTTTTCCCATTTCAATTCACATTCTGATTTGATTTGATTTATTGTCATATGTACATAAGTACAGTGAAAAACTTTGCTTGCAAGCAGTACAGGCAGATCATAGTAAGTAAGGATGTACAGATTATAGGGTGGGGGAAAAAAACTTGGACAGAGTAAGTCATATAGTTTACACCGCACAGGATGTGTGCAAGGCAAGAACCACATTAACAAGACCAGCATTATTTCAAGTGGAGTCCATTCATCAGTCGAATGGCGGGGAAGAAGCTGTTCTTGAACCTGCTGGTGCAGGTGTTAAAGCTTCAGTATCTTCTGCCTGACGGAAAAGGTTGTAGGAGAGCATTACTGGGGTTGAGCGGGTCTTTGATGACGTTGGCAGCCTTTCTGCAGCAACGAGACATGCAGATAGAGTCCATGGATGGAAGGTTGGCTTCCGTGATGGACTGGGCTGTGCACACAACTTTCCGACATTTCTTACGGTTCTGGGCAGAACAGTTGCCGTACCAGGCCATTATGTACCCAGATAGTATGGTTAATATGGTGCATCTGTAAACATTGGTGAGGATCATTAGGGACATGACAACATTCCAGAGCTGCGTGAGGCATTATCGTGCCTTCCTAACCATCACATCTATGTGGGAAGTCCAGGACAGGTTGTCAGTGATCATTACTCCTGGGAACTTGATGTTCGCAACTCTCTCAACCTCCACTCCACTGAAGTGGATGGGGGCATGTTCGCCTCCTTTTTTTCCTGAAGTCAACCATCAGTTTTTTTTAGTTTTGCTGACATTGAGAGAGAGGTTGTTATCATTGCACCACTTCACCAAGCTCTCTATCTCCTTGCCATATTCTGCCTCCTTGTTGTTAGATATCTGTCCTACCACAGCGGTGTCATCAACTAACTTGTAGATGCCGTTCATTCGGAATTTGGCAACACAGTCATGGGTGTACAGGAGGGGACTGAGGACCCATCCTTGGAGGGCTCCAGTGTTGGAGGTTATTGTGGAGGAGGTGCAGTTGCCTAAATTCACTGATTGCAGTCTATGGGTCAGGAAGCGGAGGACCCAGTTGCAGAGGGTAGAACAGAGGCCAGGGTTACAGATCAGTCTAGAGGGGCTAATGGAGTTGAAGGCGGTAGTCGATGAGCAGGAGTCTGACGAAGGTGCCCTTGTTGTCCAGATGCTCCAGGGACGAGTACAGGGCTAGGAAAATGGCATCTGTCTGTGGACCTGTTACATCAGTAGGCAAATTGCAGGAGATTGAAGCAGGCTGTGAGGTTAGAGTTGATGTGGCCCATGATCAGCATTCTGAAGGAATTCATGATTACAGAGGTCAGATTCACTGGGTGTTATTCAAATAATCATTGAATCATATTATAGAATCCCTATAGTAATATAGCAGGCCATTCGCTATATCAGGTCCACACCAACCTTCTGAAGAGCCTCATACCCAGAACCACAATCCCTACTCTATTCCTGTAACTCTGCATTTCCCATGGCTATTCCACCTATCCTGCACATCCTCAGCCACTATGAGCAATTTAGCATGGCCAATCCACCAATGTCGCCTTGAATGCATGAAAGTGTGCAAAGTAAAATAGATAATTTAAAAAAAAAAGATTAATTCTTGGAATCTTGTGAACAAATTTGGAGATTGGGCAATTCTAGCTGGCGCTCTCTTGTGTACTTCAAGGATTTCCACCTCCCTCTCCATTTATTCTACAACAGACATCACTAACACTGGTCATTTAGTATTCCTCTCTGTGCTGTGTTTTGCTGAGCTTAAATCGTCTCTACTTATTTGGCTGTACAGCATTTTAAGATGTCCCAATATCATAGAAAGTGCTACATAAATACAATGTTCTCATTCCTTCTTGAATCTCCATATTCTGAAGGATTCCATTCTAATCTTTCCAGATTTTTAAATGTTCTCCCTGCACTCCAGAATTGGATGGCATTGGACCTGCTGTGCTTTTCCAGCAACACATTTTTATCTTCCTCCAAGGATATACAAAAGTAAAAGCAAAATACTGCAGATGCTGGAAATCTGAATCAAACACAAACTTGGAGGTCCGAAGGTTTGATTTTGATTTGATTTATTATCGCATGTACCTGGATACAGTGAAAAGATTTGTTTTGTATGTGCTAAACACAGGTCATACCATACAAAGTGCATTAGGGTGACAGAACAGAGTGAGAAATACAATGTTTCAGCTGCACAGAAGGTGCACATACAGAGAGATCAACATTAAATTTAAAATTTGAGAAGTCTATTTAGCAGGGAAGAATCTATTCTTAAATCTGTTGGTTCAAGGACATTGGTTAGGCCACTGTTGGAATATTGCATGCAATTCTGGTCTCCTTCCTATCGGAAAGATGTTGTGAAACTTAAAAGGGTTCAGAAAAGATTTACAAGGATGTAGCCAGGGTTGGAGGATTTGAGCTATAGGGAGAGGCTAAACTGGCTGGGGCTATTTTCCCTGGAGTGTCGGAGGCTGAGCGGTGACCTTATAGAGGTTTACAAAATTATGAGGGGCATGGATAGGGTAAATAGGCAAAGTCTTTTCCCTGGTGTCAGGAAGTCCAGAACTAGAGGGCATAGGTTTAGGGCGAGAGGGGAAAGATATAAAAGAGACCTACGGGGCAACTTTTTCATGCAGAGGGTGATACGTGTATGCAAAATTTGAAGCGGCATTTGGATGGGTATATGAATAGGAAGGGTTTGGAGGGATATGGGCCAGGTGCTGGCAGGTGGGACTAGATTGGGTTGGGATATCTGGTCAACATGGACGGGTTGGACCAAAGGGTCTGTTTCCATGCTGTACATCTCTATGACTATGTATTAAAGCTTTCATATCTTCAGTCCAATGGAAGAGTTTGGCAGACAGTATAACTGGGATTGGAGGGGTCTTTGATTACATTACCTGCCTTTCTCTGCTCCACCCTCTGCAACTGGATCCTCAACTTCCTGACCCATAGACCAGAATCAGTGAGAATAGGCAACAACACCTTCTTGAACTAGAAACATTAACACAATTTCACTCGTGAGATGAGCATCATTTTGAGGTGCCCTGACATTCCTCTTCCAGCCTCAGCAGTGTCATTTAGTGCTGTGGCTCATCTGACACTGCCTTCTTTATTTGGATGATAAATGCGGAGGAAGCTTCTCATAAGATCAGGCAATGGCAGGGTCAAGTTCTGGAAATGCTTCCAATGTGTGGCTCCTGACACCTGCTGGAAAATTAAATTTTTCAACACTTCAGGTCCAAGACCTGTCGCCATCTGATGAGTACACTTATAAACTTATTAATTAAACTAAAGTAAATATAACAAATGAAAGGCACAACATTTGTTATTAGGGCAGCTTTTCAAGGGAATAGTTTAATGCTTGATTTCACTTTGTGCCAAAATGATAAGTTTGTTCGAGAAAAGAACACACATTCTGACATCCATCAGATCAGCAATCCTTTGAACATAAATAGGAGGAAATTGTCTAAACTTTGAAGCTGCTGCATTTCCCCTACAGAGCATCAGGGAGATCACTGCAAATGTTTACTGTCATTTGCTTTATGTTGCCCTTTCAATACTTTTTCATCTGTTTGCATCAACTTGAATGACAGCACAAGCTCAAGGGACTGAATGGCCTACCTTTGTTCATCATTTGCATGTTTCAAACAGGCATAATTTTAACCACAGAACAGCCAGTTTAGGTGGCATTGAAATTTGAATCAGAAATTTCACACAAACTCAATCTGCCTTTTCTCATGTTTGAACATGGATGAACACAGAACATAGAAGAGTACAGCACAGAACAGGCCCTTTGGCCCACGATGTTGTGCCGAGGATTAATCCAAATGTAAAATAAAATAACTTAACCTACGCACCCCTCAATTCACTGCTATCCATGTGCATGTCCAGCAGTCACTTAAATGTCCCTATATGAAATAAACCTTGGCTGGATATTCTCATTCTGAGAGACACTAACTTTTCACCAACTTTTCAACATCCCACCTGCCTTTGAAAACCAGAGAGCTTCTTGCTACTGCTTTCATACTGATTACCTCCTTGCAATTCTCATCTGATTCTTCCAACAACCAACTTTCTTTCAACCCAATAGAATAGTGATTCTTAAACAGCATAAAAGACAGCCTTAGACATTATTCAGTTCATTGCTGATTGAGGTTCTCCACAATATCTTATCACCACACTATATAGGCCAGCCAAAACTGAATACTTTACTGAGTACCATATTCTTGCCGATTTATTTCTTACATTTGATTGGAGGCATAAGCATATTGTTCGTGTATTAAAATAATTCTAATAAATTAATTCACTGAATAGAAATAAAAACAGTTACCAAGGAAAATCTCAAATGACTGTCATTAATTTTGTGACCTATGACTTAATTTGTACTGACAGTTCATTTTATCACTTAGTTCTCCTTGCTCAAAGACAGTTTGCAGTCCCTTAAGGCCTTTTTCCATGACCATCATACTCTCATAATTCCTACCATATATAACTTGACCCAGATTACTCATATCTTATAGTAATTCCTTCACATTCAGGGAGATGTTGTCCTTCCTACTACTAGCAATGGCAAGTCATCAGATGTCTCATCATATTCCATTCCAGCACTAACTTGACCCGAACTCAACATGCTCAGATCTTTTGATACACTGCAGTTAGGAAGGGAGTTCAAGCACTTTGACTCAATCATCATACAGGAATGACATTTGAGCAAGAAATTGGTTCAGAAATAGCCTACTCATACTCTGTCTAAACTGAGGGAGCAGAACAACTAAGGGTGGTAATGAAAATACAAAACTAAAAATCACAATACCAGGTTATAGTCCAACAGATTTATTTGCAAGTACTAGCTTTCGGAGCGCTGTTCCTTCATCAGGTTGCATGCATTGATACCTGCAACGTATTCTAAGTGATGCAAGACTTAACAGCAATCTAGGTACATTCATTATATTGTAGCAGCTGCATGACGCTATGATCTTTTGTTACAAATTCTGTGTCTTAGGATCCTGCTCCACTAGTTACCTGATGAAGGGGCAGTGCTCTGAAAGCTCGTGTTTCCAAATAAACCTGTTGGGCTATAACTTGGTGTTGTGATTTTTAGCTTAGTACACTCCAGTCCAACACTGGCACCTCCACATGATGGAAACACAACGTAGTATGAATGCTCCAGTGAATAAGGGAATATATTGGCCTTTAACATCTCAGCAGGCACATTAGGATCATTTACAGCATCCAAAAATCCAAATATGGCATCTCTGCCATTGTAGCATTGAGCCGATTCACATGATTATTTTGTGCTCTTTATACATTTATTTCTCAATAAACCTGATACTTCCTCCTCTATGCAGGAAATAATCCCTCAGTCTATCTTGAACTTCATTTGTAAAAGGTTGACTGATTCTTTTTGTCATAGAAAGATCCATTTGCTTTTGAAAATATTCCTCTTAACCTTTGTCATGCAAGGAATGATTTGTTGGAGGTCAATGTGATAATAAAAATAAAGAACTTATTTGAACAGTTGGCAACAGAGCTGTGGTGGGCGGAGTAACATCATAATCAGGCACTTCCCATGAGATTGTGCTGTCACCATGTTAACTGCTAGATTTTCATCTGTGTCTCAGGCAGGCAGGGACATTATTACTGTTAAATAGTTGAAGAATGATAACATTCCTTTGGGATTGGAATGATATTAAGTGCTGATCAGGAAGCTGGCCAGATGTGTTCCTGAAGTACATTTTGTTTTGGTTGTCATGCCGGTCTGCGACTCTGTGTTCCACAGAGGAATTTTAAGCCAGTGTCTCCAAGATTGGGTTCATCTCCAATGTTTAAAGATTGATCCCCAAGTACTGGCTATGGTAATCCTGTTTTCCAAAGTTACACTCCCAAGAATTGGTCAGATATTGATTTTCACTGGGTTTGGGCACAGCATTCACTTATCTGAGGGTAAATCTCCTCAAACTCAGTCTGGGGGTTAACTCTACTTTCAGCCACAGCCCTCATGTCCAGAGTTAAAACCAAGGCTACTGCTGTAACCCTCCTATACAGTGAATGGCTGAATCATTTCCTTCACGTTACTCATCATTTTGGAGCAAAAACTGATTAGAAACATTTTTTAAAAGCTCGCATTTTGAAAGGATTTTTTCAATCCTCAACTCTTAACAATTTTTTTGAAATGCAGTCACCATTCAGTACACCATCAAGAACGGGGGCTTATAAAATATGATCAACAATACTGAATACTAAATAGACTAAATAACATGCATTCCATTTTTCTTTAATGCAACCATTAAGAACTTTAATTTTAAATCGATACATACTACTCTTTAGATAGTGGACAAATGTAAGTAATTTAATACATGAAACTGAAAACAAAACGTGCTGGAAATCACACCGAGTCCAGCAACATCACAGATTTTTAAGTATTCCAGCATCTGTAGTAACTTGCTCGTAAATACATGGAGCATTTGTCTGTAGATCTGAACAGCACTTGTTTGGGGCTGAGTTTCACGTGAATATCAAAACAAACCTAAAAACATCAAGATAACATCACGCATGAGATGAATTTGATTCCAGTCTAGTAATTCTAGAGATAAAACTGACAAACTCAAGTAAAACTCTCAGGGATTAGACAGTGATCACGATGATAATTAAAACATAAATGACTTTCTTCATATATAGGTTAGCCTTCAATAAGTTTGATTCTAATATTTCTTCTTTCTGCGGTCCCATTGATACACCATTCCATGTACAATATATTCCAATGTGTCAAAAGAGAAAGGAAAACACTTACATTTGTGTGTGACATCTTTCACCACCTCCAGCCATCCCAAAACACTGAAAGGTCAAAAAATGAAGTGACATTTGGGAAATGAGAGACCCATTTTATGCATAGCAACATCCCAACAAACAAAAATGATAATGACCAGTTAGTCAGTTTCTGTTATCTTGATGTAGGATACCTGCCTTGTTCTTTGAGAAGTCAGGCACAGTTTAAGGTCTCATCCAAAATACTACACAGCCAAGAATGAAGTACTCTTCAGTACTCTTCCTGAAGAAGGGCTAATGCCCGAAACGTCGATTCTCCTGTTCCCTAGATGCTGCCTGACCTGCTGCGCTTTTTTTAGATTAGATTAGATTACTTACAGTGTGGAAACAGGCCCTTCGGCCCAACAAGTCCACACCGCCCCGCCGAAGCGCAACCCACCCATACCCCTACATTTACCCCTTACCTAACACTACGGGCAATTTAGCATGGCCAATTCACCTAACCTGCACATTTTTGGACTGTGGGAGGAAACCGGAGCACTCGGAGGAAACCCACGCAGACACGGGGAGAACATGCAAACTCCACACAGTCAGTCGCCTGAGGCGGGAATTGAACCCGGGTCTCTGACGCTGCGAGGCAGCAGTGCTAACCACTGTACCACCGTGCCGCCTACAGCAACACATTTTCATACTCTTCAGTAATGTTTGGCATATCAATCCAGACTTCTGTGTTTAAATCTCTGGAGAGAGATTTGATGAAACCTATTGGATTCAAAGAGAATGCTTTTGCTTTCAACTGAGCCACAGCTGACTATCAAAGCTATTGCAAAGAGCTGGGTGGCTCAGTGATTAGCACTGCTGCCCCACAGCACCAGCATCCCAGGTTCGATTCCAGCCTCAGGTAACTGTCTGTGTGGAGCTTGCACATTCTCCTTGCGTCTGCGTGGGTTTCCTCCAGGTGCTCCAGTTTCCTCCCACAGTCACAAAGATGTGCAGGTCAGGTGGATTGGCCATGCTAAATTGCCCATAGTGTTAGGTGCATCATTCAGAGGGAAATGGGTCTGGGTGGGTTACTCTTCGGAAGGTCGGTGTGGACTGGTTGGGCCGAAGGGCCTGTTTCCACACTGTAGAAAATCTAATCTAATCTAATCACCTGCAGAATCTGGAAAGTTGAAACAAATGCAGAAATTGCTGGAAAAATTCAGATCTGACAGCATCTGTGAGGACAAAGCAAAATTAACGTTTCAGGTCAGGTGACCCTTCTGCAGACATTGCAAGACTGTCTGAGTCGAAGGAGCTCTACAGACAGAGTTAATCTGAGCTGAAATAGTTGCTAAGGCCTTCATGGAACACAATGGTGCAGAAATATTCCTCGAGTTGTTGGTTTCACGAAGTATTATAACAGGAAAAGTCATTAAAAAGGGAGGTTTAAGAAATCCAGAGTGATTCACTATAAGGCCAATTGGGCACAGGATGAGAAGAAAAGTATGAAGGAAATGAATAGGGAAATAAATATAAAGGGGAGAAAAGTTACTGAGCATTTACAACGTTTAATGGTAGATGATTATAGTAGCGGTAAATGGTTCATATTTTTGGATAATAGAATTACTCTCTCTCCTCAGCAACTCTTGTGCTGTTAAATGTTTGGAAAGTCAGAATAACCATTACATGAAAAATGCATTTCAATTCATTTGATCTTGCCCTTCCAGAATACTACCTTTGCCAGTTTTGCTTTATGGGATCTAGCTGTACAAGATCATGTACATGGTTATGGCACTGGGATTGCCAGTGACATGGACTTTATTTGGTGTGCCTCAACGCAAGTGTTGACATGGTAGCCAGACAAATCTTTACCTACCATCAAATGTAAACTGATGCGGATCATAAGACCATAAGACCATAAGACATAGGAGTGGAAGTAAGGCCATTCGGCCCATCAAGTCCACTCCGCCATTCAATCATGGCTGATGCGCATTTCAGCTCCACTTACCAGCATTCTCCCCGTAGCCCTTAATTCCTCGAGACAACAAGAATCTATCAATCTCGGCCTTGAAGACATTTAGCGTCCCGGCTTCCACTGCACTCCATGGCAATGAATTCCACAGGCCCACCACTCTCTGGCTGAAGAAATGCCTCCGCATTTCTGTTCTGAAATGACCCCCTCTAATTCTAAGGCTGTGTCCACGGGTCCTAGTCTCCTCGTTTAACTGAAACAATTTCCTAGCATCCACCTTTTCCAAGCCATGTATTATTTTGTACGTCTCTATTAAGTCTCCCCTTAATCTTCTAAACTCCAACGAATACAATCCCAGTATCCTCAGCCGTTCCTCATATGTTAGACCTGTCATTCCAGGGATCATCCGTGTGAATCTCCGCTGGACACGTTCCAGTGCCAGTATGTCCTTCCTGAGGTGTGGGGACCAAAACTGGACACAGTACTCCAAATAAAACTGGACACAGTACTCCAAATAAAACTGGACACAGTACTCCAAATTCCCTGAAGAAAGCCCCAGATAATGGGTCAAGCTCTTAGGGTAAGGACTTGGCTTTCGAGTACTGAATAAAAACACCTTTACATAAATTTCAGAACTATGAAAGTTGCAGAGGCTCTATCAGGCATTTGGATAATAAGGAAATCAAAGGATCTGGGGATAAGACAGAAAGGTGAAGTTGACAGGTTCAGCACTGAAGGTGACAGCAGGCTCCAGGAGATCGGTGGCATGGTCCTGTTTCTATTTATTGATATCATTCTGACACCAAAGCAAATTGTAGGATGAAAATTGATCCTTGAGCTCAACAAAGCTTATCATTCTCTCAAATCTGAAATACATAAGCCCACAACTTCAATTTCAGCATCCATAAGGCCAGTCATCAATACTTGATCTGGTCCACAGTCAATACATTTATCAGCAATTGTATAAATATTTATGTTCTGAAAGAAACTTGATCCTAGGTCTCTGTCCTCTAGTTTTTTTTAAAATTCATTTTTTGGAGGATGTAGGCATCTCTGGCTGGGCCAGCATTTATTGCCCATTCCTAATTGCTCTTGAGTAGGTGGAGGTGAGCTGCCTTCTTGAACCGCTGCAGTCTACTTGTTTAGGTTGACTCACAATACCATTGGGGAGAGACTTACAAGATTGTGACCAGCGACAGTGAAGATGATTTTTTTCCAAGTTAGGATGGTGAGTGGCTTGGAGGGGAACATGGCTATAAATAAGGATTCTTTTAAAGACATGGGTTTTCCCTGAGGGATTTCACATCTTATACAGCTCTCAAAATCTCCTTCAATCTCCATAGGCTGCAATGACTTCTTTCACTCAATACCCATCCATTTTGAATCTTATATTATCCTTCTTTCTTTCTCTACATTGACAAATTACTTCAGTAACGCATCTAGATTGCGCATACCTCCAAATGAATGTAATTATGTGCAGGAGAACCAGACTTATAGATTTTGGCAGGATACACACATTCTCTTTTTACATCTCACATGATAATGAATGACCACTGTTGATGGAGTGGCCAGAAATAGCTGAGACTAGACAGAAAATGCAACGAATTTTGGAGCACTTCCTCTGAACTGCAGTTTTGAGGTGAGAACCATACCTATCGTCTCTTAAAAAAAGGAAAACTCAATTAAAAGATTAACATAATGAAGTACGTCATGCATGAATATTTGGGTTTAAGATTATTCTGTGATATTATCTTAATATTACTTGTGATCATGATCCTAGCAGTAAAGTTGTCAAGTGCTAAGATACTTTCCCAGATTTTTGCAAGCGAGAGAGAGGTGGGTTGGTTCATTGAATTAGCATCAAATGTTCTGGGGGGGGGGGGGGACAAGTGTTCAAATAACAGCTAATAAGGTTCCCCATGGGAGACTGATTAGCAAGGTTAGATCTCATGGAACACATGGAGAACTAGCCATTTGGATACAGAACTGGCTCAAAGGTAGAAGACAGAGGGTGGTGGTGGAGGGTTGTTTTTCAGACTGGAGGCCTGTGACCAGTGGAGTGCCACAAGGATCGGTGCTGGGACCTCTACTTTTTGTCATTTACATAAATGATTTGGATGTGAGCATAACAGGTACAGTTAGTAAGTTTGCAGATGACACCAAAATTGGAGGTGTAGTGGACAGTGAAGAGGGTTATCTCAGATTACAACAGGATCTGGACCAGATGGGCCAATGGGCTGAGAAGTGGGAGATGGAGTTTAATTCAGATAAATGCGAGGTGCTGCATTTTGGGAAAGCAAATCTCAGCAGGACTTATACACTTAATGGTAAGGTCCTATGGAGCTTTGCTGAACAAAGAGACCTTGGAGTGCACGTTCATAGTTGCTTGAAAGTGGAGTTGCAGGTAGATAGGATAGTGAAGGTGGTGTTTGGTATCCTTTCCTTTATTGGTCAGAGTATTGAGTACAGGAGTTGGGAGGTCATGTTGCGGCTGTACAGGACATTGGTTAGGCCACTGTTGGAATATTGCGTGCAATTTTAGTCTCCTTCCTATCGGAAAGATGTTGTGAAACTTGAAAGGGTTCAGAAAAGATTTACGAGGACATTGCCAGGATTGGAGGATCTGAGCTACAGGGAGAGGCTGAACAGGATGAGGCTGTTTTCCCTGGAGCGTTGGGGGCTGAGGGGTGACCTTATAGACGTTTACAAAATTGAGGAGCATGGATAGGATAAATAGACAAAGTCTTTTCCCTGGGGTCGGGGAGTCCAGAACTAGAGGACATAGGTTTAGGGCGAGAGGGGAAAGAGACCTAAGGGGAACCTTTTCATGCAGAGGGTAGTACGTGTACGAAAAGAGCTGCCAGAGGATGTGGTGGAGGCTGGTACAATTGCAATATTTAAGGAGCATTTGGATGGGTATATGAATAGGAAGGGTTTGGAGGGATATGGGGGGGTGCTGGCAGGTGGGACTAGATTGAGTTGGGATATCTGGTCGGCATGGACAGGTTGGACCGAAGGTTCTGTTTCCATGCTGTACATCTCTATGACTCTAATACAATAGGACAGATGCGGCACGGCGACTGAGTGGTTAGCACTACAGCCTCACAGCACCTGGGACCCAGGTTCGATTCCAGCCTTGGGTGACTGTGTGTGTGGAGTTTGCACATTCTGTGTGTCTGCGAGGGTTTCCTCCGGATGCTCTGGTTTCCTCCCACAGTCCAAAGATGTGCAGGTCAGGTAATTAGCCATGCTAAATTGCCCATAGTGTTAGGAGCATTAGTCAGAGGGAAATGGGTCTGTGTGGGTTACTCATCGGAAGGTCGGTGTGGACTTGTTGGGCCAAAGGGGTCTGTTTCCACACTGTAGGGAATCTAATCTAATTCAATCTAATATGATAGGGATTTTCACAGATACATTGGGAGTAGTTAAGGGACGTTTAGATAAGCACATGAATAGTCAAGGAATAGAGGGATATGGACTATGGGTAGACAGAAGGGATTAGTTTAATTTGGAATCATGTTCGGCACAATGTGAGCCAAAGGGTATGCCGTACTACGTTCTAATACAGCAATTAGCAAAACATGCATACATATGGAGTTGTGGTGAGTTTTCCTCTTCCAAGCTCAGGAACCAAAGCTCTGCCTTGGTGTCATATTGCTGGTTGAATTGACACCACCTAACTGACCCATACCCCAATACAAAGCCGGTGATCTCCCTTTTCTGAGAGACTTTGTTTTAATTTCTTTTCGAAAATTGTTTTTGAGTCTTCTCCCTCTACAATTTAAGATGGGGAGTTAGATTTAGATATACCCATAATAATGTAACTTTAAACATTATTATAAAAAACACCCAACGAACAACTACAGATATTTATGTCAATTGTTTAGCATTGACCACAGGTGTGTGTCATTATATAGTGCAATTTGTGTGTTCCTGTCGAGCAAACCAAATCCAGAAATAGCTGTCAGTTACACAGTAACAAGTCTGCACTGGTATCTCAAATCTAATAATTGCATGTATCTACAGTTGGGACCTGTAATACTAGTTTTTGTTCTGCTGTAAATAGCAGAGCTGAGCTGTGCATGTTACAGTAGCAATGGAAAGGTACTAACTAACCTGTAAACACCACATATCAGTGCATTGTCTCTGCAATAATGTCTGCAAATTTACCCACCCTTTGACTCTAAAAAAATTCAAAGGAACTGCTGCTATACAGAGCTTAAGGGTAATACTGCTGGTGTGTCTGGAGTGCAAAGTGAGATTTAATTAATAATTGATAAAGGAAGGAGCAACTTTTACTCAGGCAGTGTTTTTGACAAAAAATATTCCAAATATGCACAGAAAACAAACCCTACAATATAAAAGAACAGATGGAGAGCAACTAAATGCTTGACCAATAAGTTGGATGTTAAAGAAGATTAAACAACAGCAGCAGTTTATAATTACACAGCACTTTTAACATAATGAAGCATTCGAGGGCACATGACAGGAATATCAAAGTACAACGTGGGCCAAGGATTTAGTTGGTCAGATGATCATAGGTTTAGATCAGAGTGATGCAGGAAAAGCACAACAGGTCAGGGAGAATCCGAGCAGGAAAATCGTTTCGGGCAAAAGCCCTTTCCTGATGAAGGGCTTTTGCCCGAAACGTCGATTTTTCTGCTCCACGGACCTGCTGTGCTTTTTCAGCACCACTCTGATCTAAACTCTGGTTTCCAGCATCTGCGGTCCTCACTTTTGCCTAGTTGATCATAGGTGTAGTCAAACAGACATGTTAAGTAGCATCTTCAAAGATAAAAGCAAGTTAGAGAGGTAGCATACGTAAAGAGAGAATTCCAGAACCTGAGATTAAGTGAACCGGAGCATGGCCACCGGCGATGAAGTGTTAATGATTATGATGTAAAAAAGGCCAGAATTATGGTAAACTTGGCAGAAATTATACAGGTAGATTGGGGCAAGATCATAAAGAAATTTGAAAACAGGGATGAGAACTTTAACAGCAAATTTAGATCAATGAGTTCAGGGTGATAAGGAACTAGGACTTGTTCAGGCAGCAGAGTTTTAGATGATCCACCTCAAGTTTATGAGTATAGTTTGGGAAAGCATCCATTAGTAAATTAGAATAGTTGAATCTAGAGATAACAAAGGCATGGATAGTGATTTCAGGAACAGATGAGCTGGGACGGGGAAAGTCGAGAGATGTTGCAGAGTGGAAATAGGTGGTCGAAGCAAATAGCAGGTTAGAAACTCATCTTGGGACCAACAGAGGTTGTCGGATTAATCTCAGACTGGGAGAGAGGAGGATTCAAAAGGTGGGGAATAAAGTTTGGTGTGGAGACTGTAAACAACAGCTTTAGCTTTCCCAACATTTAATTAGAGGAACCTTTTGCTCATTCAAGACTGGATGCCAAATAAACAGTCCAGCAATTTAGCAAGTGGAGGGATCAAAGAGGTGATGGTGAAGTGGAACTGGGTGTTGTCAGTATGTGTGAGAAAAACCAATATGGTGCCTTCAGATGATATGAGTAGCCATATGGGGTCAAGGAAAGATTCTTCAGGCACAAGCAATAACAATGCAGGAACATCAAGAGAAGCCAAACGTTTTTTTATTCATTCACGGGATGTAGATGCTTTTGTTATCTTTAGATTGTCCATCCCTAATTGCCCTAGAGGTGGTGAGAGTGGGACAGCTCAATGGCTCAGTGGTTAGCACTGCTGCCTCACAGCACCAGGGTCCAAGATTCAATTCCTGCACTGTCTGTGTAGAGTTTGCACATTCTCCCCATGTCTGCGTTGGTTTCCTCCCACAATCCAAAGGTGTGCATGTCAGGTGAATTGGCCATCGTAAACTGCCCATAGTGTTAGGTGCATCAGTCAGGGGTAAATATGGGGAATGGGTCTGGGTGGGTTACTCTTCAGAGGGTTGGTGTGGACTTGTTGGGCCGAAGTGCCCATTTCCATACTGTAGGGAATCTATTCTAAATCAACTATACTGTTAGTTATGGAGTTCCAGGACTTTGCCCCAACATCACTGAAGGAACACTGATATACTTCCAAGACAGGATCATGAGGGACATGGGTGGGAACCTTCCCACATACCCATTACCTTGTACTTTCAGGTGGTAGTGGTCTTAGTTTGGAAAATGCTAACTAAAGAGCCTTGGTAAATTATAAATCATAACACCAGGTTATAGTCCAACAGGTTTATTTGCAGGTTGGACTATAACCTGGTGTTGTGTGATTTTTTAACTTGTCCACCCCAGTCCAATACTGGCACCTCCACATCTTGGTAAATTATGTCAGTGCATCTTGGATTTGGTACACACTGTTACTACTGAGTGTCAGTAGTGGAGAGATAAAGGGAGGTAAATAGCCTTTAATGTCTGTGAATGTGCACCTCCTTTCAGATCGAAGTGCTGCTGCTTTTGTTAAAACTAAAATGTGTCATCCAATTTGAATCTAGCTTGCTATTCTTCCCCTAATTCCATACTAATGTCTTGTTTCCAATCATTTCCAGGTTTTAAAACCTTTTAAAAGGTTTTCTTAAAGGCCATTAACACTATGTTCACTGCATTGCAATTATTTATGAGAATTGAAAAGCGCTGGAGGAGGTTTTCAAGATTGGGTTCAACAAGACTGATGGAATTTTCACATGGTAGGGAGTTTAAATTTGAAGGAGTAAGGACTGATATAAACCCAGGTGATTTATTTCAAAATAAATTGTAGTCAGACTCAGTAATGGTACAATGCATTTTGCAACCCCCATATCTTAACTCCCTTATCATGTTCTTCAGAAATATAAACTGATCCTGCTTTTTTTCCCCTCATAGTGACAGTTGTTATGCCAACGAATGTTACAGCTTTTTGCACAGATTCAGAATCTCCACACAATCGGGAAATACTCATTATACATTGTGGAACTGATTAAAGGAAAACATTTTGCTCTCATTGAAAGGATGCGATAGGATCATCAACTGCACAATGGCTACACAAATTTCCTGTCATAACAAGAACCAACTAATTGGCTAAATGACAGGTTCAACACGATTGGGAGTCCAAGACAGAAGAAAGAAATTGTATTTATATGGTGCCATTTAATGTCCTTAGAAAGTTCCAAAGGACACCGTACAGCCACAGAATGACTTACAGCACAGATGGGGGTCATTACGCCAAGAATGTTCATGACAGCTCCCAATGGAACAACCTAGTCATTGCACTCCCCACTCCACTTCATCTGCCTAGCCCTGCAGGTTTAGTCTAATCAACTGTGTGTCCATTTTCATTTGCAATGATTTTATTATTTCCACTTCCATCGCAAGTTCCAAGTTATTATCACTCATTGTACACAAATGTTCTTCATTACATTTGCCCTCTCTGCACCTTTCACAAGTCTTAAATCTGTGTCCCCTGATCCCCATACAATGAACCAAGTGAAGAATTTTTTATTATCTATATTTTTAAGTCTCCCATAATCATGCACACCTCTATCAAATCCTGCCTGCTCTAAATAAAACTCCAGCTTTTCCAATTAAACCCTGTAACGAAAATCTCCAATCCCTGGAACCCTCAAGAACCCTTTCTTACTTGCCTCTAGTTATTTTCTGAGTCAAAAGGTGAGGCGCTATCCGAGGAACAGTAGATTCTATGTTTCAGGCATAAACCCGAAACATTGATCCTCCTGCTCCTTGGGTGCTGCCTAACCTGCTGTGCTTTTCCAGCACCACACTTTTCAGCCCTGATCTCCAACATCTGCAGTCCTCACTTTCTTCTAGTTATTTTCTAATCACCCTGTTGACAATTGTTATTGCACGTGTGAAGGTGGGACTTCAACTAGGTCTCCAGGTCCTGATGTAGGGACATTACCACAAGAAACCCTTTCTTGTCTCTTTTGTTTTCAAAATCTCTCCTTGTTTTGCGTGTGGGAACATGACCTTATTTTGAGGGCTTATAGATAAGGTGAATGGCAAAGGTATTTTCCCCAAGTTGGGTGAGTTCAAAACTAGGGGAGTATATTTTTAAGGTGAGAGGAGAAAGATTTAAAAAGGACAGGAGGGGCAACCTGTCATTATTAATGGAGAGTGGTTCATGTATGGAATAAACTGCCAGAGGAAGTGGTGGATGTAGATACAATTACAATATTTAAAAGACATTTAGATAAGGACGTTTATTAGGAAAGGTTTGGAAGGATATGAACCAAATGTAGGCAGATGGGACTAGTTTAGTTTAGGAATACATTTGGTGTTGACTAGTTGGACCGAAAGGTCCGTTTCTGTGCTGTATGATTCTAGGGCACTCTATAACTCAAATTTTAAATAGCTCATGTAAATTAGTTGGTAGACTTGTGAAGATAGGATCCCAAATAAGAGGGGAAACCCTGTAGGTATTTTTAGTCAGCATGTTCAATGATGCTGTGGCACACCTCTAAGGTGGGACTTGAACCCATACCTCCTGGTCCAGAGGTAGGAACACTCCTGCTGTGCCACAGGAACCCTCTTATTTGCCCACATTCAAAGGAGATTTACCCAATCAGCCAGGTTACCATGAGCAGTTTGCATTGAACTTTTGGCTCAGGTTTATTTTTCGGAAGACATTAATGGACTCTATTAATAACACTCTTATTCATAGAATCATAGTACAGAAGAGGCCCTTTGGCCCACTGAGTCTGTAACACAAAAAAATACACCAGTACCAATACTAGATATACGTAGGAGTAGGTGCAAAACCTTGGAAGTTACGACACTTCAAGTGCTCAAAGTACTTCTTAAAGGGCCTAACAATATCTGTAGATATCAGACTTTTACATGGTTGGAGCCTATCCAATTATAAAACATAAAACATTCACTGTTCACAATTTCACTATTTGAGAGATTTCCTCGGAATATATCCTCTGCAAAGTTTGGAATTTTTCTGAATCTCACTGCCAATTTAGTTTAAACATCCACACCTCCAAGAGTGAATCACCATATGGGAATTGCTCCGTGCCCCTCTGAGGTGCAACTGCTCTCTTTTGAATTTGTAACGTCTTCCCCAGAACATGCTGATTAAAAGTATCCTCTTATCTTCCAGTTTGTATCATAGTTAACACATGCGACTGGGACTGATCCTCACCAGAGACTACTATCCTAAAGTCCTACTTTCTAACATTCTCCCTACCCCCAGAAAATCTAATCTTAGACTTAGAGATCCTGACATTGGTATCAATGTTTACCATATTTTCAGGCTCACTCCCAAACCCACCCCACAGTGCCTGCAGAATACCCTTCACCCTCTGCGATGGCAGCCAGGATGTCACTCACCATGCAAGTATCAAATGGTTTTAAACTGCAGGCAGGGTCATTTGGTGCCAGCAGATTAGTGTCCAGGAGGATTCCTTAAGAAGCAAATGAAAAACACAGATTTACTTTTAGTGAGACAGAGAACAAAGCAGACTTTGAAAAGCCTGTCAATAAACCAAAGAAACATCCACAATCAGTATTGGTTTCAACTGGAAGGGAAGTAACTCTCCACAATGACAGGGCCTGTTCATGTGCAAGGTTCTGGAACAAGTTCCAACAGCAAAGAAATTGTGCCACATTGACATTTTCCTGTTAAGGCATAAGGCGGGGGTGTGAATGTAGACTTAACGGTTAGGCCACTATTTACTACCAACCTCTGAATGCACAGAGGGCAATTAAAAGTCAACCAAATTGTTGTGGGATTAGAGTCACATGTAGGCCAAGCCAGGTAAGGATGGCAGTTTCCTTCCTTCAGGATATTAGTGAACCAGATGGGATTTATTTCCCCTGACAAATTGATAATGATCATCATTAGACTCTTAATTCCAGATATTTACTAAATTCAAATTCCACCATCTGCGGTGACAGGATTTGAACCCTAGGTCCCAGAACATTACCTGGATCTCTGGATCAACAGTCCAGTAACAATACCATGAGGCCATTGGCTCCCCTTATGATTCATACACAGACCAACAAAATGGAAGCATTGCATAATCTAACTTGAGAACCAGGCCATCAATAAACAACATGTGGGAAAGGTGGACATCTGGGACATCGCAACCAGCCAATCTGACTTGATAGAGTAATCAGATCAGTGCATTAACATGGAGAATTCACACCTAAAACAGAAAAGGTTTAGTCAAGCAATTGTATATGACAAAAGATTTAGACCCTGGTATCCTGTGGATTAATGCACTTATGTCAATCAACTCCGGAGCATTGCATCCCAGTCTATAACTACACCACTAAGACACAATGAAGTCTGCAGCCAAGTTACAAGTTTTACTTTATTCTTTCACACAGTGTGCATGCCACTGGCAAGGCTGGCATTTGTTGCTCAGCCTTAATAACCCTTGAGAAGGTTATGGTCATAGGTTAACTGGCTATGATTTACTGACAGTCCTCTGCCAGCAATTTGAAAGGAAGCAAGCAATCTTGCCAAAACTATTAGAAGAGCCTTTCCCTTGTCTTTTCAGTCAAGTGTTCACTATTTAACTTCCTTAATTAATTTTCAACAAAATGATATACCATTCAACCAGCATATATGGCTTCTGGAATTAGGTCTTAAAATTTCTCAAGCTGGAAGGCTAAATAACTGAGCAGGTTCCAACCAGAAAGAACGCATTAGGGCTCTTTACTGTACAAGGATGGGATTGGAGAGAGAACAAATGCCCATTGATTGATATGGATGTGCAGGAGCTTCAGCTAAACATACTGCAGGTCTATAGCTTCAGAAGGTTATTCAGACATCAGAGCTTGCTCCAAAATTGAAGCCAATTGGTATTTCAAACCCATTTATTGACCTTTGCACCATATTCCTTGGTTTTCTTACCTCATTCAAATCCCATCAAGCTTATCTTCAAAAGTGTTATTTATCCCGGTACCCACAGCCTTTGGGGGAAAGGAAATACAAAGCAAGTGGCTACCTTTGTGCAATGTATAAGATTCCACCAATCAACCTGGAGGTATTGAGGTAGTTCTTGTATAATGCGCATTTTGTCAGCATAAATTGGCTATAATGCGATTGTTGAATTGTGGACATTGTTTCCATGATGAAACTTTCTGTTGAATGGGTATAGTGAGTTTTCCATAGGACAAAGTTGCAGAGGAACACAACTGATGTGTTATAGCAGAATAACTTGCACTAACGTAGTCTCAGCTTGCAACTTGTCACAAGGCACGATTTGTCTGTAACACCAAATGCCGATACACTGGGTACATTGGAATAGAGTCCAGTAACATGACCAGAGATCTGGATGAACGATCTGGAGAAATGTGGTCAGATAGAGTCATAGTGATGTACAGCACGGAAACAGACCTTCTGTCCAATTCGTCCATGCCAACCAGATATCCCAACCCGATTTAGTACCACCTGCCAGCACCTGACCCACATCCCTCCAAATCCTTCCTATTCATATACCCATCCAAATGTCTTTTAAATGTTGCAACTGTACCAGCCTTCACCACTTCCTCTGGCAGTTCATTCCACACACATACCACCCTCTGCATGAAAAAAGTTGCTTCTTGGTCTCTTTTACATCTTTCCCTTCTCACACTAAGCCTATGGCCTCTAGTTCTGGACTCCCATACCCCGGGAAAAGATTTTGTCTATTTATCCGACCCATGCCCCTCATGATATTGTAAACCTCTATAAGGCTCACCGCTCCAGGGACAACAGCACCAGCTTATTCAACCTCTTCCTCGAGTCCTCTAACCCTGGCAACATCTTTGAAAGGGTTCAGAAAGACTTAAGTTCCACAACATCTTTCAGATAGGAAGAAGTCCAGAATTGTATGCAATATTCCAACAGTGGTCTAACCAATGTCCTGTACAGCCACAACATGACCTCCCAACTCCTGTACTCCATATTCTGACCAATAAAGGAAAGCATACCAAACGCTTTCTTCACTATCCTATCTACCTGCAACTCCACTTTCAAGGAGCTATGAACCTGCACTGCAAGGTCTTTTTGTTCAGCAACACTCCCTAGGACCTTACCATTAAGTGTATAAGTCCTGCTAAGATTTGCTTTCCCAAAATGCTGCTCCTCACATTTATCTAAATTAATCTCCACCTGCCACTCGTCAGCCCATTGGTCCATCTGGTCCAGATCCTGTTGTAATCAGAGGTAAGCTTCTTCGCTGTCCACTACACCTGCAATTTTGGTGCCATCAGCAAACTTGCTAACTATACTGGTGATGAAAAGTAGTGGACCCAGCACCGATCCTTGTTGCAGTCCAGTCTGAAAAACAACCGCCCACCACCACCCTAGGTCTTCTACCTTTGAGCCAGTTCTGTATCCAAATGGTTAGTTCTCCCTGTATTGCATGAGATCTAACCTCGCTCACCAGTCTCCCAGGGGGAACCTTGTCGAACGTCTCACTGAAGTCCACATAGATCACATCTACTGCTCTGCCCTCATCAATCCTCTTTGTTACTTCTTCAAGAAACTCAATCAAGTTTGAGAGACGTGATTTCCCACATATAAATCCATGTTGACTATCCCTAATCAGTCCTTGTCTTTCCAAATAGGTACATCCTGTCTGTCAGAATTCCCTCCAACAACTTGCCCACCACCGACGTCAGGCTCACTGATCTATAGTTCCCTGGCTTGTCCTTACCACCTTTCTTAAACAGTGGCACCTCACTAGCCAACCTCCAGTCTTCCGGCATGCCACCTTTCTCCAATTTAGAACTTCAACTTTTAGATCTGGTCTATCGTTTTCCATCACTACTTTAAAACTAATAGAATTATGATCGCTGGCCCCAAAGTGCTCCCCCCACTAACACCTCAGTCACCTGCCCTGCCTTATTTCCCAAAAGTAGGTCAAGTTTTGCACCTTCTCTAGTTGGTACATCCACATACTGAATCAGAAAATTTTCTTGTATACACTTAAATTCCTCTCCATCTAAACCCTTAACACACAATGGCAGTCCCAGTCTATGTTTGGAAAGTTAAAATCCCCTTCCATAATCACCCTATTACTCTTACAGATAACAAGATCTCCTTACAAATTTGTTTCTCAATTTCCCTCTGACTATTTGGGAGTCTATAATACAATCCTAATAAGGTGATCATCCCTTTCTTATTTCTCAGTTCCACCCAAATAATTTCCCTGGATGTATTTCTGGGAATATCCTCCTCAGCACAGCTGTAATACTATCCCTTACTAAAAATACCACTCCCCTCCTCTCTTGCCTCCCTCTCTGTCCTTCCTGTCGCATTTGTATCCTGGAACATTAAGCTGTCAGTCCTGCCCATCCCTGAGTCATGTTTCTGTAATTGCTATGATATCCCAGTCCCATGTTCCTAACTGTGCCGAGTTCAACTGTCTTCTCTGTTAGGCCTCTTACATTGAAATAAATGCAGTTTAATTTATCAGTCCTACCTCGTTCTCTGCTTTTTCCCTGCCTGCCCTGACTGTTTGACTCGCCTTTGTTCTCAACTGTTCCAGTCTCAGATTGATCTCTTTCCTCACTATCTCTCTGGGTCCCCCCCGCTCCTTACTAGTGGTTAAATCCTCACGAGCAGCTCTAGCAAATCTCCCTGCCAGTATATTAGATCTCTTCCAATTTAGGTGCAATCCATCCTTCTTGTACAGGTCATTTCTACCCCAAAACAGCTTCCAACGATCCAAAAATGTGAATCCTTCTCCCGTACACCAGCTACTCATCTGCTCTATCCTCCTATTCCTGCCCTCACTAGCTCGTAGCACCAGGAGTAATCCAGATATAACTACTCTTGAGGATCTCCTTTTTAAATTCCTGCCCAACTTTCTAATCTCCCTTCAGAATCTCAACCTTTTCCCTTCCTATGTCGTTGGTTCCAACATGTACAATGATCTTCTGCTAGTCCCTCTCCACCGCAAGAACATTCTGCACCCTCTCTAAGACATCCTTGATCTTGGCATCAGGGAACCAACACACCATTGTGATTTTTTGCTGCTGGCCACAGAAACATCTGACGGTACCTTGGATCAGAGAGTCCCCTAACATAATCGATTGCTTGGAACCCGAGCGTACCTCTCATTACATTAGAGCCAGTTTCAATATCAGAAACTTGGCTGTTCATGCTATGTACTCCTGAGTGTCCATCACCCCTTACATTTTCCATACTTGTTTGAAATGGGGATAGCCACAGAAGATTACTGCACTATACCCCTACCTCTCTTACCTTTCCTGGAGTTAACCCATCAGATACATGACTGTATCTGAGACTTTCTCCCCTTCCTATAACTGCCATCCATCACATTCCCTTGCTCTCAAATTCCTCATTGCTTCTAACTGCCTCTTCAAGTGATCCATTCAATCTGATAGGATTCACAACCAATGACATTTCACCAAGGTACCAGGTTCGATTCCAGCCTCAGGCGGCTGTCTGTGTGGAATTTGCACATTCTCCCCATGTCTGCGTGGGTTTCCTCTGGGTGCTCCGGTTTCCTCCCACAGTCCAAAGATGTGCAGGTCAGGTGAACTGGCCATGCTAAATTGCCCCATAGTGTTAGGTCAATTAGTCAGTTGGAAGTGGGTCTGGGTGGGCTACTCTTCGGAGGGTCGGTGTGGACTGGTTGGGCCGAAGAGCCTGTTTCCACACTGTAGGGAATCTAATCTAATCTAATTATAGATATAATCCTCAGTAACCCACAAACTCTCCCTAAACTCCCATATATCGACAAGAGCATACCACTCTACTATAGGCCATTTTTGCTTCTTTTGATCTACAGACCCAGAAAATAGCACTCTGCATTACAGTTGTAATTTTAACAAATTATGTAAATTTGGAATAAAAAAGCTAATATCAGTGATGGCAACCTTGAAACTACCATAATTTCTTTAGAAACCCATTCTACTCAATAAAGTACTTTAGAGAATGAAATCTGTCATCCTTCATCTAGTTTGTCCTGTATCTAACTCCAGATCCCCAATAATGTTTTGGAACTTGCCTACAGCTACTGAATCATATTGAAGCAAGTAGCTCAGCACCATCTGATTGGAGATGGGTACTATTTCTTGGCCTTCTCAATAATATTAACATCCTAATTAGAGCGGCATGGCAGCTCAGCTGTTAGCACTGCTACCTCAGTACCAGTAACCCAGGTTCGATTCCACCCTCAGGGCACTGTCTGTGTGGAGTTTGCACATTCTGCCTCTCCCCCCTCCAGGTGCTTCAGTTTCATCCCACAGCCCAAAGTGCAGGTTAGGTGGATTGGCCATGCTAAATTGCCCATAGTGTCCAGGGATGTGCAGGTGAGGTGGATTAGCCATGGGAAGTACAGGGCTACAGGGATGGAGTAGGATGCTCTTCCGAGGGCTGGGGTCGACTTGACAGGCCGAATAGCTTGCCTCCACATTGTAGGAATTCTAATAAAAAGATTCATTGATGTAGCATATCCTTTAATCAACAGTGTTACACATTTACCCTGGCCAATGACTGTGCTCTTCTAAAGTAAAGAAACAAAGAGTGATGGACATGATTTTTTGCCCTTGGCAATCAATATCACATATTATTGGCCAATTAACTGCTGGTCCGTAAATGTAGAAAAGTTCAACTCCTTTGGCATGCTTCGAGAATCATTTAGATCACAGCTAATACTTAACCCCATCTCTCTGCCTTGGTTTCACAACACTTTGTATTCTCACCCAATGAAACTCAGCTTCAGTTTTGACCAAGACTCCAAACCCCTCGGAGGTTGAGAACCCCGAGTTCCATTATTCTTCATGCGAGGCTGTGCTTTCTGCTGTCATAATGAACAGCATGGCTTTCACAGTAAGATTACGCCTTATTGTTTTGAACTCCCTTCACTAGGAAATAATTTCTATGACTGTATTAATCCTTCCATTATCTTAAGCACCTCAATTAGATTGCCCTTTAATCTCCTGTCTTTAATCTGCCCATATTGAGGTGAGGGAACAATGAAAACAATGAAACCAGATCAGGAAGCAGTAAACTGCGTAGGCTGTTTAGTGGTGAATTTACTTGGTAATCAGAATTGGACTAATAAAAATGAAACTAATCATAATAACATTCAATTGCCAGGTGAGGGAAACCATTGGGAAAATGCCTCAACAACCCAGGTGGTTGACCACACTACTGCACAATGGGCATTATTGACTCAACAATTCTGTATGAAAAATACACCACAGTCACAGTCTGGATCAAAAGTTGGGAATGGGAATCACTGCAGCAAATGTGGGAGGAAAGTAGACTAACCACGTTCTGCACAAAACACTACATAGGACAAAAACAGGAAGACAGCTAACGACCCGCATCCATGAACACCAACTAGCCACGAAACGACACGACCAGCTGTCCTTAGTA
This sequence comes from Chiloscyllium plagiosum, assembly GCF_037043375.1. Taxonomy (NCBI): domain Eukaryota; kingdom Metazoa; phylum Chordata; class Chondrichthyes; order Orectolobiformes; family Hemiscylliidae; genus Chiloscyllium; species Chiloscyllium plagiosum. Next base: position 36,672,424 of record NW_028270170.1, on the reverse strand, counting down.
GCCACACACACAGATGACAAGCAACATGAATTCAACTGGGACAACACTACTATTATAGGACAAAGTTTGGGTGAAGATTTGTAGCTCGGGTGCTCGTTGTTGTGGTTCTGTTCGCCGAGCTGGAAATTTTTGATGCAAACGTTTCGTCCCCTGTCTAGGTGACATCCTCAGTGCTTGGGAGCCTCCTGTGAAGCGCTTCTGTGTTGTTTCCTCCGGCATTTGTAGTGGCCTGTCCCTGCCGCTTCCGGTTGTCAGTTTCAGCTGTCCGCTGTAGTGGCCAGTATATTGGGTCCAGGCGATGTGTTTGTTGATGGAGTTTGTGGATGAGTGCCATGCCTCTAGGAATTCCCTGGCTGTTCTTTGTTTGGCTTGCCCTATAATGGTATATTATAGGACAAGCCAAACAGAGAACAGCCAGGGAATTCCTAGAGGCATGGCACTCATCCACAGATTCAATCAATAAGCACATCGACCTGGACCCAATATACCAACCACTGCAATGGACAGCTGGAACTGACAACTGGAAGTGGCAGATTCAAACCACTACAAATGGCGGAGGAAAGATCACATCAGGCACTTCACAGGAGGCTCCCAAGCACTGAGGATGTCACCTAGACAGGGGACGAAATTCTGCAACACAAATTCCCAGCTTGGCGAACAGAACCACAACCACGTTCTATAAAATATGGCATGGATTGGTGGGAATTAACAGAAATAAATACCTCATACCCTCCAGCAGTGAGAAAACATGAGGTAGTTAACCATAGAAATGACAAAGACCATGTGTTTCCAAAACCATGAGCTAACAATCATCACCCCCCCCCCCCTTCAATCTTCTTAAATAAATCTCCTTCAATAAATCAGCACATTTTCTTTGCTTTACAAAGTCCAATAACATAAAAGGATATCCTGTTGCTCTCAAGGGATCCAGACATTAAACAGAAAAAGGAAGCATCCCAGTAAAGCTGCTTCCGGAACACTTTCCATTGAGTTACTGACCGAAGCATTGGTTGTGACAGAACATTCATTTTCTCTTTTTACTCATCTATAATTATCTCTGACTCTCACAAGCGGTCATTGTCCAACAGGGCTGCAGAAAATAAAAGAATATACAGAAGACAGACTAAGGCCGAGATTTTGTTAGACTGATGGAGGGTCTTTTGCATCAGTTGGAGAACCAACACAGTCTCTATTGCACTATTCTGTTTGGGGAGCCTAACAGAATCAACTGCTTTTCAGACACTTAACATGATCTCCACAGTTGAGATCCCCATTAGTGAAAGGCTCATCCACTTCTGACTAAATCAGAAAATACATGTTCTTCACCAAAGCACATTTTCAGGTAACCTCTTTATCACTCCAATTCCATCACAGGAACAGACAACCTGGCAATCAGTTTCAGACAGCTAATAAGCAGAACAATCAAACCATAGTCTTTTTATCTCTGCATTCAAAAGGCCAGGAAGAGAGAGGAATTAATTTTGCATTGATTGTAAAATTAATATTTTTGCCAGAGAACTGCAATGTCAAACAGTCCTCCACTAACATGGGTAATTAAGGTCATCTGGTTGGGAATAATCCAGATAAAGGATAAATGGATGCTGTTCAGTCTGTCCATCAAGGAGCAGTTTTTGGCAATATTAATTTATTGTTAAAAATCACACAACACCAGGTTATAGTCCAACATGTTTAATTGGAAGCACACTTGCTTCCAAATAAACCTGTTGGACTATAACCTGGTGTCGTGTGATTTTTAACTTTGTACACCCCAGTCTAACACCGGCATCTCCAAATCATTAATTTTGTTGGACTCACTTCTCTGTCCCTTTCTCTTAAGCTTGCAATTGTTTTCTGAAAATCAGGACTGCCTTTGACACAATCTCTTCCAGACCCTAATCACTTGCTATATTAAATCTTTATTCCTCTTGGCTGTTTTGTTTATCTTGCTAATCTCCTCAAATCAAAGGCTTATGGTGAACAAGCCCCCTTCCAAATGAAACCATCCCTCTCTATTCACTCTCTTATCAAAATGAACACATTATCAAATCTTGTCTCAACTTTCTCTTACGAGATACTATGGCTGCAAGAGGTGTATTTTGTCCTTTTTTTTAAAAAGAAAATCAAGAGAGGTTGAGACAGAGGTTCTGAGCGGTCTGTTCCAAGCCAAGAAAGAAAACAGCTTGTGGGGACTTGGGCATTTTTTACCAAGTTGGAACAATAGAAGCAGCAAGAGGGGGAGTCAAGCTCCCAGAAAAAACAGGATTTTAGTTCAATTTTCAGTCGCACTTGGGGTTTCAAAGCTGCTATACATCTCTCCTTGCTGCAGCAAATGCTCGAGTTCTCTCTCTCCCTCACGTGCGGAGGTTTTTCTTGATGTTCTTTCTTTTTGGATTGGAAAATTGCAGGTGAGAATCTATTTTACTGAATTTGCCTTCACCAAAGGGTGTGTTTATGGGATATTGCTATATTGGAACATTTGTTATTTAATAGGTAAATCATTCTGTTAAGTCTTTCAATAAAATCAAGTTATTCCAATGCTTCTTTCTTTTGTTTGTGTTTTAACTATAGTGGAAGAATAAAGTGTGTTTTGCTTCAAGCCTGGTAGTTGGACTGATTGAACTGCATTCAGAACAAAGCCTTACAATTGCCTTTAAAAATAAGAAAAAGTTGTGGTTTACGCTATATTGATATACTGAGGGGCTTTGGTCTGGCCCATAACACTCTGCTCGAAGGAGAACAGCTCCAGTTTCTCCAATCTATCCACATAACTGAAGTCGGTGATGCCTATTTTGTGACCCTTCCTTAATTCTTCACTAAAGCCTTCACTAAGCTATAATGCTCAGAATTGGAAACAATGCTCTAATTGAATAATATTACAAAGATTCACCAGTAATTCCAGGCTTTTATATCCTACACTTTGATTCATAAAGCCCAGAATACCTTAAATCAAACCACAATCTCAGCTTAAAATAGTGAGGATTAAACGTGAACTGAGATGACAGACATCCAATGGGATACAACTGCCCTCTGGGATTGAGGAACCTCAGATTGTTCTCTATTGAGACTAGCGGATGATGTGGACTGTGTAAGGTGGATAAAGATTCTGAAGATTAAGTTTAGATACCAGGAAGCAAGCAAAACTTAAGTGACTAGAGAGCTTGGGTGGAAACAGTGATGGATGATTGAATACCCATAATGGAGTGTGTAAATTTTGATACTGTTTTGTCATTTCACATTCTGTGACGCTTACATTCCTTAATGTATGATCTGCAGCCTGTCCATCTGGTCAGAGCCCCAGTTAAACATTTGAACGCTATTCGCTCCTCCTGGTTAAATATGCTCCTATCCTTTGCCGTCGAAAAGTGCGGTGCTGGAAAAGCACAACCAGTCAGGCAGCATCCGAGGATCAGGACAGTCGACAGTTCGAGCATTTACTCTTCATCGGGAAAGGGGGTTTGGCCCAAGGGTGCTGAGAAATAAATGGAAGGGGGGTGGATTTTTGGGAGGGGGGCAGGGAGGGAAGGTAGCTGGGAAAGTGCAGGACTTTCTGTGTCTGAACATCTCCTCATAGATATTTCAGTCCAATAAGAAAGTTTTAATGTCTCTGTCCTCGCCAACAAATAAATAAATTTTCTTAAACAGCCCTCCTGAATCCACCTAGAACACCTCTCCTGCTCCACTTTGTGGACTGCCAGCCCCATTGGTGTTGCAACTTGCCCACTTTATATATATTAAGCCTAATGTTCAGCAAGACCCAGACCAACATCGTTAGGCACATGCTCCCATTGTGAGAGTTTTCCACTCTACTTGGTTCATCAACACATAATCCAATTTATTTCCTGGACCCTATATCTTATTGATATAAAACATTATTAAATTAGACTTGAGTGATTGAAGTATTAAGCCTTTGAAAGTTAACAATGTAAAAGGCACCTATTTGTTAATGTTAGTGTTAACCTAATCAGAAATGGAGGCTTGATAGGAAAGTGTTAACCATTCATACTAATATTTAATTCTTAAATGTTTAAGGATACTAATTTTGGGGCAAAAACATGTTATTTAAACTGAAATGTAGACATGGAATGCAACACGATCGTACCACTTTCCCAGTGCATCTTGTGGTTGGCCCAATAATGACTCAAAATATTGACAAAGTACTGTGGCAGATCAGAGACTTTGATATTGCCTATGACCTCCAGCAGCTCTGACAGACTATGCGGGTGTAGCTTTGCAGGATACTGAACTTTGGGTGTGGCACTACACTCAATGAACTGACAACTGTAACAACTGGGCATTTCCAAACTTCATCGTTACCATAAGCAGCTCAGGAATGCAGCATTAACGTAGTGTGGATGCACTGCCAAGCACCACCCAAAACTGTTTCATTTGAGGGCATTCACTCGCCTGAGAATTATTTTTCCATTCCCCTACTTCCTAGATCACACAGTCCTGAGTGAAGTATGTGTCATTGGTTGCCATTGAAACTAGCACATATAAACAATTTTGTTACGTGGTATCTTTAAACCCTTTATTACCATTCCACATTACCTAATTTTTTTTAATAATATATTTTTATTAAGAAAAAATAGATTTTTAAATATTACAAATACAAAACAATGCAATTCAAAACAGCACAAAACCCAAATAATAAAAAATCCCCAACCAACCCTCCTATACGAATATATAAACATATATAGAGAAATATAAAATTTAAAAAAAACCTAAACTAGCTATTTAACTAACTAAATAAATACCTAACAAAACACTCATACATTCGCAGTTCCTCCTCCCTGGATATTGGACTCATGAAACACAATCATTACGGCTATATAAAAGCCCTTGTTAGTGTGGCAGATAAATCTGTGTCCAGGTATTTCAAAAAGGGTTGCCATGTCTTGTAAAAATTCTCAGTTTTGTGGTGTCCCATATTTGTGAGAAAATCCAGGGGAACATGCTCCATAACAATCTTCCGCCAACCCGACAGGCCTGGGGGGGTTTTCTGATATCCAACCTAGCAAGATATTCTTCCTTGCACAGAATGTAAGAATATTGGAAAGTTTCGCTTTATGCGAGTCTGCAGGAAATACAATGGGTAGGCCCAAAAGGAGCAAAATAGGGTCCTTCTCCACCCCTACACCTAAAATCCTCTCCATTGCACCCACTACAGCGCTCCAAAATGTTTGAAGCCTGTCACAAGACCAAAGATAATGGGTAAGAGTACCCTTACAGACCTTGCACTTGTGACATGCTGAAGATATGAGCTGAAAATATGTTGCTGGAAAAGCGCAGCAGGTCAGGCAGCATCCAAGGAACAGGAGAATCGACGTTTCGGGCATAAGCCCTTCTTCAGGAATGAGGAAAGTGTGTCCAGCAGGCTAAGGTAAAAGGTAGGGAGGAGGGACTTGGGGGAGGGGCGTTGGAATTGCGATAGGTGGAGGGAGGTCAAGGTGAGGGTGATAGGCCGGAGTGGGGTGGGGCCGGAGAGGTCAGAAAGAAGATTGCAGGTTAGGAAGGCGGTGCTGAGTTTGAGGGATTTGACTGAGACAAGGTGGGGGGAGGGGAAATGAGGAAACTGGAGAAATCTGAGTTCATCCCTTGTGGTTGGAGGGTTCCCAGGCAGAAGATGAGGCGCTCTTCCTCCGACCGTCGTGTTGCCATGGTCTGGCGATGGAGGAGTCCAAGGACCTGCATGTCCTTGGTGGAGTGGGAGGAGTAGTTAAAGTGTTGGGCATGCTGAAGATACCCCTGGTTTAAATTTTGACAAACGGTCTGGGGCTAAGTGGACCCTGTGGAGAATCTTCAACTGTAAAGCATGGGTCCTATTGCAAATTGATATCTTCCTTGCATTCTCCCAAATATCCTCCCATCCCTCTGAAGAAACTTCAAAACCCAGCTCTCTTTCCCACATCTTGCAGAGTCGATCAGACTCATCTGTGGTGGCACCCCCAATTGGTGATATAGAGTACTGACAGAGTGGACTCTTAGCCCTTAGTACCCCTCTTTCTATGTGAGATTTGTAGGGATCAGTCAAAAGTGTGGTCCTTTTTTGAATAAAATCCCTAACTTGAAAAAAACGAAAGAGGTCTCTATTAGGTAACTCGTTCTTCGATCAGTTAGTACGGAAGTACATCATTACATCTCCCTCAAATAAATCACCCATGCAAGATATACCCCTAGCTGCCCAATGTTTAAATCCTGAATCTATCATACCCTGGTTGAAAACTCGGCATACCCACTAAAGGTGTAAACAAAGATGTTTTGCCAACATTGCCTTCCCTCTGCTGAATTGCCCTCCATGCTTTACCAGTATTGATGAGTATTGGGTTATGGCAATGGTCCCTAACTGTCCTCACCTTGTCCAAAAAAAAAGCAAACTGGTAAGGGGGCACCTTGCCTGGGAGGCTTCGATATCTAGCCATATTGAAAGAGGGTCCCCACAAACCCAATCACTTATGTAGGTCAAAAGCGAGCTTAATTGGTAATTTTTAAGTGTCCGGAAGGTCTACTCCCCCCAACCTGTGAAGCAACTGCAGTTTGGCTAATTTAAAGAGGGACCGTTTACGGTGCCAGATAAAGGAGCTGAACCAACTGTTCAGTCTCCTGAGTGTGTGTTTATTGAAAACCAGGGGGAGCATCTGTATGGGGTATAGAAACGAGGGAGAATATTCATCTTAATAAGCGCTATCCTACCCAACCATGAGACTGCAAGTGCCTCCCATCTTTGGAGATCTTGTTTAATTTTTTCAAATAATTGAGTAAAATTGGCTTTGAACAGCCAATCCAGAACTGGAGTAATGAACATGCCCAAATACACAAAACCCCCCTGTGACCACCTAAATGGGAATCTATAGTCACTCTCAAGAGCCAACTCTTTCGTAAGACCACCCATAGGCATAGCCTCCAATTTAGCAAAATTAATCTTATACTCTGAAAAAGTGCCAAACGCATGAATGCACTGTATCAGGCAAGGCACTGAAACTGCTGGATTTGTCAAGAAAACTAGAACATCATCTGCATACAGCGAGATCTTATGTAATTTTGACCCCACTTCTGGAGCTGATATATTGAGATCCCCACGAATGTCCTCTCCCAACGGTTCAATCACCAACGTAAAAAGTAATGGTGAAAGGGGACAGCCCTGCTGGCTGCCCCTAGAAATATTTAAATTGCTTGATCGTACCCCGTTGGTAATGACGCAGCGAGAGGTACACTGTAGAGAACCTTTACCCATCTTATGAAAACTTCGCCCAGACCAAACCGGTCTAGAGTATAGAAAAGGTACGGCCACTCAACTCGGTCAAATGCCTTCTCTGCATCTAAAGAAATCACCAATCCCTGTATTGACTGCTGTCGGCAAGCTTGAATTACGTTAAGCAGCCTCCTAATGTTATTGGAGGATCTGCAACCCTTTATGAAGCCCGTCTGATCCTCTTTAATAATAGAGGGTAACACAGTCTCCAGCCCTTAACGCAAAAGCCTTAGAGTGGATCTTAAAGTCCACATTTAAGAGAGAGATGGGCCTGTATGAAGCACAGTCTTCCGGATCCTTCCTTTTTTTAAGGATAAGTGAAATATTGGCCTCTCTCTGAGATGGTGGGAGACAAACATGACTGTATGAATCATTAAACATATTCAGCATCGGGCCTGACAGGATACTTATAAATTCCATATAGAATTCACTGGGAAGTCCATCATGACCGGGCGCCTTTCCACTCTGAAGCTGCCTCACAGCTTCCTACACTTCTTGCTCTGATAATGGGGCATTGAGAAAGGACTGTTGTTTGGGAGTCACACCCGGGAGCTTCAGATCTCTAAAAAAGGATTCCATTTTGGCCTGCCCTTTCTCACAATTCTCAGACTGATATAACTTAGAGTAGAATCCCTGGAATGCCACATTAATCTTTTTAGAATCACATGTTAGGTTCCCAGACCCTTCCCTAATCGCTGTAATGGTTTGTGGGGCACTTCTCTTTCTGACAAGGTATGTTAAGTATTTGCCTGGTTTGTCACCATGCTCGTATAACCTTTGCTTTGCCATCTGCGTGAGCGCGGAATTTAGTGCAGACCGCAGTGCCGTAATCCTCTGTAGTTTGACCAACGAGGGTCTGTCAAAATAGGCCTTCTCGGCTGCCTTCAACCGTGCTTCAAGGTTGATGCTCACTCTTCTGTCGCTTCCTACTTGTGGAATATGAAGTAACTAACCCTCTGGCAAAAGCTTTGGCAGTTTCCCAGAGAACAGATGAGCTATCAACCGAGCCCATGTTGATGTCTAGGAATGCCTAAAATTCCTTAGAGAAACACTCCACAAACTTGCTGTCCATGAGAATAAAAGGGTCCATTCGCCAGTACCTTGAAACCACTGTAACATCCTTAATGTTAACCATGAGGTACACTGGAGCGTGATCAGAGATGGCAATATTACCAATCGTACAGGATGCCACCAGATTCAGGGTTACCGCAGGGGTCAGAAAAAAATCAATCCTCGTATGACATCTGTGTGGATTGGAGAAAAACTTGAAATCCCTACCTGTAGGGTGGAGACATCTCTAGACGTCCACCAATCCTAATTCCCCACACAAACCCAATAACTGTTTAGTTTGTGCAGAGGGTATCGAGGGACCTTTAAGCAACCTGTCTACTGTGGGGTCCATGAGGCAGTTAAAATCTCCCCCTATAATAATGTGCCGAGACTTGAGACTTATCAGCTTAGAAAAAGCATCTACCGAGAATTTAAGAGGATGAGCTTGGGGACAATAAACATTTAAAACGTCATATTCTTCCCCATTTATCAAGGCTTTAAGAATTACAAACCTCCTGTATGTGTCTTTAACACATTCCAACAATTTAAATGAGAGATTTTTCCTAACCAATATAGCCACTCCCCTACTTCTGGTATTAAATGATGAAAAATAAACTCGGTCAAAGCCATTCTGCTGTAACTTCAGACGCTCCTTGTCATCCAAATGTGTCTCCTGTAACAAAGCAATATCCACCTTCTCCTTTCTAAGGCTCAAAAGTACCTTCTTCCTCTTAATTGGTGAGTGACTTCCCTTGATATTCCAGGTACACCATTTAATCAAATCATTAGCCATAATCTGCAATTACATTTAAATTCCAGAGAGGAGGAACCCGAACCACAAATTGCTGAGCCTTAGTGTCGCATGATCCACCAAATATAAAAACTACATAAACTAAAACACTACATTTAACAAACATACAAAATTATTAAAAATAAAAAACAACAAAAACCAGGAAACAAACCAACATATAAAGCGCCAATAGCGCTGAGTCGGGGAACTCACTCCCTGCCCGGAGGGGGCAACTACTCATCCCGAACTTCCCATAAATAGGCATCTAACCATCTCAGCCACCTTCACTTCTCCCAGCTAGAGCCGCATCGCAAGCACAAGCTAAAAAGAATAAACACCCCATAGAATATCAATATGAATAAAAAAAATTATTTTATATTAAAAAAAAGGAAATAAATACCCCACCCATCCTTTGGTATGTCCTAACTTAGAAATTTAAAATGTACATTTTAACCACCGCCAGACATAGTTTGAACCAAATTATTATCAATAGAGGTAAAAAAAAAGGGGAAAAACAAAGCTCCAACCGGATTTCCTCCAATTCTTTTGCAGAATGATAAACACATACCCAAGTAACAATATTTATACATACTACAATTGTTTAACTTAGGTTAGTTTGTCCACAAAGTCTCTTGCCTTCTCCGATGTGTCAAAGAGATGCATGGATCCATCCATCGAAGCACTGCCGGATATCTCAGGGAGTACTAAATCCCAAGCTCCTTCAATCTTCTCTCGACACTATCATATGATTTTCGTTTCTGGATCACCGCCGCTGAAAAGTCCTGAAAAAACATGATCTTAGACCCCGCGTAAATTAGGGCCTTTGGATCCTTCCCCTGCAGTCTGGAAGCCTCCATGATTCTCTCCTTATCCCGGTAATGATGGGACCGCACCAGGAAGGGACGAGGGCATTGACCCAGACCCAACCTCCGTGCTGCGACCCGGTGAGCCCTCTCTATCTTCAATCCTCTCATGCCAGTCTCCAAGTCAAGAAACTTTGGAAGCCAATCTTCAACAAATTCCGCAGGCCGCTCACCTTCCTTACCCTCAGGCAGACCGATGATCCGAATGTTTTTTCTCCTGCCCCTGTTTTCAAGATCAGCCACTTGGTCACGCAAATTACGAACCTGCGTCTTCAGGGCTTGGATCTCTTCCTTGAATGAACTGGCATCAGCTTCCACCACTGTGACCCTGTGCTCCACCTCATTCGTCCTCTTCTCCAGGTCTCCCAGCTGCTGCTCATGCTTCTGCAGCATGAGAGTGACTGGAGCCAGCTTCTCTTCAATCGGTTTCCCCAACATCTCGCGAGATTTCGAGAGCTGGTTCACCAGGTCTTGGAGAGTAACCTGCTGCAGGCTGAGCTGCAGGCCCGGCCTCAGATGCTCCTCCTTCCTTTTTAGGCATTTCTGGACAACTGAAAATACAGGTAAGTCAATTTTTAAATGTTTCTTGGGGCTCCACAATCTTTCCAACATCCCAAGAAATCCTGATGACCTGGGTTGGGTGGGTTAAAGGACTGTCCTGCTCCTGCTGCGATGCGAAGCTCTGCAGTGTGATCTTCTCAGATCACCGCCATCTTAGATTCCCCCACATTACCTAATTTTAAACAGACTTAGGTTGAATTTCATAAAAAAACCTTAATGCCTCTCCATGAGAAGTTTGTAAAGGTACTGGTTAATGAGACAATAATCCAGAACACTAGTCACCCCCAGGCTTGGTCTCTGATCCATGTACAGTTAATACACCTCAGTCATGTCAGTATCAGTAGATGGCATCAAGGACATCTTGGCTTCAGAAGAAGACGACCAAAGAGTGTTAACTCTGCTCATCAGGGGAGGGGAAATACCCAGTGGTATTATGACTAGACTATTAACCTAGAGAACAAAAACCAGAAGTTCTGGAAAAGCTCAGCAGATCTGGTAGCATCTGAGAAGAGAAATCAGAGTTAACATTCCAGGTCCAGTGATCCTTCCTCAGGACACATTAATCCAGAGACCCAGGTAATGTTTTAGGGAAATGGATTCAAATCCCATTACGGCAGAATTTGAATGGAATAAAAACCTGAATTTAGAGCTTAACGATGTCCATGAAACCATTATCAAGAAAAATGCCTATTTGGTTCACTAATATCATTTAAGGTGGAAAGCAGCCATCCTTTCCTGGTCTGGCCTACATGTGACTCCAGACTCCCAGCAATGTGGTTGACTCCTAATTGGGGACAGGCAAGCCAGTGGTACTCATATTCTGAGAACGAATAATTAAAGTAAGGAAACAGAACGGTGATGACCCTTGTGGCCAAACCACCTCCTACTCCCTGCTCAAGTTCACAATTGACAAGTGATTATGTGGGAGGGGCATTTAAGGGCTGATACTCTGAAAGCATGGCCGGCAACATTCCTGGGAGACAAGAAGAAAATAAATACACTGAAATGATAGCATGTTATGCTATAGGTTGCTAGACCTTTTGTGTAGAACATGAAGCTATTCGGATCTTTAGCTACTGGAATGGCACTGACAACTTGTGCAACAAACAAAAACTTGCACTAAGTAAAGGTTTCTATTGCCATGAGAAAAACATTATCCCACCCTTATTGGTATAATGGAATCATAGAAATGTATAGTATTCAGCCTACACAATTTGTGCTGGGTGTTGAAACAGCAGCCCCACGACTTGGTCCATATCCTGCATGTATTTTATCATCCAGTACCTATCACACATTCTTTTTAAAATTACTTACAGAATGAGCTTCCGTGTCTTAGGTCGAGATTCCAATGTCTGAATGAAAACATTCGTCTTCAACTCCCCCGGCTACCCCTTTTGTCAATGGCTTGAAATGGCTAATCACTGATTATTGAACCACTTAGTCAAGTAGTTACAAAAACCTGCCCATAAATACATGAAGGATCAACAATCAATCACAAGACAACAGTCTATAAAAGGGTGCCATCAGCTTCTCATGCTGTATAAATCCAGCAAATTGTATGTGGGAGCATAAAATCCTCCTTCAAACCACATCTCTCATAAGCTACAGGAAAGTACAACTGGACTGGAAAGACTGGTCTCCTCTCTCTCATCTTCAAACCGCTAACGTTTTATTAAGCGGCACATATGGAGTTTACCAGTTGATCAAATATTCCGGTTGATCAAGAGGTCCACATAATCAATGTCAAAACACCCAGGAAGTAATAAAAATGTAATGCAGGGAGGTATACACATCACTGCTACACTTCATACACAGCATTAATCACTTAAATAATAACACAACTTTGCCTTAAATAAAGCCTACCAGCAGAGAGCCTTCTCACTCACACCTTCAACTAACTACTTGGACATTGCAGAGATCACGATAACACAATAAGCTTCTGGTATTTCAGGTATACAACATTTGCCACTTTATTGTTAGTGCTGGTTCATTTAAGGTGCTAGTTAAAACAAAGATTGCTATATTACTAGCCTTCCCAGGATGGGAATTCACTTTGCTGAAACTCCTTAATTAGATTATTTAATCACTTATCCTAGTTCAGTTCTTGGGGCTTTGCTGTGGAGAATGTGTGTGTGTCATAACAATGTGCATTTATATGATAGATGAATCATTAGAATGCTAAGAACAAGTACAAGTAAAGATGAATGGATTATTGACCTTTACTTTCACAGAAACAGGAAGAAATGGGTTAGAAGTCATGCATCAAAAACAAAGCCAGAGACCACACCTAGATTACAATGAGCAGTTCCAGGGACCACACCTTAATTCACTGGCCCAAAAGAATGTGCAGCATAGAATTACCAGAATAATAACTGGACTTGATGCATTAAAAGAGAGATCACACAATCCAGGGTTGTTTTCTCTGGAATCTAGAAGATCAAAGGATCATTTGCTTCAAGTTTTCATGATGTTCATGGAGTCATAGACACAGTCGTACAACACGGAAAACAACTCATCCATGCCAACCAGATATCCTAAATTAATCTACACCCATTCACCAGCACTTGACCCATATTCTTCATATACCCATGCAGTTGCATTTCAGCCTCCTCCACTTTGTCGGGCAGCTCAGTCCATATATGCACCATCCCCTCCCCTTAAGTGGCTTTGAAATCTACTGAGCCTCTTCCTCGTGAGAAAAGTATATAATTTGCTTGTTTGTTTTGGCATCTTCACACCCTATCCTCCTCTGAGAAAATGGATTTGCAAGCTAAACCCATTATGAGTAGCATTTGTAAACACTATTAAAAAAAAAGGCTGTCCATCCAGATTGGAAATGTGTTGCTGGAAAAGCGCAGCTGATCAGGCAGCATCCAAGGAACAGGAGAATCGACATTTCGGGCATAAGCCCTTCTTCAGGAATCCTGAAGAAGGGCTTATGCCCGAAACGTCAATTCTCCTGTTCCTTGGATGCTGCCTGACCAGCTGTGCTTTTCCAGCAACACATTTTCAGCTCTGATCTCCAGCATCTGCAGTCCTCACTTTCTCCTGTTCATCCAGATTCCCTAATCTAACAGATTCCAGTTGTGTAGCACCTTCAATGTGGTTCAACTTTCCCAGGCTGTTAAAGCTAACAGGAAGAGGTAGGCCTTTCGGTAATTAAATGATGCTCAACTACAAGGAATGTTGCCTTCGGACAGGTTTACCACAGGGGAAAAAGAAATCATCATCACAATGTTCAAAGTATCTTCTACACCATTTAGGTTGGCAGGAGACTGGTTGAGATATAAGGAAACACTGAATGGGTGGGGCCTGTTTTCCCTGATCAATTTAGAGAGCTCTAGCTCTCTAAATTCATCAACTGCATACTCACATGGTCAGGCAGCTTATATTGAATCGTGCATGTAGGAATAATTGAACATATTTAATTTTTCAAGTCATTTATTCTTTCACGGGGCTTGGGCATCAGTGACAAGTTTGGTATTTGTTGCCCATCCCTATTTGCCCTCCAACAGAGTGGCTTGTTTAGCCATTTCAGAAGACAATTTTGAGCCTCATTGCTGAGTCTGAAGATACACATAAGGCAGACCTAGTATGGCTACAGGTTTCCTTCCTTAAAAGACATCTGATGGTGGTTTCTCAGGAGGGATGAGATTTACCCTCTATTTTTCTCCAGTGTATCGGAGACCAAATGCAATAAAAAGCATGAGTGACACATTTCCCATGAACCCATCCTGTCAGCCCTGTAATAATACTGTCAAGCTATTCCTATTAGTTTTGAGCTCATAGCCACATTGATCGATGTTTCTCTCTCTTTATTATTTCGCAGTCTGAGCATTACATGCTAGATCAGTATTTACTGTCAATCCTTAACTGCCCTTGAGGTGGTGCTGGTACACTGCTTTCTTGAACTATGTGGTGCAAGAGCACCCAGAGTGCCATTCGATCAGCAACTGTGGAAAAAAACTGTGGGAGATTTCTAAGTTTGGATGATGTCTGGTAACCGGTTGGGTTCCTGTGCATCTGCTTTCCTTTTCTTTCTAGGATAATGCTTCCCAATCTTCATCTCCATCATTATGTTAATTCAATGCTTGAAAATAGTCAGAAATGCTCACAGAAAAGGGCAGTAGGGGACAGAGAGGTCTGCTGGCCATCTTCCTTCCCATCTATCTGCTCCACCCTCCACTCCGACCGATCACCTTCACCCCCACCTTCATCTACCTATTGCGTTCCCAGCTACCTTCCACCAGCCCCACCCCCCTCCTATTTATCTCTCAGCGTGCTTGCTCCTCTCCCCCACCCCCAATTCCTGAAGTGCTTATGCTGAAAATGTCAACTCTCTTGTTCCTCTGATGCTGCCTGACCGGCTGTGCTTTTCCAGCACCACACTTTTTGACTCTTATCTACAACATCCGCAGTCCTCATTTTCTCCCTGCTGGAACAGAAACGCAGCTATTATAGTTCTTCAGAACTCCAGGGCAGCTATGGAGAGGAAGGTAATTGTGTAATGGTAATGTTATAACATAGAAAGTGACAGCGCAGTACAGGCCCTTCAGCCCTTAATGTTGCACCACCCTGTGAAATTAATCTGAAGCCCATCTAACCTACACTTTCATTGTAGTCATATGCCTATCCAATGACCATATAAATGCCCTTAAAAGGAGGCATGTCTATAATCCCTTGTGCTAGCCATCACCATCCTCGGAAAAAGGCTCTCACTGTCCACCCTACCTAACCCTCTGATTATATGTCTCAATTAAGTCACTTCTCAACCACCTTCTCTCTAACGAAACCAGCCTCAAGTCCCTCAACCTTTCCTCATAAGACTTTCCCTCCATACCAGACAACATCCTAGTAAATCTCCTCTGAACCCTTTCTAAAGCTTCCACATCCTTCCTACGATGCGGTGACCAGAACTGTACGCAATACTCCCAAGTGCAGCCGCACCAAAGTTTTGTCCAGCTGCAGCATAACCTCCAAACCTTGCCCCCTCTACTAATAAAAGCTAGCACCCTGTATGCCTTCTTAACAGCCCTATCAACCTGGGTGTCAACGTTGAGGAATCTATGTACATGGACATCAAGAGCTCTCTGCTCATCTACACTACCAAGTATCTTACCATTTGCCCAGTACTCTGCATTCCTGTTACTCCTTCAAAAGTGAATCACCTCACACTTTTCTGCATTAAACTCCATTTGCCACCTCTCAGCCCAGCTCCGCAGCTTATCCATGTCCTTCTGTAACCTACAACATCCTTCAGCACTATCCACAACTGTACTGACCTCAGTGACATCTGCAAATTTGCTAACCCATCCTTCTATGCCCTCATCCAGTTAGTTTACAAAAATGACAAACAGCAGTGGCCCCAAAACAGATCATTGCGGTACACCACTAGTAACTAGTAAATGAACATTTCTCATCAATCATCACCCTCTATCTTCTTTAAGCTAGCCAATTTCTGATCCAACCTGCTAAATTGTCCTCAATCCCATGCCTCTGTATTTTGTTACTGGATTAGTAATCCAGAAGCCCAGGCCATTACTCGGCGGTATGGGTTTGAATCCCACAGTAACAGATGGTGAAATTTGAATTTAATGAATTCTGGAATAGAGAAAAAAAAATAAAAACACCTGGTTGACTAATAGCCATTAGGAAATTACACACTCTCGTATAGATGCAGCACACCAGAACTGCAAAAAGAGGAAGAGGAACACCTATACAAGGTATTCGCAAAAAACGGATATCCTCGCAATTTCATCAACAGATGCCTAAGGGATAGACAACAGAACGAGGACATGCCGCAAGCCAAAGGACTAGCCACACTACCATACATCAAGAACATCTCTGAAATGACAGCCAGACTACTGCGACCACTAGGACTCATAACGGCACACAAACCAACAGCCACTCTCAGACAACAACTCACCAGAACGAAGGACCCAATACCCAGCATGGGCAAAACTAATGTAGTGTACAAAATCCAAGGCAAGGACTGCACAAAACACTATATAGGACAAACAGGAAGACAGCTAACGATCCGCATCCACGAAGATCAACTAGCCACGAAACGACACGACCAGCTATCCCTAGTAGCCACACACGCAGATGATAAGCAACATGAATTTGACTGGGACAATACTACCATTATAGGGCAAGCCAAACAAAGAACAGCCAGGGAATTCCTAGAAGCATGGCACTCATCCACAAACTCCATCAACAAACACATCGACCTGGACCCAATATACCCCCACTACAGCGGACAGCTGAAACTGACAACCGGAAGCGGCAGGGACAGGCCACTATAAATGCCGGAGGAAACACCACAGAAGCGCTTCACAGGAGGCTCCCAAGCACTGAGGATGTCACCTAGACAGGGGACGAAACGTTTGCAACAAAAACTTCCAGCTCGGCGAACAGAACCACAGCTCATATAGATGCGTCTCCAAACCTACAGCAAATCAGCTGTATCTTTACTGCCCTCGGGATGATAAGGAATCGATAATAAATGATCTAACCAGAGATGCCCACATCCCATGAACAAATGAACTAAAGGTTGCCTAAGATTGTAAACCCAAACATTTCAGCTTGCTCCCCTACTTGGGTTCCAATCTCCATTTTGGGAAGCCTTGTACTTTGTGGTAGAATTTCTGGCTTTGGTACATGGTAGTGAGGCAGCTGAGTGGGAGAAAGATTATGAACACCAAGTTTCAAACTTGCCTTGCCACCCGCTACTTAAACTGATATTAAGCATACCCTGACTGCTCCTTCAGGATACAACTTGAAGTAAACATCTCACAAGAAGCTGCCACAGATGTCAAGTGCACTTGGGCAACATATGTTCTGTAATGCAATACTGGTGGTGAGTCCCGGGCCGGGCCAGGCATCTGCGGGGGTGGGGGCAGCCCCAGGCCAGACCAGGGCATTCATTCGAATGCACGTGACAATAAAAGCTAATTCAAGACTCTTTTTTTTGGTGAACCACTACTGTCGAAAAAATAGTAATTTATCATGACTAAAGGAAGTTAGCTTGGCTGTTACAGCGTGATATCAGCAAATTCTAAATAAGTATTTTCATAATTCGCTTCAGTTATGAAATGGACAGACATTTGGTGAGACAAGTCAAATAACTCTCTCAAGAACTGGTACAGGTTAGTCACAATAGACCAAATGGCTTTCTTTTATTTTCATGGGATGTCAGTGTCCCAGCATCTGTTGCTCATCTCGAATTACCCCTCGAGTTGTGTGGCCGGTATGGCCAGTTCAGAAGGCTGTTATGGGTCAAGTACATTGCAATGGAGCCACATGCATCACAGATCTCCTTTCTCAATGGAAATAGAAGAACCAGATGAGTTTTTACAACAATCAAATGACAACTGTCATGGTTACCACAATTGAGACTAATTTCCAAATCCAGAATTATTACTTAATTTTCAGTTCCAATGTGAGATTCCAACCTGTGTTTCCAGAGCATTCGCCTGGGCCTCTAGATTAATACACAATGAGTGACATTTCCATGACACTACCAACTCCACCCCTCCCACACTGTAAAATTCTGGATTCAGGCGTTGAACATGCCCTGCCCACTTTATAAGGTGCGGCATCACACGAATGAAGCTTTGAGCTTCAAGGCTTTCTCATGCAAAAGAGAAAATTATTTTGGATGGAATCCCTGGTTTGAATAATTCACAAAGTAGCCAGGAATTCACAAATGACAACCCCTTCAGGAATTTTCCAAGACACGGTGCTCTGAGGGCACAGATCTCCGAGTCAGAGTCAATTAGTAATTGTTCAGTTTATGCTGTATCTCCTGCACCATAAAAGACTGCTTTCGCAAATATTTACTTAGGGCTCAACTTGATAATGGATGAGCTAAATCTGGAAACACAAAGATTTGTGGCCATTATCTGAGCGTAACTGACAATCCTTTCACCGAAACATTTGCAGGGCTGTTTATTCTTCCCAGCAAGATTAAAAGTTGCCACCTATAAGTTATCTATGCTAGTATCCCATTCAATGTAAAATCACTTCTGACATCCTGAACAGAGCTAGATAGTCTCAAAATTGTTTCATTTTTCAATTATACAAAACCTCTAAATTATTCAGGAATTAAAACAGGTGGTAGATGTTTCACAAATCATTAAAGGTTTGTCATTCTGTAACATTCCTGACAAACTCCCAGTTCAGAGAAGGCTTACTCTATTTATTCCTGGAATAAGGGTGTTATTTTACAAGGAAAGATCGGATCGCAATTTGGACAGATTCATTGGCTTTTAGAAGAATGAGAGGTAATAAAACATAGAACAGTACAGGCCCTTTGGCCCTCAGTGTTGTGCTGACCTTTTATCTTACTCTAAGATCAGACTAACCTACATACCCCTCATTGTATTATCTTCCATGTGCCTATCCAAGAGTCACTAAAATGTCCCTAATGTATCTGACCCTACTATCACTGCTAGTGGTGCATTTCATGTATCCACCACTCTGTGTAAACAACCCACCTCTGACATCTCCTCTAATCCTTCTTCCAATCACCTTAAAATTATGCCTCCTTGTGACAGATATTTCTGCCCTGGGAAAACGTCTCTTGCTATCCACTCTAAGCCCCATCATCTTGTACACCTGTATCAAGTCACCTCTCATCATTCTTCTTCCAGTGAGAAAAGCCCTAGCTCCCTCAACCTTTCTTCATAAGACATGCTCTCCAGTTCAGGCAGCATCCTGGTAAATCTCCTCTGCACCCTCCCTGAAGCTTCCACATCTTTCCTATAATGAGGCGACCAGAACTGAACATAATATTCCAAATGTGGTCTAACCACGGCTTTGATAGAGCTGCAGCTCATGGCTCATAAACTCAATCCCCCTGCTAACGAAAGCCATACACCTCCTTAACAACCTTATCAACTTGGGTGGCGACTTTGAGGTATCTAGGGACATGGACCACAAGATCCCTCTGTCCCTCAACATTGCCAATGAGAACGTGTGTAGGGAAGGAGTTAAGTTCTGAGTTTTGTGAAACATGTGGTTCAGCTGAGCATGACTCAGATCAGATAAGAACTAGCAGTTAATAATGGGGTGCTGGAGGCAAGGATAATGGGTTAACAAGGTGGAAAAGCATGCATAATGTCAAGCCATTTAACAATACTGGAAGCATTCAGTACATAAGATCAGTTTAACAAGGTGAAAAGTATTCATTAATGTGAAGCCAGTTAAGGTTAAGAATATTCACTGTGTAACAGCAGGTGGCTTAATCTTTAATATTGACACTCGTTGATTGTAATGGTCATCCAAAAAATATGTTGCCTTATCTCGATGCTCCTCCCTGTAAAATGACTATATAATTCATTAAGAAACTGCTTTTCCAGAAAAGACTGAGAACCCAGGTCTCTGTTCTGACTCTCTCCAGGGCTGGAATAATGTGAAGGAGATAAAACTATACTGTGTCTCAGTGTTTTGCTTCGACTGAGGGGGGAAAATGAGACACCACCAAGAATCCAAACTTTAACCTAGCTTTCAAATTTGATCTTCCAAAGTGGATCACTTCATATTTTTCTCGGTTAAATCCCATCTGCCACCAATCAGCTCAGCTCTGCATCCTGTCCAATGTCCTGTTGCAACCTACAACAGCCCTCCACACTATCTTGCGCTCCACCAACCTGTGTGTCATTGGCAAAACTACTAACCCACCCTTCCACTTCCTCATCCAAGGAGAAAGTGAGGACTGCAGATCAGCACCACCCCTCACCTTTTCCTCTGCTACATTGATGACTGTATCGGCGCTACCTCGTGCTCCCACAAGGAGGTTGAACAGTTCATCCACTTCACTAACACCTTCCACTCTAACCTCAAATTTACCTGGACCATCTCAGACTCCTCCCTCCCCTTCCCAGACCTCTCCATTTCTATCTCGGGCGACCGACTCAACACGGACGTTTACTATAAACCGACCGACTCCCACAGCTACCTAGATTACACCTCCTCCCACCCTGCCCCCTGTAAAAACGCCATCCCATATTCCCAATTCCTTCGCCTCTGCCGCATCTGCTCCCAGGAGGACCAATTCCAATACCGAACAACCCAGATGGCCTCCTTCTTCAAAGGCCTCAATTTCCCCTCAGACATGGTTGACTATGCTCTCCACCACATTTCCTCCACCCTTGAACCCCGCCACTCCAATCGCCACCAGTACAGAACCCCACTGGTCCTCACCTACCACCCCACCAACCTCCAGATACATCGTATCATCCTTCGTCATTTCCGCCAGCTCCAAACAGACCCCATCACCAAGGATATATTTACCTCCCCACCCCTATCAGCGTTCCGGAAAGACCACTCCCTCCACGACTCCCTCGTCAGATCCACACACCCCCACCAACCCAACCTCCACTCCCGGTACCTTAGCCTGCAACCGCAAGAAATGCAAAACTTGCGCCCACACCTCCCCCCTCACTTCCCTCCAAGGCCCCGAGGGATCCTTCCATATCTGTCAGAAATTCACCTTTACCTCCACACACATCATTACTGCATCCGCTGCACCCAATGTGGCCTCCTCTATATTGGGGACTCAGGCCGCCTACCTGCGGGACATTTCAGAGAACACCTCTGGGACACCCACACCAACCAACCCAACCACCCAGTGGCTGAACACTAACTCCCCCTCCCACTCCACCAAGGACATGCAGGTCCTTGGCCTCCTCCATCGCCAGACTATAGCAACACGACACCTGGAGGAAGAGCGCCTCATCTTCCGCCTAGGAATCCTCCAACCACAAGGGATGAATGCAGATTTCTCCAGCTTTCTCAATTTCCCCTCCCCCCACCTTTTCTCAGTCCCAACCCTCGAACTCAGCACCGCCTTCTTGACCTGCAATCTTCTTCCCGACCTCTCCGCCCCCACCCCCTCTCCGGCCTATCACCCTCACCTTAACCTCCTTCCACCTATCGTATTCCCAACTCCCTTCCCCCAAGTCCCTCCTCCCTACCTTTTATCTTAGTCTGCTTGGCACACCTTCCTCATTCCTGAAGGGCTTATGCCCGAAATGTCGATTCTCCTGCTCCTTTGATGCTGCCTGACCTGCTGCGCTTTTCCAGCAACACATTTTTAAGCACTTCCTCATCCAAATCATTTTTAAAAACCACAAAGAGCAGAGATCCCAGAACCAATATCTGCAGAACACCATTGGTCACCGAGATCCAGAATGAATACTTTCTATCTACCACCACCCTCTGTCTTCTATGAGCCAGCTAAATCTGTATCCAGACAGCCAGATTTCCCCTGTATTCCATGTCTCCTTACTTTCTAAATGAGCCTGCCATGTACACCACAATCACTGTTCTAACTTCAAAATGATCTTAGAAAAAGCATATACATTCCTGAGGGACCTGGACAGGATGCTGACAGGATATTTCCCCTTATGAAAGGGACTAGAACCACAAGAGATGATTTAAAAGTAAAAAATCTCACAGTTAAGATGAAGATTAGGGATTACTTTTCTTTCAGAGGGTTGAGTCTCTACATGGAATCTTACTCAAAAGACATTGGAAGCAGCATCTTAGAATATATTTAAGGCAGGGCAGATACGTCATTGTTTAGCGAAGGTGGGGAAAATTTTACTCAGGGCAGCCAGGAACAGAGTTCAGATCAACCACTACTTTATTCATTGGCAGAGTAGATTGAAGGGACATGACTTTTTCTGGAGTTTTGGCATCCCCGAATTGTAAGGTCCCCTGATTTCCAAAATTTAAAACTAAGACACATCGAAAAACCATAGGAAGAAAAGGTTCCAATGGCAGGGGTCCAACAGAGGGACAGAAGAAGATGGGAAGTTATGTGATAATATCACCTATTAAACTATCCAGTCCGATTTGGCAACATTTTTCCACAACTCATCAGCAATGGTGTAGTCACTGCCAAAAGATAGTAACTCCTCCCTTGGAAGCATCAGAAAGGTAGGTGGGGCAAGCGATACAGTTCTGCTGCACGAGATATGATGGATGTTGACAGGAAAGAAGCAAATTTCACAAAAATGTCCTCTTTCCAGGTCCAGTTTACCTTTGGCAATGAGAAAGGAACAAGTGAAAATCAGGACAATTAAACCATTTTTACAAACTTGACGGGATACTAGGACATTTAATGAAAAGTCAGGACTAGCCCAGCAAAACTAGGATGTCTAGTTACCCCACAACAGCTACGTTTGATTTTCTATGAAAGGCCAAAGATGCACTGGAAGGCAACAGATTGAGACGGTCTCACTTTCAGTTGGAGGCCAAGTGTGTCAGGTTTCCAACAGCACACAATGCAGCCCTCCAGTGGGGCAAACAAGGTACTGCACTTAGAGTCCTTTTACTATCAATGATGTGCTACTGTAATACAGGAACATGTAAGAATGGATAGCCTCTTTCTAGTGAAGTTGGTTGAGGGATAAATATCAGGAATAACAAGAGGAAGAACTACTCCACTCCTCTTTGAAACAGTGACAAACATTTGAGAGAGCCTAAAAGAAAGCAGCTCCAATAGTCAGTACTCCCGCAATGTCAGCCTTTATTTCATGCTCAAGTTTCTAGCCCGGGCCCTTGAACATACAACCTCCAGGTCTGAGCCTAGAGTATAACTACTGAGCCAAGGCTGCCAATGAGGGTTTTCAAGATCATTAGCATGCTGAACAGAGTGGAGAAGCTGTTCCAGATCCTAAAAGGAAAATAGATCCAGGAGGCATAGATATAAAGTGATTAGCTTAGATTAGATTACTTACAGTGTGGAAACAGGCCCTTCAGCCCAACAAGGTCCACACCGACCTGCTGAAGTGCCACCCACCCATTCCCCTACATTTACCCCTTTACCTAACACTGTGAGATATGCAAATGAAGCAAAAGTAATGAGAGAAAATGAAAATATACTGCCTTGAAATGTGATGCAGGTCAGTTCAATTGAGCACTGGATAATTATTTGGATAGGAGTAGTGTGCAGGGAGATGGGGAAGGATTGGGACAAGGTAATAGAAATGATACAGGGAAGATGGGCTGAATGGTTTCTTTCTGCATTGTAACAATTCTGTGATTCTGGGGCAGGATGGTGCAAATAGGGCAACTGGATTAGCCTATTAAAGGCAAATTAAAATATACTGACAATATTCTAAAATACTGGACAAGTCAAGCCAGAAGTGGAAAAAATCATTTAGATCACACAGATACAAAGTTGTGTCTTGGACAAGGTTTACTAAATATTCACAACTTTCCATTAGTAATGCCATCTGTTCCAATGTAACTGAAGTAAGGCAGGTGCGTAAACATAAGAACATAAAAGTGCTTTCACACTGCAGAGGCTAGTTTATGGGAACATGCCCTAAATACATTCTAAATCCTTCATATTTACTTTTAGATCACAGCCTGTCTCTCTGTGGTTCCCTTTGTTTATTCTTTCACGGGAGGTCACTGACATTGGCGAAGTCTGCATTTGTTGCTCATCCCTAATTGCCTTTGAACTGAGTGGCTTGTCCAGCCATTGCAGAGGACAATGATGAATCAGCCACCCATGTTGGTCTGGTGCCATATGTAGGCAGATTGCCCTCCCTTCAAGGGCATTACTGAGCCAGATGGGTTTTTACAAAGCAAAATCAATGACACTTATCACGGTTACCATTATTAGCAATACTCCAGATTTATTCTTTGATTCATCGAGTTGAGGACCTTCTTTGTCACCTGAAAGGCTTGTGAAACTGTGGAATTCCCTGCCCAGTGAAGCAGTTGAGGCTACCTCGTTGAATGTTTATAAAGCAATGATAGATTTTCAAACAATAAGGGATCAAGGGTTATGTGAGCTGGCAGGTAAGTGGAGTCAAGTCCACAAAAAGATCAGCCATGATCCTGTTGAAAAGCAGAGCCGGTTTAAGGGGCCACATGGCCTACTCCTGCTCTTGTCTCTTATGTTCTAATTATAAAGTCCATTAGCACCTTAACAGGATTTAAACTTATGAATACAAAACATTAGGAGAAAGCGAGGACGGCAAATGCTGGAGATCAAAGTCGAGAGTGTGGTGCTCGGAAAGCACAGCAGGACAGGCAGCATCCGAGGAGCAGGAGAATCAACGTTTCGGGCAGAAGCCCTTCATCAGGAATGAGGCTTGTGGACCAGTGGGCTGAGAGATAAATGGGAGAAGGGTGGGGAAGTTATGAGAGAATGCGATTAGTAGATGAAGGAGGGGGAGAAGGTGATAGGTCGGAGAGAAGGGCGGAGTGGATAGATGGGGAAGGTGATGAACAGCTCAAGAGGGGTTGCCGATTTGGAGGCTTGGGACTGGGATAACATGGGGGCCGAGGGAGACTTGCCTCCAGGACTCGCCGTGACCATGAGAGAGACCAGCTCCCTCATTTCCCCTCCCCTCACATTATCCCAGTCCCAAGCCTCCAACTCAGCACCACCCTCCTGACCTGCCCATCACCTTTCCCATTTATCCCCTCCACCCTATCACCTCCCCCACCCCCCAACCTGCATCGACCTATCACAGTCCCAGCTATATCTCCTCCCCCCCCCCCCCCCCCCCCCATCAGCACCGCAACCCACCCACCCCAACCTCACCCCCGTTGGCCCACAAGCCTGATTCCTAATGAAGGGCCTAGACCCAAAATGTCGATTCTCCTGCTCCTCTGATGCTGCCTGACCTGCTGTGCTTTTCCAGCACCACGCTCGAGTACAAAGCATAATCCTGGGTTACCAGCCCAGTGGCATTATCGCTACACTGCGATGCTCCCACAGCACATAAAAAAAAAACAAACAGACTGACCTTGACATTTGGCTTCTACATATCACTGATTTGCTGCCGCAGTACGAGTCTATCTAAACAGAAGGCAATACAGGCCTAGTTTACACAAACAGTTGGCGGAATTTATCTCTCTAATCCCAGCTTTATTCAGAAATCCACAAAACCAGGTTATAGCCCCAAAGGTTTATTTGAAATCACAAGCTTTCAGAGCACTGCTCCTTTGTCAGGTGAAGGAAGGAGCAGCACTCCAAAAGCTTGTGATTTCAAATAAACCTGTTGGATAGAACCTGGTGTCATGTGACTTCGGATTTTTTTCACCCCAGTCCAAGACTGGCACCTCCACATCCCAGCTTTATTCAAGTGAATCTGCACCACATGCACTTTACGGTCAATCTATCTTTTCAAGAAGAAGTTTTGCAAAGTCTGCAAGGAACATTTGTTGCTGGACACTAAAGTAAGTGAAGACTAAGGAAGAAGTAGGTTCTCCCAACTGGTGTCTTCGAAAATTTGTAAACTCAGTTTGGATTATGCTGCTCTCTCCCTGTTATGGGATACATATAAAAGCAGTTTTAAAAGAAACTGAAGACTAATTTTGCTCATCAAACCAGCTCCTTCAGTAAGCTTCGCAGCCTTGTCTCTCATGAACTCTGTATAACACATTTCAAATTTTAACAGAGAGTTGAGTTGAAGACAATTCCAAGACAAACTGAAGTTTGTGTTGTTGCATCACCCTATACGGAGGTTAACACATCTTACAGATGGAAAATGAATCAACACTTGCTCATTTTGCCCATACTTAATAGATACTGCGTGCATGCCTCAGTCAGTTGGACAGATATTTCTGCCCATCTATTCCAGACAGATGGAAAGATCTTTGGGAATCTAGACAGACAGAAATATGCATACATGCCTCAATCAAGATGACAAATGTGCTTGTATTCATTCTAAATAGGTAGGCAAGCATATACACAGCAGTGAACTGCCCTAGATGTGTCGTGCACAAGTCCTAAATAGATCAGTCACCTTGAACTAGTTCCAAAATTATATGTGAAGTCAGAGATCAACCCACAAGGCCACAGCAAAAGTATAACAAAAGGATGATATTAGTGAAATTATTGCTTTGGAATTGAATTTTCTTTCACAAAATAATGAGACAGTTATTGATGAGAAAGACTAATTTTTCCCATCTTAATTCATCAGTTTGGGAGACGTTGAATTGTGGCGGCCAACTTGTTTTCTAAAATGATTCCAGAATTTTTGCCTCCATACTCCAAAAGGGCAATCCACATATTCAGCACTCTGAAGCAGAATTTCCCAATAACTTCTAAAATCAACTTCTGAGAGTTTGAACCCAAGCACTCTAGCTTTATTTCTGCATCTTAATTTAAACTAAAATTCCAGGTTCATTTTGTTTATATTTTAACAATTTGACATGAAATCACTTCATCGCTTTATTTGAAGTCAACAATCAAAAGTCTGTTCTAATATATACCTCTGACAACAGTGTGCATCCTCATGGTCCTTTCTTGCACTACCTCCAGCACTTTCTTGTCCCTTGGGGCACCAGGACTACACAAAGTATTCAAGAAAAAGTCTGACCAGAAACTTTAAAGTTTGGTCACAACTAGTTCTGCTGTAGTTAGGGCAACATCCAGTTGCTCAGTCTTGATTTAAATACCCTAACATTCCTCACTCTGGTTTAGCTTCAAACCAGAGGCATTTCAGCATTAAGCATGCTTATTATTTCACTTGCTTTTTTCATTCACTTATGAGATGTAGGTGTCACTGGCTGGCCAGCATTTCTCGCCTGTCCCTAGTTCCCCTTGAAGATGGTAGGCAGTTGTCTTCTTAAACTGATGCAGTCCATGTGTTGTAGGTAGACTCAATTTGTCATTAGGGAGGGAATTTCAGCATATAGACCCAGTGACAGTGAAGTAGGGTGACATATTTCTAAGTTAGAAGTTCTGCACATAGCAACCTGAGACTACTTTAAATACCTCCCCCAACTTACATATTTTGTTCAATGCATTCCAGTCTGTTAGATCTGTCTGTTCTGAATCCACCATTCCTCCTAGTTTGGTATCACCTGCAAACTTGATAATTTTATCATGAACAAAGATGATTACATTTAGAAATCAATTGTCATCTTGCAGTTGGTAGTACCTTCTTTAAACTGCCTGGCTTTAGTGAGATCACAGCAGGTCTCACTAAAGCTTTGCACACATGTGCACCTGTGTCCATTAGCAAAGATTAAATATCTTGAGAACATAAACATGAATGTCCACACTCAAAACATTTGGGCGGCACGGTGGCACAGTGGTGAGCACTGCTTCCTCACAGTGCCAGAAACCCGGGTTCAATTCCCGCCTCAGACAACTCTCTGTGCGGAGTTTGCACATTCTCCCAGTGTCTGCGTGGGTTCCCTCTGGGTGCTCCGATTTCCTCCCATAATCCAAAAATGTGCAGGTTAGGTGAATTGGCCACGCTAAATTGCCCGTAGTGTTAGGGGAATGGGTCGGGGTGGGTTGCGCTTCGGTGGGTCGGTGTACACTTGTTGGGCCGAAGGGCCTGTTTCCTCACTGTAAGTAATCTAATCTATTTCATAAAGCTTACAAAGTTTAAGAATGACTATTAGACAGAAAGGTTGTGCTTTAAATGTTGTTTTACAATAGGAGTCCCTGTGTGAGCAAATAATTTGAGTTACCACATTCAGAATTTCCAGAGCAATGCTTTTAGTCACTGGTTTCCCAATGGAACTCGAAACAGTGCGAAAATCTCATGGGTGCTGCATGGATTACATCCTCATTCATTACTTTTGCTCAAAAAGAGATGGTACCACTCCCTGCTGGTGACTAAATGCCATGTCAAGGTGGATCGCTCCATTGCGCAGTTCAGAGAATTGAAGTATTAAAAACAAAACTACAGTATATGGTTACAATTTGGAACTATTTTTAGATCATTGTTAAGTCCCCCTACAGAAAAAAAAGTAATAACAGATTAGGTCGAGCAAAAATGCACAGTTTAGAAACTGGAGTGAGGAACTGCATGCAATAGTATCATAGGACGGTTGCAACACAGAAAGTGACCATTCAGGCAGCCAACACTGCGCTAGCTCTTTTCAAGAGCCAATCAACTCATTCCACTCTCCTGCGCTTTACCCATAGGCTTGCATTTAATTTTTCTTTTTAGGCACCTATGCAACTGCCTTTCAAAAACTACAATTAAATCCATCTCACCACATACTCTCATGAAGTGCAGTCCAGGTGAAAACAAAAACAAACAGCTTTTGTCGCAATGATTTTCTTTTGCAAATAAACTGACATTTATCTTCTAGCACTCAAACTGCCATCACTGGTAACATTGCTATCTATCCTGCCTACACCAAACATGACTTTGAGAACCTTTATCAAATCTCATCTCAATCTTCTCCACTGTAACTAAACAATTCCAACTTTGTAAACATATTCACATAAGTGAAGTCTTGTCATAAAAACATTGAATCTTGTCATAAATCTTTTCTGCACCTTCTCTAATTCTTTCACCTTCCAATGGACACTTCAGTCTCGAGGTCTAAATAGAAAGACCCGAAGAGGTGATCTTGAAGAATTCTGAGGTCGTAATGGGAATAGAAATCCAAAAACTAATCCACCTGCCTATCTTAACCTGAAATAGTGGGTGGTATTTAAAGTTTCCATTGAGGTTTCACAGTTAATGGTAGCCCCAAGTTGCCTCTCACTGGGAAGGCCCATCACATGCAATAATATCACAGAGAGAACAAAGAACTGTTGGCCAGAGACTAGCAATTCTACTGAGTGGCAGCACCAGCAGGAGTCGGTGGCTGCTATCGGTACTATACCCATCCAGGACACAGGCAAATGGCAATGGGAGGAAGGAGCAGATAAGTGTCTGAGATTTAGCAGGGAAAGAGCAGGGAAGTGTCTGTCAATGCACTACACACCCCCAATCAC
Organism: Chiloscyllium plagiosum; assembly: GCF_037043375.1. Classification (NCBI taxonomy): domain Eukaryota; kingdom Metazoa; phylum Chordata; class Chondrichthyes; order Orectolobiformes; family Hemiscylliidae; genus Chiloscyllium; species Chiloscyllium plagiosum. Next base: position 36,643,187 of record NW_028270170.1, on the reverse strand, counting down.
CACACCCTGATGTCAAGTCCCTTAATCAGGTATTGAATGCATTTGTACTCTGCAGTCAGTCCATGAGACACTGTTGCTGGCATTAAATATTGCCCCTTGTCTGCTATCTCAATTCAATCCTTCTCCAGATTTCCTTAAAATTCTAGGTGGTCGCAATTTGGGAACTTTCTATTTGTTCTAACTGACCTTTGAACAAGAGATTAAATTGTGAACAAAACCTTAAGTTTCTCTTAATTCAGTGCCCCACTTGGGTCTTAAGATTCTAAACAAAATATTTATTCATTCCTGTTGCATGTGTCCATTCCAACCTCTCTCAGCAGCTAGACTAAGGTCTGTAAAGGTGATGATGTACTCAAGTAAGACTGTTAAATTGTATTTATGACTGGGACATCCAGGCAAATAGAAATTCACTATCTAGTACTAGCATGAAGACTAAACCAAAATCAAATCTCCGTGGTCCCATTACTAGGAGAGATTATAGCAGTGATCAGAGCACAGATCAAGGCAACAACTAAAACTGATGGAAACAAAAGCTGGACAAAGGAAAAAGGCTATGAGTGATTGAATAACACTTCCTCAGACAAAAATCAAACAAACAAACCTTTTCTCTCTCTGAGACAGACAGACAGAGACACACACACGTTCACCTTGTTCCCAAAACTCTTAATGCCTCTCTTTTGTCAACATACCTTTGGTGAACCACGAGCTTTTTCTTTTCGGGTTTTAGTCTTTGGCTTTGGTAAGTCTGGAATCGATTCATAAACATTTTCAGAACCATAATCTGGTGTCTGTGGTAAGGATTTGGAGTTCATTACATCCTTTCTCTCTGCAGTTCTCGGGCGTTCCAATGTCATGGCAATGGTCTCTGTTGAAGAACATTTTTTGGAACTGATCTCATGGCTAAAGCTTTGGCATGGGTTGAGCTGTTCTGATTGATCAATGTCTTTTCCCACACTGAGTCTGAGCTTGGGATCTAGGGTCTGGGGACTAAAAGCCAGCTGTGCTGGACTGAAGGTTCCCACCAGGCTAAGTCTTTGGGTATGGTTACCTTGCTGTTTGGGACGTACTCTGACTGTGGAGCTTTGCCATTTCGGTGCTTTTGCAGGGGCTAACTTTGGATTCTTGGATTCTTCATTGTTCACTGCAGGTCTGTGTACTTCACTGTAACATGGGAGCAAATGAGGTGTCACGGTCAAACTTGGTGGAGAGTTTGCTGAGCCATGCACTGTTGGAGGGCTATTATTTCTCACCAGATTGAGTGAAAGGTTCTTGTCTTGAGCAGGACTGGAGTTCTTTATCTCCTGGATTGGATCAGAACTGCAGCCATCCTGGCCTGGTTGGTCTTGGAAAGGGAGCTGATATTCCCCAACATCACAATAGTTTTGAGTCACACCTACTGTATCTGTTGCCTCGCCGACATTTTGGCTATCAGGACAGTCAGATCCATTCAGGGACTGCACCCCAGGAGAGGCCGGAGCTTCTAGAGGCAATTCCCTCACATATTGTGCTGGCAGATAGAAGGCTTTGGAGTGGGAATCCTTTTTAACATACCACCAGTTGGCATTGGTTCTTGAGACAAGAATGTATCGCTCATTTTGCTTAATAGAGATGAGTCTCCCATCCCTTGTGTACTCATAGTCAAATTCAACTTGAACAAACACTTTCCGTTGGACAGTAGACATCTCCAACCCAGAATAGATGCTTTCAGTGAGATTCCTTTTAGCAATGTAACCTCATCTCTGTAAGAGAAAGAAATATCAATCAGTACCTCATGCTGTAAATCGTTTGCAACAAAGTTTGATGCTAGTTATTGTTTCATGGGCATTGCATGGGCATATCCATGCAAATAGCTATGAAGATATACAGATCTTAAACAAAAAGCACTGAAGTCAAAAAACCTTTCATCTTGAACTCATTAGAACTGAAGCAACAAAAAGACAAGTTTGAAAAGGTACCAGCTATTTTCACACATGCAGGGTGCTCAATGAATTTCTATGCCAGCCATAATCCAACATTTCACAGTCAACCTGCATGATTTAAATTGATGAAATTATCCATAAGTAGCTAATCATTCCTTTTGTATCTCCATGCCAAGCAATCAGCACCATCATCTCCCCAAGTCTGAAATGTTTCTTTTTCTGAAGTTATTTTATTCTTGCATTTCAGTCCTGGAGAGTGCAAGACAAAAGCTTCAACTTTATGTTTCCTTTCAGCAATACCTATGCAACCATTTCCTGTGTATGCATCAAAAGGGTGAATGGAGGTCAGCAAACTATTTGACCATATATTAGCTGAGCCCAGACCTATCATCAACTGGCATCGACACAATATACACACCACACACAGTCACCTTTGCAATACATAAGGCCATTGTGTAACATTAATCATAAAAAAATTGGCTGATTCCTTATCTAACTTTTGTGTTGTACTTTCTCTATGGTAGCTGGTCCCACTGATACCAGACAATTCAGCATAACGGGCAACTTTTTCCACACAGAGGGTGGTAGGTGTATGGAATGAGCTGCCAAAGTGGTGGAGGCTGGTACAATTGCAATATTTAAGAGGTATCTGGATGGGTATATGAATAGGAAGGGTTTGGAGGGATATGGGCCGGGTGCTGGCAGGTGGGACTAGATTGGGTTGAACCGAAGGATCTGTTTCTATGCTGTACATCTCTATGACTCTATAACTGGTAGACAGATCCAAGAATCCACATGACTCACATCCAGACAGTGTGAAGCATTTACAGCTGAACATAGGAAAGAGTTCTGAAAATATGCTCTTAATCAAGTATCCAGCATCAAACTGCAGCCATTTATTAGTCTCACTTCTGTTTAAATCACATATTCAAGATCAACTCTGTTTGACCATCAAGGGGATGAAATTTCTTACTGTCTAAAACAGACATAATCGCAACTTCAACGAATACTAACCACTGAGCAGCTTGTAATATTGTCAGAGTTCAGACCTCTCTCTAATAGGAGCGCAAGACTTTTATGAGAAAGGTTTAAAATGTTTCCAGATCTAGCTTTGTTAGCATCCATTTTAGCAAAGCAAAAAAAAAAAAAACAGGTATTTCTCACATTCCACTAGGTTTTCGTTTTTAAAACAAATTATTAGGGCAAAATGTATTTTGAAAGGTTGTCCAGAGACATCTGCTGCTGGATTTGGTCTTGCATGTTTGAGATTTTGGAAAACTTCTGAATGGCAAATTGCTATAAAACTAAGTGGTTAAAAGCCTGCAGAAAGAAAAAAAAAAATGTGGGAACTGAAGGAACAATCTAGCTGTGCATTCTGAAGCAGTTGAGGGCAATTCAGAGTCAACCACTTCAGCAAAGGTTTTACTGAATTCAATCTCCACCACAGTAGGATTTGAACCCAAGTCCCCAGGACATTAACTGGGTCTCTGGATTAACAGTCAGGTGATAATACTAGGCCATCACCTCTCCCCACAGATGCTACCAGATCTGCAGAGTTTTTCTCGCATTTTCCACCTTTATTTCGGATGTCCAGCATCTGCAATTTTTTTTAACACAAGTCCGAGAAAACTACCTTTTCTGTTTTCTCTGATGCCAGGTTTCAGGAATCATGAAAACTTGTCTGGAGACCAAATGGGTGAAAAGGAAAGGTCACCAACTGCCTGTCCAAACGTGGAAAACTAGATACTATCGTTTTCGGAGAACAACCTCCACGTTTGCTTTCAAAATCCACTTCCACAAAGTATTAAATACTCTACCCACTTTAAAAAAAAAACCGTCTCAGTCTGTTTTGGCTTTGTAATATATTTTGGCAGACACATGCTTTTGCTCTGAAATCATGTGATATTGATTGTCCTAAGCTAGATCTGCCGTGTTGGGCGGCACGGTAGCACAGTGGTTAGCACTGCTGCCTCACAGCGCCAGAGACCCGGGTTCAAATCCCGCCTCAGGCGACTGACTGTGTGGAGTTTGCACGTTCTCCCCGTGTCTGCGTGGGTTTCCTCCGGGTGCTCCGGTTTCCTCCCACAGTCCAAAGATGTGCAGGGTCAGGTGAATTGGCCATGCTAAATTGCCCGTAGTGTCAGGTAAGGGGTAAATGTAGGGGTATGGGTGGGTTTCGCTTCGGCGGGTCGGTGTGGACTTGTTGGGCCGAAGGGCCTGTTTCCACACTGTAATCTAATCTAAAATCTAATCTAATCTAGATGAATCAGCAATTTTCAGTGAAGCTGAGGAGATTGAATTAAACAATTTGAGGGGCAATTTAAACAAACCCACTGATTCCCAAGATACTATTTGCTAAATCTGTGATACCTCATGTTATCATCGCACAAATAGAACCATAATGGTCTTTCAATGAACAAACTGCACACTTCCTTTCAATCAATACTTTCAGTAACAAGGTTAACATGAGTAGGAAACCAGGCATCTGCAGTCCTCACTTTAATCAGGGGTAATGTGTCTTATAAATTAAAAGCGTACTGAATTATGTCTTAGTATTGTTGCTATTGTTAACCATTGCTAAATTTACCTAATTATTGCAGAAGATGCGATTTTGATTCATGGGGGACAGGTATCATCACTCAGGAAAGAGCTGTTCAACAGCGCTTGGCCCAATGCCAATTGGCACATGGCTTAGGGAACAATCCCAGAGAATATTACCTTTGACGTTCTGCATTTTAAATTGGACCCTAATCTCTCATGGGAACATGTTTTAATTACATTATTTGTTCCTACAGGGGCATTTTCCCCTTCCACTCCAAGTTCATCACAAGCATGAGGAGATGGCCTTAACTGTTGTGTCAGGCAACGTGACGATTTGAGTTCCTAGCAGTGGCTAGAAAGTTTCTATCCCCTGATTATAGTGTTCCCTATTACTACCACAACTCTCAGCAGTGCAGCCAGAAATGCAACTATGCAGCATGTGCAGAAAACACATCTTTCACACATATTGTCATTCCTCCTTCGAGTCTATGGTCATAAAAAATAGTTCAGATTCACTTTGACACTTTAAAGCGGGCTTTACAAGCAACCACCGGAGACAGATTCAATCAGCTCACTATCCTTTATAAAGAAATAGCTTCCAGCAGTTCCCACCTTCAATCCAAGAGAAAAACACGTCAGAGAATTGAGATTGATTTTTAATTGTTTTCTATTTTAGATTTTTTTTTTAATTCAAATTAATTTAATTGATATTTGCAGCTAATTCTATTAGCTTAGTACAAAATATTTTGAATAATCAGAAGGATATATAAAAATGTAAAGATGATCACTGTAGTAGCTAACTAGTCTGTATTTCTTCAATGTTTTATTCCAGTTCCTACCTGTGCATTTTGTATGATCCCCAAGAACTAACAACTTGAAATCAAAGTTCCAGTTCGTAACAGAAAAGATAGCAGAGGAAGATTGAATGTTTTAAGGCATTTACCGTAAAGACAGACAAGAACTATTGACAAACAATATTTCTGTGGGCAACATACGTAAGTAATGCTAGCCAGTTATTTGCAGAACTGCTACAAATGTACCCTAGTCGGGTGGCTCCCAATGACTAGATTAGGTTTACAGCATGGTTAATTATGAAGTGGAAATTAACATGCTATTAATAAAGGAAAGTACACCCATAGTGTCACTTCCACTTCGAGCAAACATTGGGAAGTTACAGCTGTTCCCTTAGAATGGGGAAAAATTGGAATGGAATGGACAGGATTTTGGTGATGCATTATCCCAGCTGGTTAGGTCATGGGCCACTATTGTAATTTCCTGAACTTTATGTTTCAGTCCATTACTGGATTCATTGAGAACTAAGGAAACAGTGAGAAACACATTCAGATGGTGAAAACAAAATTGTCCAAACTTCCAGTGCTCCACAATTAAACTGTCACTGGCTCAGAATTCTGAAAAGCAAATGTGATGAACAAAGTTTTTAAAAATTAAATATTCAAAATGCAAAACATACTTGCTCTTTAGTTAACATTAGCAATTCTATCATATCCTTCATAGTGACAACACATGACAAAAGTAGATTTGGGAAATTATATAAACTGAAACAAACAATATCCTTGTCTCAGATTCCGATACCCACTTTATCTCCGTCATCTGTTTGGTTACAGCAGACGGACAACTTAGTGCACACCGGTAGATAGGTCGACTTGCAAAGAAACATAACAGGAAATATCACCAACACAATGAGCAGTATCAACTTTATGTATTATTGTCATTGCACAGAAATCTGTATTATACCAGCAGTGCATCTTCAATGTAAGAAAATGTCACTTGATTTTTCCGCACATTAAATCAGCCAATAAATGTCATTCCTCAAAAGATAAAAATTCCCATCAACACGTATCCCGCAAGATATCGGACTTGCCCAATGAAACTCATTGCATACAAGGACCTTGGTTCTCCTATTGAACCACTTTTTTCTAGTATTTTCTCTGCCATAACTAAGTCCACTGCTTCAGCACACAGGTTGTCCTATTGAACCTCAGTCCTTTACTCTTTTATCTTTTTCATTAGTGTTATAACACAACCAAATGGAATTTTTCCCACCACAAATCACCCATGGTACTTTTTATCTATCATCCACCACCACTTAAATCATCCGTGTTCCCAATTAATCAAATTACATGCAATGTCCAATAAGGGCAATGCTTTATCACTACAATCATTGCAGCCCCATTCTATTAGCATTCTGTACTATTCCAAATAATTGTCATTTTTTTAGCTTTTCTAACATTAAATTTAAAAATTCTAATTTACGTTTGTGTCCTCTGAATTTACTGCCTATTTGATTTGAATTATTAATTTCACTTTGATTATACATTCAATGTGCAAACTTATAGAATAAATTGATTAAATACATAATACAGATCTAAATATAACATTTCATTGTAAATATGTTTGTGCACTTGTGATCTATAAACTTTTTAAAATGAGGCATAAGTAAATTTTCATTTAAGTTTCATTGTGTAGTTCATGCACCGAGTAGCAGACGACTCAGTGTCCTTTTGAAAATTAGTCATGAAGGGTAAAAAGGCCCTTGTTCAATCCTTATTCAATCTCAGTATTTAACAGCTTATGGATGTTTACGCATTCAGCCTAGTCAGTACAATTTTATTTAGCTGGAGAAGGACAAAGAAAAATCTATTGCTGTCCTTGATCTTGATCAAAACCAATAAAAACTGAGTGCAGGGCAGCATAACGGTTCAGTGGTTAGCACCGCTACCTCAGAGCTTCAGGGATGCAGGTTCAATTCCACCCTGGAGTGACTCTCTGTGGAATTTGCACGTTCTCCCTGTGTCTAGGTGGATTAGTCGTGGGATATGCAGGGTTACAGGAATAGGGTAGGGGGTTGGGTCTGGGCGGGATGCACTTGAAGGTCAGTGTGACTCGATGGGCCAAATGACCTGCTTCCACATTATAGAATTATTAGAGTCCCTACAATGTGGGCATCAGCTAAGGGCAGGTCCAAACTCAGCTAGCATGTGTTCAAAAGTTTAAGTCATATCCATTGCGGAGACTTACTGTCAGGGGACAGTCTAAGATTGTGATGGTGATCTCTAAAGGGAGTATGGAACACAATTCAGGTAGTGTTGGAAGGATGGCAAAGAATGTATTTCAGAGGATCATACTGCCTTCATCAAAAATAAAGGAATTGTAAAATTTGCAGTTTTGAAGTTGTGCACATCTACTGTCTACAATTCTTGCCCCCAGCGTTGGGCACTTAGAGTTATCCTTCAGCAACTTTTCAGCCTCAATTGAGTTCTTCAACGAGAAGAAGAAACTGCTGCAGCTGAACATTCTCATGGCAAAGCTCATTGTTTACTCTGCCGTCCCCACTGGGACCAGGTAGTGACAACGCAATTAGATTAGATTTTTTTTTAAGATTACATTACAGTGTGGAAACAGGCCCTTCGGCCCAACAAGTCCACACCGACCCGCCGAAGCGCAACCCACCCATACCACTACATTTACCCCTTACCTAACACTACGGGCAATTTAGCATGGCCAATTCACCTGACCTGCACATCTTTGGACTGTGGGAGGAAACCGGAGCACCCGGAGGAAACCCACGCAGACACGGGGAGAACGTGCAAACTCCACACAGTCGCCTGAGGCGGGAATATTCTCGACCTGGATGTACATTGACCAATTTGGGGACTGCTTTCAAATTAAGGACACCATCAAGATCTGGACCAATAAAGTAATGCTTAAGGTGAACGATAAGGAAGCAATCCTTCAATCCTCCCTCCAAGCTTCACTGTTGGATAGTGACTTCCTGGATTCCCATGAGCAAATCAAAGTCTATTTTTCCTGTCGCAAATCTGGCCAAGTGGTGGCCAAATGTATTACAGTTATCCTTGAGACATGCAAGCAGGAAGAATATCACATAAATATAGCAATCTGCATGGTGAGTCAGGCCACCTCTACAAAGGCTACCCAAAACACTGCCTCAGTTTTGTAAAGAAAAGGGAAATTTAGGAGGGACATATGTATGGAACCACTGTCAGGTAGTCCTGCAACTCACCATCCACCAATTCCTCCACTGCAGTTTCAATCATTCGGTGGGAATCTGAAACCTGGAGCCAGGCAAGCTAACTCTATTCTATGCATGTGTTGCAGAGAAGTTTTCACCAAATCCATCAGGAAGGATGCGAGAATGAGAGGGGTGGCTATCACAGGAACTGCAGGCTGTCAGGTTAAAGCCTCCTCATCGATGGACAACAGCATAGCCTTCAGATTAAATGCACTAATGGTGGGCAAACTGATTAATTTTTACAACCAATTTGAATTGGCTTCTGAAGCCAAGGTAAATCAAAGCAAGAGCAAGGCCATGTTTTTGCTAACTGGCCACACACGTCTTTGTCCCTTTCACTGTCAGGTTAGGTTACCCAATGTGCTAGTGGGTTTTTGTTTGGTTAAGTTTCTCCCCACGCAGCATTGTACTTTGCACTATGGGCTGATTCTAGTTTTACATTTAGAGACAAACATCAAACACACCTGGAGGGTCAACAACTCTGTGAAAGATGCTCTTTGGTCTGCCTGAAAACTGCTGTCTTCCAACACGTGGAGCTGCTCTTGATTCAAGTGTTGAAGTTAGCACATTCTAAGTCAAGGACCACATTCAAACTGATGCAGTAAAGCTCAGGGCAGTTGTTACAGAGGCACAATGGCAAAAGGATGCTGCTAAGGCCTTTCTGTAACAGCATAGAAACCACAGAACCCTTTGTGCTGAGTACATTGTATTCATAATGTACATTCTTTGCAGAGTATTAAAACTATTTTGAGGCATCTCAATGAGAAAAAAGATGAGAACGATTGGATTATCTATCATTTCTGGTTTAAAATATGAAGAGTTTGCATGTTCTCCCAGTACCTGTGTAGGTTTCCTCTGGGTGCCCTGGTTTTCTCCCATAGTCGAAAGACATGCAGGTTAGGTGGATTGGCCATGCTAAATTGCCCATAGCATCTAAGCATATACAGGCGAGGTGGATGAGCCATGGGAAGTGCAGGGTTATACGGACATGATGGGGGACTGGATCTGGGCGAGATGCTCTTTGGAGGATCAGTGCAGGACTCAATGGGCCGAATGACCCCTTTCAGTACTTTAAGGATTCTATGATTCTAATAAAATGTTGCTGCTCTCTGGTAGTACATGGAATATATTGCAGAAAAATTAAAGCCATTACAATTGGATTGAGTTGAGTGGAACAAGCTGTATGGAGACAAGTTGAATTCTATTGCAAACTTTGTAACATTCAAGTAGAAACGTTTTGTGATGTAGGTTTACAAATTTTATGAAGGTGCTATATTTTTGGAAAAAAAGACTGGATTGATAAAAATTCATTTCACATTTTGTCAAGGTCCCTTCAGAATAACAGGGGCTAGGAGTCAAGGAGGCTAAGTTGGCATAAAAAGTGCAATAAAATGGTCCAATAAATGAATATGTAATTTGCTTTCATGATGTTTACTTCTTAATTTAAAGTACCTCAGCTAACAGCTCACACTAACTTGGTTAGGGACAAGCCTCCTGCTTGTCACCACACTCTAACTAGCCAGTATGAATAACACATTTAACAACATTTATCATATTATAGCAACTTGAAGTCTAATGGCAGTGTCCATGGAGAAGTTGGCTTTTCTCTATTAAGCCAATGCTCTCACCACCCTTGCATTAATGTTATATCATCAAAGGTCTCCCCACAACAAACATTCTAAGTTCCATTTCAAAGCATTCTCTTTTGCCAGTGAGGTAAATCTGTGGATTATCAGGAGTTTGGGGATCTCTAGATACACTTTGGAAGAAACCACCCTGAAATAAATGCCTTCCTTTCTGTTCTTCCTTTCTATTTTAAAAGTCTGATGTCTCAAATAAATGTAGTTTCTCAACATGTAGATAAAGGAGAGAGGGGAGAGGAAATACTGTGGGCAATAAATTTGAAAAAAACATGTCTAGAATATCTAATTGAAAGGTATAAACCCTAATCTTATCCTGTCCTTTTTGGTTTCAGACGGCAATGAGCCAGCTGTATATTTCAAGCACTTCTTGAACAATTATCACTTTAATCTAATGTTACAGAGAGTCCTCTGTGATTACGCTTCACATTTACCATCTGTTGAACGTATGCTGGCTCTACAGCCCTTTGCATCTTCTGCCATGCTGTAATAAATGAACTGCAGTGAATAATAGATCGAATCTCTTAAACATACCCCCTAGGATATATTCCCATATATGTGGCTATTGGTATCCAGGATTTTACAAGTCATTAATGCATACTCTCCAGAACTGTACAGTATTAAATTGTAAATTATTAACAAAATCTTATGAAACTCTTTCATCTAGTATTTCATTTTTTCATGATTTTTCCTTTATTCTTTCATAAAATGTGGACATAGCATTTATTGCATGTTCCTGTTTATCTTCAAGGTGGGTGTGAGCCACCTTCTTGGACCACAGTAGTCCATGTGTGCAGTTACACCCAGTGCTTCTAGGCAGAGAATACTGTATTGCCTTTGAGTCATGAACATGTAGGTTCAAGTCCCACTCCAAAGTCTTGAGGGCAAATTCCAGGTTAACCCTCCACAGCTCTACTGAAGGAAAGCCACACTATCAGAAGTGCTGCCTTACAAGTGAAAACTTTAAACCAGGGGCCCTGCCAGCCCTTGCATAAAAATTCAAGCATCATTATTCAAAGTGCAATGAAGTTCTCCTTGGTGCCTTGGACAACATTTATCCCTCAACCAATAATACTAAAAAAGATTATCTAGTTGCTATCCCATTAGTGTGCAAAGTGGTCACACTAAAGTAACTTGGTTTTGAATTATATTTAACTTGAGAGAACTTTGGAGTATTCCCACTATACAAATCAGAGTCTCTTTCTTTATTGGGATTATTAACCCATTATTGAACGAGTGTAAGATTAATCTTTAATTCACTCACCGTATATGGGCATCACTAAATGGGCCAGCACTTATTGCTAATCCCTAATTAGCTGTGAGAAAGTGGTGAATAACTGACAATGGAATGTCAGATGAATCCATCAGTTTCAGAACTATGATATTCCTCATTGTAATTACTTGTGCATTGAGCTATGTTCTTACATGTAATTTCACTTTTAATTGGATATTCAACTGTGGCATGATCCTGTGATCCAGCACACACAAGGAGGAATCGTTCTCACAGGATATTCACCTCCGTAAGCATGGGCATGCAGTTCGAGAGTTTCCACTCTACGAAAACGAAAATTGTCTGCAATTTCCTACGGAAGCACAGGATCATGGATTCACCCTTTATAAATGCAATATCAAGAAAACGATTAATAGTTGAAAAGCAGACTATCTTTTGGAAACACTTCACCATAAAAACTCTCAATCAGCATATATGGAATTCCTGCACACAAGACTGTTAACGATGTACCACCATTCTCACTTTGTCAGACATATTTAAATGTCAGTTCTACTTCTGATCATTTCAAATAATTGCAAAAACAGTAGTCAGCTTTTAATTGGGAAACACTAGCAAGTTGCCACTGTCTCCTGTATTCTACCACCTCTCTTCTATTCCTATCAATATGTTATGATTCGGAGATGCCGGTGTTGGACTGGGGTGTACAAAGTTAAAAATCACACAACATCAGGTTATAGTCCAACAGGTTTAATTGGAAGCACACTAGCTTTCGGAGCGACGCTCCTTCATCAGGTGATCACCTGATGAAGGAGCGTCGCTCCGAAAGCTAGTGCTTCCAATTAAACCTGTTGGACTATAACCTGGTGTTGTGTGATTTTTAACTTTATCAATATGTTAATTGGTTTATGTTCTACGTGATAATTGGCAAAATAAACAGAGGTGAGATCAGATGATCCTTTCTTACACAACTGTTAATAATCTGGAATGCACTTCCTGAAAGAGTGGTGAAACCATATACAATAATAATCTTCAAAGCAGAATTGGGTAATAAAGGTGATGGGGCAAAATACTGGAATGTAATGATGGAAGAGCAGAGGTGTTGAACTAATTGAGATGCTCTTTCTAGCGCAAACATATGTGCAAATGACCTCCTTCTGTACTGTGGGATTCCAGAGTAATAATTTAATGCACAGTTGTCAAGTGATTATACTGTACTGAGCTGATAGATTGCAGCACCATTCAAGCCTTTATAGTGTAAAAAGCAGATTATGTAGCCTATAGCCTTATCCTGAAAACATTCATGATTCAGTTATCTAACCCATATAACAAACTAAAAAGGAGGAAAGCATGAAATAGTTAAGATAGATACCAAACATTAGTACACATTTTCTTTCATTTGATTCAGTTTCTAAAGCAAATCCAACAAGCAATCTCCCTGTCCCAGCACAACCTAAGAGAATATCACTAAAATTATCTTAAATGTCAAAATGAATTATTTTACCCTCCCTCCTTGTATTTGGCTATTGAAACAAAACGTAATTTCTTTTCTCTCCCCAGTTTCGGTTCCTGCAGAATTATTTTGAGGTTTGCTGTGATGATTGACTTGTGTTAGGTCTTTTGCAAAGTAGACAACTGTTCCATTTAATATAGGATAGATGAGCCATGCTCAACAAGTGATTCACTGAATTCCTGTTGAAGGTGAGAAACAGGAGCCACTTAATGCAGGAATGAAATAAGAACGAAACTAAGTGGAACACTTATGGGTGCATTGTCAACAGGATCCTATGCTGCAGTTTAATGAGCGACTAGAATGGTGTGAGTTGCATCGTAAAGTACAAATCAGTTTTCCTTTCCTTTGCAGTCACTATCTGACTGAATACTAATGAACCCATTTTTTATAGTTTTTCACACAAGTGCAAACTCAGAATGGTCTAGGATTGATTATTGCTATAATAGGAAACTTGCTATCACACTAGGCCAGTAATCCAGACACCCAACAGAATGATCAAAATTGCCCTATAGTGTCCAGGGATGTGCCAGCTAAGCAGATTAGCCATGCGAAAATGTAAGGTTGCAAGGCTACGGTAGGGGGTGGGTGTGGGTGGGATGCTCTTCAGAGGGTTGTTGTGAACTCAATGGGCCGAATGGCCAATTTCTACATTTCAGGGATTCTATGATTCAACAAGTGATGCAAGTTAGAAATTCCACTTCTGGTTCCACCCAGTGCCATTTGTGTAGCCTGGAAAAACAAACAGAGTGCTGGCAGAATTAAAACCCACACCTTTCAATGGTTCACTTAGCATTGTTGTGGGCTCATTAGATGCATACCTCGGGAAGATTTGAGATTTTGACGAAGGCTGCCAGACATCAGAAGCCCTCGAGAATCACTCCAGCTGGATAAAGTGGGGAAATGGCATGGATGCAGGCACAGATGGAAACAGCAAAAGTTTATCGAGCTTAGAAAGGAAGGAGTAGTAATCAGGTCTTTCAACAACTTCTTTTGAATGTACAACTTTTACTACTGGGTAGGTCAAGAGTAGCAGATCCATGGGTACACAACTACTTTTGGAGTATTGTGTACAATTTTGGTCTCCCTCCTATTGGGAGGATGTTGTGAAAATTGAAAGGGTTCAGAAAAGATTTACAAAGGGTGTTGCCAGGGTTGGTGCATTAGATCTACAGGGAGAGGCTAAATAGGCTGGGGCTGTTTTCCCTGGAGCAGAGGCTGAGGGGTGACCTTATAGGGTAATTTTACAAGGTCTTTTCCCTGGGATGGGAGAGTCTAGAACTAGAGGGCATAAGTTTGGGGGGGGGGTGGGGGGGGGGGGGGGGGGAGAAAAGAAGGGGAAGAGATTTAAAAGGGACCTCTGGGGAAACTTGTTTAGAGGGTGGTGCTTGTATAGAATGAGCTGCCAGAGGAAGTGAAAGTGGCTGGCACAATTTTAAAGACATCTGGGTGGGTATATGAGTAGGAAGCGTTTAAAAAGGGATATGGGCCAAGTGCTGGCAAATGGGACTAGATTAGGTTAGGATATCTGGTTGGCATGGAGGAGTTGGACCAAAGGGTCTGTTTCTGTGCTATACATCTCTATGACTCTGACAACCAGCTGTACGTTCCCCACCAAGCCAAACATCATACTGACTTGGAACTATGTCACCATTCCTTCAACTGTCACTTAGTCAAAATCCTGGAACATCCTTCCTAACAGCAATGTGGGTCTATCTACCCTCCAAAGACTACAGTGGTTCAAGAAATCAGCTTACCACTGCCTTCTCAGGATCAATTAGGAATGGATATTAAATGCTTGCCAGGCCAGTAACACTCACTATTGGTAAAGAATTATTAAAAACATACCTTGAAGGAGTCAAGGATCAACCAGAGGGGAAAGTGGACACTGATTGAGGCTTATTTCAAAAATCAGCATAATAACATTTACATTGGCAGTAGGTTGTGCAAAGACGCAAGATGTCTGAAGGCAATAGTGAGGTGGTATCTGCTGATGGGGTTGGATTAATTCATATATGTGTGGGTGTTGGGTTCTCCTATCCCAGATGAAGCTGGCTTTCCATCTTACCCACCACCCCCACTTACCTATGGTACTCTATGCTACTTTCTCCCCGCCCCCACCTCCCCCTCATTTATCTCTCCAATCTGTAGGCACCCTGCCTCTATTCCTGATGAAGGGCTTTTGCCCGAAACGTCGATTTTCCTGCTCCTCTGATACTGCCTGACCTGCTGTGCTTTTCCAGCACCACTCTAATCTACACTCTAGAATCAGCCTACCTTCTTTCCTATTTTGAGGCTGCCACGTAGACACCAGACCTGTCTCCATCATGAAATTTCACTCTGATAGCATGAAGATGAAAGAAGGGCCACAACTGTGGGATTAGTGGGACCATCTATTCCAATCACTGGCAAGAAAAATCCAGCCAGAGTTCAACATTCAGCCTGGCAGCTAGGGAATTCAAAGTCAATGCACCGAATACCATCCGGAACAAAAAGCTCGTGTTGGCAATGGTAGCCATAAAACAGATTATTAAAAACCCGCTGGAACACTAATGTTGGAAGGATGGGGGTAATGACAACATGTGACACCTAATGGCTGGATCTAGCCTCTGTACCTCCTCTCAATGCAATCATCATAAATTGAGGGGTGATTGGGATGCTCATTATCCCACCCGCCCTTGAGGCTTATAACTGACCAATTAAGGCCCATTTAAGGGCATTATCCCCTTCCACTGCCATAATATGCCAGTACCAGAAGGCAGGTGATAGTTGGAGGCATCTTATTTTAACCATTACCTCTTTTTGTGCCTCCCTGCTCGGCCTCCAAACCTACCCCCACCCCCAGCATCTCTACGACCTCTTGGATAAGTGCAGCTATGAATCACAGGCAAGGTCATTTGCCTTTGAATACCTTTGTTAGCCTTTACCAGATACCACGACGGTGTCCCTTTCAGATTTAAACCTCACGTTAACGCATCCTTGATTGTGAGATACAGTTGATGGCTCTGTTCGATAGCTCATTACTGATTCAGAGACTGAAAAGTTGCATAATCAATAATTCCACACCACTCTGCCAGGGTGATTTTCAAAAATAGCTACCATTTTGATAGATGAAGCCAAAGAGGCAATGTTGGTGCCTGAGCAATCTCTTGAATGCACCATTCATGACTGAACCTATTTTGAGCGTCAATTGATCTGCTGGTTGTGGGATTGCTTAGCACGGTCAAAGGCATGCTGCTTCCACTGCTTAGCATGTCTATAGCTTGTGTTGTAACTTTGTCACACCTTATTTTTAGTTACACCTATGTTATACCACATGAGTTAACCAACTGAGTTTTTATGACAATGGTCATTTATTATCAAGCTTGTGATTCTCCCTTTTTATCCTTTGGCAACACATTTGTACAAAGTGTCTTTGTTTGCTTGCCATTAAAGTACTTATTTTAAAATGGCAGCAAATTTCATTGAAGCAATTTAACATTTGTTTCTGGTTTGAACTTTCATCCGAGAAGTGACAATTCATATGTTAATCTCTGTTTGACAACCACAGATTACAACCGATTTGTAATTATCAAAAGTATTATAAATTTATTGTTCAGCGTAAAGGTGAAATCATATAATTAAAAGCATCCATGGCATTTTTGACACCAGGAAACAGCCTGTGCAACCTGCATCATTATGAATGAAAATACTTGGCCAAGCACAACAGCAATTTCCTATTTGTTTGAAACAGGAGACAATGTTGGAGCTGTACCAAAGGTATGTTACATTCAGCAGAAAATCCTTAAATCGAGGTTATATTCTGGGGCCTGTTGTGGCATTGATGAAAGTGTCCTGATGAGTGAACATTATCCTACTGCACTTCTTTATGTTGATAGCCTCCAAATAAGTTAAGACCACCTCCCTGCAAGTGGACTATGGCCAAGCCTGCACAGCTGGCTAGGACTTGTTCTTATTCATTCATGGAATATGGGCATTGCTGACCAGATGAGCTGCTTTCTTGAACTATTGCAATCCACATTGCTGTAGGCAGATCATTAGAGAGGGAATTCTATTTCTAAGTCAGGATGTTGATGCTCAGAGAGGGACTTGGTGGTGTTCCCATGCATCTGTTGCCTTTGTCTTCTAGATGGAAGTGGCTATGGATTTCAGAGGTGCGGTTGAAGGATCTTTGGGACATTTCTGCAGTGCATCTTGTAGACAGTGCACACTGCTGCTAATGAGCATCAGTGCTAGAGGGAGTGGATGTAGTGGCAATCAAGTAGGCTGCTTTGCCTTGAATGATATTAAGTTTCATGGTGTTGTTGGAGCTGCACTCATCCAGGCAAATGGGGACTGTTCCATCACACACTCTATTTGTGCCTTGTAGATGATGGACAGGCTTTCAGAATCGGGGGGGGGGGGGGGGGGGGGGGGGGGGGGGAGTTACTCAGTGTATCATTCCTAGTCTCTGACCTGCTCTTGTAGCCATTGTATTTATACAATGAGTCCAGTTTAGATTCTGGTCAATGATAACTCCAACATGTCATTAGTGGGGATTCAGTGATGATAAGTTTAGATCAGAGTGGTGCTGGAAAAGCACAGCAGGTCAGGCAGCATCTGAGGAGCAGAAAATCGACTTTTCGGACAAAAGCCCTTCATCAGGAATGTCACTGTCATTCCTGATGAAGGGCTTTTGCCCGAAACATCGATGTTCCTGCTCCTCAGATGCTGCCTTACCTGCTATGGGTTTCCAGCATCTGTAGTCCTCACTTTTGCCTATTCAGTGATGATAATACCATTGATTGTCAAGAGGTGATGGTTAGATTTCTTTTATTGGAGATGGTCATAGCCTGGTATTTGTGGTGTGAATTTTTACTTACCAGATTCTAGCCCAAGCCTAGATCGAGGAATATTGCAATGAATAACTCACCTCCTGACTCCAGAAAGCCTTGGTTTTCTAGATCTTGAACAAGTCAGGAGTGTGTGATGAAATACTCCTCACTTGCCTGGATGAATGCAGCTTTGACAACACTCGAAGCTTGACACCAGAGGTCAAAACAGCCCACTTGAATGGCATCACATTCACAAACATTCACTACCTCCAACACTGAAGCTCAGTAGTAGCAACGTTTACTATCTACAAGTTGCACTGCCGAAATATATAGCACGCATTCCAGGAGAGAGGAGCGTTCCTCCGTATTCTAGCCAATATTTAATCCCTAACATCACTGAAGCAGATTATTTAACAGCTTCTCCTCTGAGAATTTGCCATGTACAAACAATACCATTACAACAGTGATGACACTTCATAATGCTTCACTGGCTGTAAATTGCCTGGAATGTCCTGAAGTCAAGATAAGTGCAATTCTGACTTTTATCTTGAGCTCTTCCTTATCCATTAAACAGCAAAAGTGTTTGTGCAAGGAGTGGATCTTCCTCTGAATGACTGTTTCCAGTAGAGGCATGTCTTAGCAGCTGAAAAACATGAACATGGGGTGGGGAGTATGAAAGCCAATGAGATGCTTAAAAGGCAGATAACTTGCAATCAAAACTAATGTCACACCTAATCAGACTAGCCCAGTATTTGGCAAAAAGATGATCTCATTTACAGCATAGCAGTCATTCTGAGAACAAAAAGGGAAACAAAAGAGTTGCAATTATGTAGTATCTTTTAGAACCTACATAGAATCATACAAGACAAAAAAGACCCTTCAGCCCAAATTGCCTATACCATCAAAAATGGCCGTAGTTACACTAGTCCCACTTTCCTGAACTAGGCTCATGGCCTTGCATGTCATGACACTTCAGGTGCTCATCCAAGGACTTTTTAAAATGACTGTACAGTTTCCTGCCTCAACTATCCCAGTCCTGAAGAAGGGTTACACCCAATATGTCGACTTCTACACCTCCTGGTGCTGCAGGTTTGCTGTGTCCTTCCAGTCTCCTGCCTGTCAACTGTTCTCCCAGGCACTGCAGTCCAAACCCTCACTATCCTTTGGGTGAACATGTTTTTCTTCAAATCCCCACTAAATTGCATGCCTTTCACTGCAAAATTATTCACCCTTGTTAATGACCCTCCTTCTTTTCACCCCATCACCTATTCAACTTGTAATCTTATACACCTCTATCAGGATCCCCTTAACTTTTTCTGCTCCAGAGAAAGCAACTAGAGCTTACTCAGCCTCTCATCATCACTGAAATGCTCCATTGCAGGCTTTGTCCTGGTTAATCTCCTCTACAACCCCTCCAGTTGCTTCCAGTGTAATCACATCCTTCCTACTGGTGACCAGAGCTACAAAGAGTATTCTAGCTATGACCTAAGCAAAGGTCTGTACAACTCCAACATGACCACCTTGCTCTTATAATCTATGCCACAACTGATAAAGTCAAGCATCTTATATACCTTAACTACCCTATTAACCTGTCCTGCCACCTTCAGGGATCTGTGGACAAGCACCCTTCTATTCCTCTAAGCTTATTTGTGTCCTGCCATTGTTGAGAACTCCCTTGTTCCTTCTTCACATTTATCAGAATTAAATTCCATCTGCAACTGACTTACCAATCCAACCAATCATTTTATATCCTCCTGTAACCCAAGACTTTCCTAGTCTCTATCAACCACCTAGCTAATCCTTGTGCCATCTGTAAATTTACGGATCATTCCCACCCTCTCACTGTTTGCTTAATTTATGAATATCACAAACAATAAGGAACTATAGGGATCAATGCTGGGTATGCAACTACACAGCAGGCTCCAGTCACACAAAGAGCCTTCCACCTGCACCCTCTGCCTCCTGCCACTGGACCAATTTTGGATCCAACTTGCCAAGTTACTCTGGATCCCATGAGCTTTTACATTCTATCAGTTTGCCATGAGAAAAACTTGTCAAACGCCTTCCTGAAATCCATATAAAAATAGATCTACTGCCCCACTCTCACCTAAACATGTGGTCACCTACTCGTAAAATTTCAACAGATTTGTTAGGCATGACCTCCCTTTGACAAAGCCATGCTGACTATCCCGGATCATAGTTTGCCTGTCTAAATGGAGATTATTTTTCTCCTTCACTATTTTCTCAAATTGTTTCCCTATCACTGATGTTTAACTGATTAGTCTATGATACCCTGGCCTGTCTCTACCACCCCTTTTGTAAAGTGGAACCACAATAGCTGTCCTCCAAGCCGCTTGCATCTTCCCGGTGGCCAGAAGCAATTGAAAAATTTGGGTCAGGACCCCTTAATTTCCTCCCTCATCGCCCACAGCAGCTTGGGTTACAACTCATCCAGACCTGGGAATTTATTCATTTTTAAATCCATCGAAAAACCCCTAGTACTTCCTTCTTGTATCAATCTGCTTAAGAATGTCACAGTCCATCTTCTTGAATTCTGTACTTGCATCCTCCTCTTTCTGAATAAAGACAGATGTGAAGTATTCATTTAACACTCTACCAGTGTCCTCCAGCTTCATGCACAGATTGCCTGCTTGGTCTCTACTCTTTCCCTGGTTATTCACCCACCCACTTACCTTGATATACTTATGGAATATCTTAGGATTCTCCTTCATCTTGCCCAGTGTTTTTACATGCAGGATGTCCTACAGAATATTCAAAACCACTGTACAGACATTGAATACAATTCCAGAATTGTTTAAATGTTACAATGGAAGTAATGCAGCAGCCATTTTTTTTGAAAAGTACAAGTAGACGACCCTTTATCTGAAATCCCAAAATCCGAAAAGCTCTAAAGTCCAAGGGCTTTTTTTGTGAAGTTTTTTTTCTCATTAACAAGGTTGCTTGGCATGCAAACAGTTAACCCAAGTCGACGCGTGTCACTCAGATGCGACGTTTGTTAGCGGGTGTCTGTGTGTGTGTGGGGCCCAGCACTGGCAGACCTCAATTCTATTTTCAGGCCCATTTTACTCAGTGAGTCTGCTGTCTGGTAAGATTTTTTAAAATTTCACCATTATATTGTCATTTATTCTGAAATTTGAAAAATTCTGAATTCCGAAAAGCATTTGGTATAAAGAGTTTTGCACTTGCAGTATAATCCCACTTCTGCTAATGACCAGAGATAGAGGAGGTATAGAAGAGGGATAAACACTGGCCTAAACATCAGGAGAACCTCTCTGCACTACTTCAAAATAATGGAAATACAGGGACACAGTGTAACATCTCAACTAGAAAATAGTCTCTCAAAAAGGCAGCTTTTGTATTTTTATTCATTTATTTTCACCATAAAATTTTACAGAAGTCTTTATTTAGTACAGTGTCTGCATTCTTCCAGAATCTCAGCTGCGAATGCGAACTACTGAGCACTGCTGTTCACACTTCAGTAGTACTATGTACATACAGATCTCCGTTATCAATAAATAATGCTATCAAATCAATACAATCAAGAAAAGCTGTATATGTTGCACCAAGTAACAGAGAAAAATCACCAGTACAGGTCAATAAGCATCAGGGGCATCAGTATTAACCACAACAGGTGCAAAGTCCACTACAGGATTAATCTTTGTAAAGTGGTTTTTGTGGGTTACTAAGTTTAAAATTCTCTCTTGTTCAAGGGGTGGAGGTGAATGATAATGTTGAATATTCAACTTTAAATTATATAATTTAAAGAGCTATCCATGCAGAAATTTTAGTGCCAGACATTTCCCCTTCACTTTCATTGATCTTACGTTATGTAATTTTTTTTTTTTAAAAGCTACCAAGAAGAGTGGACACCCAGAGTCTTTCTTCTCTATTTTGGAAATTGTTTGGAAAGTTGTAACTTTGAGATGGTTCCAAGGTTCAGGCCATCAAGGCAATTCAACAAGTAACAAAAATCAGCTAGTGACAAAAAGCAATTTGCTTTGTTTCTATTTACAGCAACTGCGTGCACCAATAAACCTTGCATTAAGCAAGGAAGCGGTCTTAATGCTTTGCCACAGTCAGTGGATGAAGATTACGATTCTCCTGTGAATACCCTTGCCATAAATGCAGCAGGTGTAAATTCCAGGGCCAGACTGCAACGGTCCTACAGGGTTCATTCTGAGGCCGTGCTCTCTTCTACCTGTTTCACTTCTCTCCCAGCTACCTCTCTTCAACTTCTCAAAGCAACACAAACCTCCTGTGTGACTTGTCACTCAGCACATTATCTCTACAAACTTTTTAAACCTGCGCCTAAGTCAGCCCAGCAACCTTGCTTTAACTTAATTCAAACATTTGGGTGTGGCTGAAAAGCTGCTCAATTATTTTCTCAGCCGCAGAATCTTACAGGAGTCTGTTTAACCCATTGTGCCCATGGCTGTGCCAGCTTTTTAAATAAATCCTACTCCCTCGCTCTTCTGTTTCCTTGAAGCATCTTCCTTTCAAATATGCACTTAATTCTCTTTTGAAAGTTATTAGAATTTGCTTCATCATCCTTCATGGGAGTCCATTCCAGATCCTAACTCAATTTCAATCAATCAAGCTTCAAGGTGTTTTTCTCAGGAGTAGCAGCACTAGGTAAAATTAACAGGGAATGGCAGCATATTGTTGTTGATACCTGTTTTACGACCAAATCCAACGCATCTTTCAGTATAATTCAGAGATATTCCATTGATTTTCCAATTCTGAGAACTTCCCCACCAGAATTTCTTTTCATTTAACTGGCTAACAATTAGACCCATTCCTGATGAATACTGCTAAAGGAAATGCCAGTAGCAAGTTACTGATTGAAAGAATGCTAAATGGAAAAATTGTTCCTCACACCCAATAAATGCCTGCTGATCCGCTCATGGGGGGGTCGGGTGGGGGGGGGTGGTGGGGGGGGCGGGCGGAAGGGAGAAGAGAGGAGAGAGGCACGGTGGCACAGTGGTTAGCACTGTTGCCTCACAGCGCTGGAGACCCGGGTTCAATTCCCGCCTCAGGTGACTGACTGTGTGGAGTTTGCACGTTCTCCCCGTGTCTGCGTGGGTTTCCTCCAGGTGCTCCAGTTTCCTCCCACAGTCCAAAATGTGCAGGTCAGGTGAATTGGCCATGCTAAATTGCCCGTAGTGTTAGGTAAGGGGTAAATGTAGGGGTATGGGTGGGTTGCGCTTCGGCGGGTCGGTGTGGACTTGTTGGGCCAAAGGGCCTGTTTCCACACTGTAATGTAATCTAATCTAATTAAAAGAGGTGAGGGGGAGGGGGCGGAGGGAGGAAGGGGTAGAGGAGAAGAGGGTAGAGGGAGTAGAGAAAAAGAAGAGCAGACTCAGGCTCAGCAGCTTTCCTCCAGTGCCATCTTACCAGAAGTAAAATAGGGCTGAGTCAGAATGGCTTTATCAAGAGATATCACAAAAGATAAATTTATTAGAGATCCAGGAGGAAGTAATAAGCAAGTTAGAGAAAGGAGAGCTAGTGCATGTGGTCTATTTCAATTTCCAGAAGGCCTTTGACAAGGTGCCATGTAGGAGGCTGCTAAATAAGAGTACATGGTGTTAGAGGCAAGGTACTGGCATGGAGCGCGCTTTGGCTGACTGGCAGAGAGTGGGGATAAATAGGGCTTTTTCAGGATGGCAGCTGGTTATTAGTGAAGTTCCACAGAGGTCAGTGTTGGGACAACAACTATTGATGTTACACATAAAATGATCTGGATGAAGGAACTGAGGGCGGTGTTGCGAAGTTTGAAGATGGGCGCAAAGATAGTTGAAGGGACGGGTAGTGTTGAGAAAGTGGGGAGACTGCAGAAGCACTGAGACTAGGAGAGTAGGTGAAGAAGTGGCAGAAGGAGTACAAAGTGTGGAAAGCGCGAGGTTAAGCACTTTGATTGGAAGGAGAGAGACATGGACTATTTTCAAAATGGGAAATGGCATTGGAAGTCTGAAGTACAACTTTTCTTACAGTTAACATGCAGATTCAGTAGGCAGTTAGGAAGGCAAATGCAATATTAGTATTCATTTCAAAAAAGCTAGAATGCAAGAACAGGAATATACTGTACAAGGCTGAGGTTAACTGCATTTGGAACATTGAGTGCAGTTTTGGGCCCCATATCTAAGGAAAGATGTGCTGACCTTGGAGGGGGCCCAGAGAAGGTTCACAAGAATGATCATGGGAATGAAGAGGTTGGCATAAGAGGAGCGGCTGAGGACCCTGGTGTGCACTTAGTGGAGTTTGTAAGGAATAGATTTGGTGGGGGTCGGGGTGATTGCATTGACACATACAGAATACTAAGACACCTGGATAGAGGGCAAGTGGAGAAGATGTTTCCGCTAGGAGAGACTATGACCTGAGGGCACAACCTTAGAGCGAAGGAAAGATGCTTTAGAAGGGAGATGAGGAAGAATTTCTTCAGCCAGAGGGGTGGTTAAACCAGTGAGACTCATTGCCACAGAGGGCTGTGGAGGCCAAGTCATTGAGTGCATTTAAAACAGAGAAGGATAGGTTCTTGATCAGTAAGGGGATCAAGAATTATGGGAAGGCGGCATGAAAATGGTGTCGAGAAACATTAACTTCGATCAAATGGTTGAGCAGATTCAATGGGCTGCATGTCCTAATTCTGTTTCTATATCTTCTGCTCCTGTTGGCCATGAGATGTTGGTGGCAATTTGCTTTGATGAATCACTGCAGCTCACACACTGTAGATAAACGCAGAGTCCTGTTAGGAAGGGAGCCTCAGCATTTACATCCAGCTGTAAGTTAATACATTAAGGCTTTAACCTCAATATGGCTCATTATGAATGCTTGTGTGTTTTAATAAAATAGGAGAAAGTGAGGACTGCAGATCTTGGAGATCAAAGTCAAAGATGTGTGGTACTGGAAAAGCACAGCCAATCAGGCAACATCCAAGGAGCAGGAGAATCGAGGTTTCAGGCACAAGCCCTTCATCAGGAATGAGGTGGCGGCCTAAGGGGGCTGAGATATAAATCTGAGGGGGTGTGGGGGAAGATAGCTGGGAGTGCAATAGGTAGATGGAGGTGGGGAGGTGATGGTAATAAGTCAGGAGGGTGGAACAGATAGGTAGGAAGGGAGATGGACAGGTAGGACAAATTGAGGGGGCTGTGCTGAGTTATAAGGTTGGATCTGAGATACGGTGGGGGAGGGAAAATGAAGACACTGGTGAAATCTGCATTGATCCCACGTGGTTGGTCAAGACAGAAGATGGGGCTTCCTTCCTCCAGGTGTCGGGTGGCCAGAGTTTGCTGGTGGAGGTGGCCCATGATATCTGCATGTCCTTGGCGGAGTGGGAAGGGAAGTTGAAGCAGTCAGCCACAGGACGATGAGATTGTTTGGTGTGCGTCCTTCAGACGTTCTTTGAAATGTTCCACAAGTTGGTATCCCATCTCCCCGATGTACAGGATACCACACCGAGATCAACAGATACAGTAGAGGATGTGTGTGGAAGTACAGGCAAATCTGTTGGATGTGGAAGGATCCTTGGGACGTGGTGGGGGGGGGGGGAGAAAGAGAAGAGATGTGGCCGGAGGTTTTGCACTTCTTGTGGTGGCAAAGGTAGGTGTTGGGAGTGGAGGGTGAATTTGTGGGAGCTGTGGACCTCTTCTCATCCCTCCAACACACCTCATCCACCTGGACTCCCCGTGCTGGTCTCTATCTCTTCTTCTCCAGCTGCCGTTGAGACACTGACCACCTCGACCTGTCCATCCCTCTCACCCTTGCAACACGCAGTCCTCCACTCCCTCTGCTCCAAACCCAACTTTAAGGAATCTCCCATCCACAGCCTCCAACCTCAGACCAGGAACCCCACTCCGCCCAGTTCTACATCCTATCCAAAATTCACAAACCTGACTGCCCCAGTCAACCCATCGTCTCAGCCTGCTCCTGCCCCACTGAACTTATCTCTGCATACCTTGACACCGTCCTGTCCCCCTTGATTGAGAATCTCCCCAAACCATCCACCTCCTCCATGTTTTTTGTTTCCCTGGCCCCCAACGCCTTACCTTCACCATGGACATCCAGTTCCTGTATTCGTCTATCCACCATGTTGAAGGCCTCTAAGCCCTCAGTTTCTCCCTCTCCCACTAACCCAACCAGTACCCTTCCACACTCACCCAATAGTTGTCAACTGAGTGGGTGAACTGGACTTCATCCTCAACGATTTCTCCTTCCAATCCTCCCACTTTCTCCGGCCAAAAAGGCGTATCCATGGGCACCCGCATGGACCCCAGCTATACCTGCCTCTTCGTCGGGTACGTGGAGCAGTACATCTTTCGCAGCTACACTGACACCATTCCCCAGCTTTTCCTCTGCTGTATCAATGACTGTATAGGCTCCACCCTCATGTTCCTGTGAGGGGTTTAAACAGTTTATCAACTTCACCAGCACCTTCCACCCTGACCTCAAGTTCATCTGGACCATCTCAGACACCTCCCTCCCCTTCCTGGATACCTCCATCTCCAATTCCAGCAACAGACTCAACACTGACATCTACTTCAACCCCACCGACTCCACCTCCTTCCACCCTGCTTCCTGTAAAAACACTATCCCTTATTCCCAATTCCTCCGCCACATCTACTCTCAGAGGAACAGTTCCACCATAGAACATCCCAGATGGCCTCATCCTTCAAGGACCGCAAATTCCCTTCCCACATGGCCAACAATGCCCTCCAGGGCATCTCCTCCACTTCCCGCACCTTCGCCTTGGAACTCTACTCCTCCAATCCGAACAAAGGAGAGATTCCGCACCCCCCACCCCGGTCCTCACTTTTCACCGCACCCAGATACAACCATCATCCTCTGTCATTTCCATCACCTACAAACAGACCCAACCACGAGGGATCTATTTCCCTCACCACCCTATCTGCATTTCAGAGAGACCAATCGCTCCAGGACTCCATTGTGAGGTCCACAGCCCCCACCAGCCCACCCCCTGCACCTTCCCTTGCCACCACAAGAAGTGCAAAAGCTGCGCCCACACCTCCCCCCTCACCTCCACCCAAGGCCCCAAAGGATCCTTCCACATCTGACAGATTTACCTGTACGTCCACACATATCATCTGGTGAGCATTGCTCTCTGTAAGGTTTTCGAGGAGAAAGTGAGGACTGCAGATACTGGAGATCAGAGCTGAAAATGTGTTGCTGGAAAAGCGCAGTAGGTCAGGCAGCATCCAGGGAACAGGAGAATCGACGTTTCGGGCATGAGCCATTCCTGAAGAAGGGCTCATGCCCGAAACGTCGATTCTCCTGCTCTCTGTAAGGTCTCCTCTACATTGGGGAGATAGGAAGCCAACTTGCAGAATATTTCAGAGAACATCTCTGGGACACATGCACTAAGCAACCCCACCTCCCTGTGGCCAACCACCAACTCCCCCTCCCACTCTGCCAAGCACATGCAAGTCCTGGGCCTCCTCTGCCAGCAAATACTAGCCACCCAACGCTTGGAGGAAAAACGGCTCATCATCCATCTTGGAACCCTCTAACCTCATGGGATCAATGTCGATTTCTTCACTTGCCCTCTCCACACCTTACCCCAGATCCAACCTTCCAACTCAGCACTGCCCTCTTGAACTATCCTACCTGTCCATCTCTCTTCTCATGTCTACCTCATCAATCACCACCCATGCACCCCCCCCCACCCCTATCTATCTATTGCATTCCCAGCTATCATCCCACCAGCCCCACTCCCCTCCCATTTATCTCTCAGCCCCTTTGGGCCATGCCATCATTCCTGAAGGGAATATGCTTGAAATGTCGACTGTTCTGCTCCTTGGATGCTGCCTGACGAGCTGTGCTTTTCCAGCACCAAAAAAAAATGTGATATTGTTAATTGAATCAAAAAAGTCCAGATTGGTTAAATAACCACCGGAGAATGCTGAGCCCTGGTTCTAAGTTCAGGCTTGACATCTGATGGGGAGTATTTGTTCTATGTGGGTGTTGTTAGGGATACCTGACCCAATGCAGTCATTCTAAGGGTTTAAAAGCCTGGATCCATGCTGCTGTTTCGGTCTACCCAACCCACGGTCATAGTCACACAAGGGAACGTTCATGTCAGAGTATTAATTAGCTGAAATTCCTTCCATTGCAAAATACCAAGCAAAGTTATGTGAAGTTGCAAAACCAACCACCTCTATTAAAATACTGCACTTCTGTAAGGTATACATGGCTCTGGACAGGATACTTGCTTCAGCCATTATAGACTAATCACAAGTAGAATTAAATTTTTCTGAAATATTCCTACAAGGTATCAGAATAACAACCGTACATTGTTTTTAAAATTGTGGCATGAAACCAAAGAGGCTGCAATTCTTAGACTCAAAGCCATAGAGAATGGTGTGGTCTGCAACACAGGGTGGTGCAGCAAGATGTGGTTTGCTGGAGCTTGTCAGGTGCCTTGCTTTGCTGAAGCTTTGTTATAAGAATACTTTGACCCAGTTTCTGCTCATCTGCATAGCAGCTCTTTCTCGACATGGTTCTAAGGAACTGTGCACATTTCTGTCTATGTGATTGTGTGGAATCTCCTGCATCTAAAGCAGACACAGTGTTTGTGCAGCTTGTCCAATCATTCCCCATCAGGCAACCCACTCATTCCAGAAATCAATCTAGCAAACCTTCTCTGAGCTGCCTTCATCACCGTCTTCATTTACCGTCTTTCTGAAATAAGCAACACCAAAACTGCAATGTGTCATTATCAATGTAAAACACATTGTCATATCTTGAGGACACAAAAGGCCACATAACAAAAACATGCTATTTCTTTTGCAATTTCCAAATGGATTCAGACATTTTACTCACCAGCAAGAACAGTTTAACATAGCATTTTTTTACCACTTGATTTTACAGCTAATTCTAAGATGTTCTATAGCAATTACAATGTAAACACAGACATGGTCAATTGTGGGACTATAGAAGTTTGATTAGCAAACTACAGTTGACTCCTCCCAAAAACAATGTACAAATTTCTATCAGTAACATCAGACCTCAAATGCAAACACTTCATTAGGAAATGGGATGAATTTAGCTTCCG
Source organism: Chiloscyllium plagiosum (assembly GCF_037043375.1). Classification (NCBI taxonomy): domain Eukaryota; kingdom Metazoa; phylum Chordata; class Chondrichthyes; order Orectolobiformes; family Hemiscylliidae; genus Chiloscyllium; species Chiloscyllium plagiosum. The sequence goes on along the minus strand of NW_028270170.1, from coordinate 36,614,398 downwards.
TTCACTATTATTTATTTGCATAACAATAATCAGGAAACATAACATCTAATTCTGACCAGAAACTGCCTGACATTCTTCCTCTGTTGTTTCATCATAAATGCATTGGTAATGGAAAAGAAGATATACTAATGTTTTTGCAATAGATACTCCATGCAAAGTATCAACCAAAAACATTACTGTAATTGAATTACCCAACACTGACCCAGTTGCCTTTGTGCACAGATTTCAGATGTGTGTCGTTTGTGGGCATTTCCAAGAGCTAGCTCTCTGACACAGAGGGTCGTTTCAACATTCGATCTATGTGAAATCGTAAGAGGGCCAGCAAAGCTCAGGGAATGCAGAAGGCAGGGACTGCTGTCACAGATAGGCTCCCTGTCTGGAAATAAGCCCCAACGACAGGCTTTGCTTTCAGTCAGGCAGGGATTACTGTGAGAGAATCGATTCTGGGGGCAGGTGTTTGAAGGTCAAGCAGTCAGAAGGCCATAGACCTTAGGAATGGACTGAAGTTTCTAGGAGGAGGAACATGGGGGGCACAGAGGAGCAAATCAGAAACCTCAGTATTGTAGGTTGAGATTAGAGCCTTCAGGTGCTGGATGATCAATTGGATACCTTGATTGGGAGAATTCTGAGACCTCAAGGAGATCAGAAAGGGACAGGGATTCAAATTTTTAGATCATTGGGATATTTTCTGGGGCAGAGGTGACCTGTTCAAGAGGTTTGCACCTGAACTGAAGGAGGCCCAATATCTTAGCCAGTTTTGCTAATGCTGCATGGGAGGGTTTAAACTAGGAGGAGAAAGTGAGATCTGCAGACGCAGGAGATCAAAGCTGAAACTTTATTGCTGGAACAGCACAGCAGGTCAGGCAGCATCTAGGGAACAGAAGATTTGACGTTTCGGGCACATGCCCTTCTTCAGGGTTTAAACTAGATTGACCAGGGGGTGAGATGGGATTCTAAACAGCAGCAAAGCAAGCGTAAGCCTCAAAGGAGACACAGTAATCAGAAATATTAAGCTGAAAAGACAGGCCATGCTGGAACACGACAGGGAGTGAGGAATGCCTATTGGATTAAATTGCATCAATTTCAATACAAGGTGGGGGGAGCTGACAGGTAGGGCCGATGAACCCAAGGCATGGATAGGTATGTGGGAATAGCCATTACAGAAACATGTCTAAGGGAGGGACGGGAGTGGCAGCTTAATGTGCCAAGGTACAGGTGCTTTAGACGGGACAGAGACGGTGGAAGGAGGGGAGGGGGAGTTGCATGTTGATTACTGCTGTGATACTCGCCTTAATCAGAGATGAAATAACTGAAGGATCATCCAAGTAGTCTTTATGGTAGCTAAGAAATAAGATGGGAACGCTGGCAAATTGGGGTTGTACTATAGGCCCCCAAATAGCCAATTGGAATTAGAGGAACAAATATGCAGGGAAATTGGGGAAGACTTTCAGGCAGGAAATCAGGAGGGCAGAAAATGGGCAAGAGATAGCCTTGACTGAGAAGATTAGGGTGAATTCAAAGAGGTTTGTAAATAAAAGAAAAAGAATAAAGAGAGAGAGATTAGGACCCCTCAAGGACCAAAGTGGACATGTGTAGATCCTCAGGAGATGGTGTTCGATGAGCATTTCTCCTGCGGTCACCATGGAGAAAGACATAACTACTTGGGAAAGTGAGTGGTGATATGTTGGGGACAGTCCATATCACGGTAGAGATGGTGTCGGACATATTAGAGTGTATGAAGGTGGATAAATTTCCTGGTATTGACCAGATTTATCCAAGAACACTGCAAGAGGCTAGAGAAGAAATTGTTGAGACCCTGGCTGATATATTTGCATAGTCATTGGCCATGGGTGAGGTCCCAGATGAATGAAGGGTAGTGAATATTGTGCCCTTTTTCAAAAAGGGCTGCTAGGAACATCATAGGAACTATAGACCAGTAAGTCTAGCAGCTGTGATAGTTAAGTTACTTGAGAAGATTCTGAGGGATAAGATATACATGCATTTAGAAAGACAGGGTTTGATTAGGAATAGTCATCATGGCTTTGTGCATAGTAGATCATGCCTCACGAGTTTGTTAGAGTTCTTTGATGAAGTGACCAGGAAGGTTAACAAGGGCAGATCAATAGACGGTGTTGATATGGATTTCAGTAAGGCCTTGGATAGGGTAAGCTGCTCTCAAAGGTTAGATCACCTTGAATCCAGGGGAAGCTGGCAAATTGGATACACAATTGGCTTGATGGTATCAAGGAGAGGGGAATAGTGAAAGGATGCTTGTCAAACTGGAGGCTTGTGACTAGTGGTGTACCTCAGGGGTCGGTGCTGAGCCCATTACTGTTTCTTACCTATATCAATGATTTGGATGAGAACGTACAAAGCTCGATTAGTAAGTTTGCAGATGACAATATAGTTGGTATCATGGACAGTGAGGGAGATAAGAAATTGCAGCAGGACCTTGATCAGTTGGGGAAGTGGGCTGAGAAATGGCAAAAGGAGTTTAATATAGTTAAGTATGAGGTCTTACATTTTGGAAAATCAAATCAAGGTGGGACTTTCTTGGTGAATGGTAGGGCCTTAAGAAGTGTAGTGGGAACAGAGGGACCTCGGAGTTCAAGTGCACCGTTCTCTGAAAATGTAGTCACAGTAGACAGGGCAGTGAAGGCAGCAGTCAGGGCATTGAGTATAGAAGTTATGATGCAGGTGTACAGGATGTTGCTGAGACTGCACTTGGAGTAGTATTCAGTTTTAGTCACCTTGCTGTAGGACGGATGTTATTAAACTGGAAACAGAGTGAAGAAGAAATTTGCAATGATGTTGCGAGGACTCAACAGTCTAAGTTATGGGGAGGTTGGACAAACTACAACTGTTTTCTTTAGAGTGTAGGAGACTGAGGGGGGATCTTAGAGGTGTAAAATTCATGAGAGGCATGGACAGGATGAATGCACTCAATCCTTTTCCCAGGGTTAGGGAATTGAGGACTAGAGGACATCAGTTTAAAGGTTAGAGGGGAAAGAATAAAAGGGAACCTGAGGGGCAATTTTTTTTTTTAAAAAAGACAGTGGTATGCATATGGAATGAGCTACCGGCAGAAGTGGTTGAGACGGGTACATTAACATTAAAAGGCATTTGGACAAATACACAGATAGGAAAAGGATTAGAAAGATATGGACTAAGTGCAGGGAAATGAGGTTAGTGTGAATGGACATTTGGGTCGACATGGACCAGTTTGGGTCAAAGGACCTGTCTCGGTGCTATAGGACTCTGAGAAGACACTCGGTGTGTTGGGGTGGTCAGATGTCTTGCAGGGGAGTACAGGGATCTGGAGGACTTGGCTTTGTGATTGGAGGCATTGTTCCCTCTAAGTTGTGCAGAATCTTGAAGATAAGCACATGGCACTCATTAGCTCTAAGTAATCCCTTTAAGGTGGGGGTGGGGGGGTTGCATGTGCACACACATGTGCAAGTGACAGACAGATGACAAAGAAAAAAACGTTGTGTTACTTTCTTTTGTATTATATGTAAACACACCAATCATATGAAAAGGTCTGGCATAATGCTATGGCTTTTTTTTTATTTGGAAAGATATTGGTACTCGTACACAGTTTTGCCAACTTGCATCTGTGTGGATATAATCTAGACGGAGGCAAAAGCCCTGTTGGGTCCACTATGTCAATACATTCTTTAGAGACTTTGAAAAGATTTGTAGCTTGGGTTGTAGATGAGATCTTAGATTCATTTGCTGATCTGATGTGGTTTTTTACACACGTTTCATCACCTCGCTAGGTGACATCATCAGTGCATCTTCGATAAAGCGTTAGTGGTCTATACTGCCTGGTATGCATGTGTCTCTGCTTTTTGGTACTTCCGGTTCTGTATCTGAATGAACTGGATTCCATACACAAACCAATGTGTTTATTGATTGGTGTGCCAGGCTTCAAAGAATTCTCTGGTTGGTCTCTGTTTTGCCTGTGCTCAGATGGTTACATTGTCCCAGTTGACATTGTGTCCTTTGTTTTCTGTGTGGTTGGAAACGAGAGAGAGTACTAGTTGTGTCCGGCAGTGGCGAGCTGATGTTTGTGCACTCAGCTTTCTTCCTGTTTGTCATATTTAATGTTTTTCAGAACCCTTGGAAGGTATCTTGCAGATAACGTCCGTCCTGTTGAACGTGGGTGTCCACTCTTTAACCTTTGAGAGGAGCTGGTGAAAGGTGTTTGCCGGTTTGTAGGCCATTAAGATTCCTGTGGGTCGGCGTAGTCAGGTAGTCATTTCTGATCTGTCTTTGATGTATGGTATAGTCACTATTGCGCCTGGTCATGTAGTGTTTTTCTTCTTTAGGTTTGTTGGCTAAGTATTGGAGGATCGTACTGTTGGGATACTCATTTAATTTAAATCCCTTGAATAGGTGCTACTGTTCCCCCTTCTGCAGTTCTGGGTTGCTGTTGTGTGTTCTTGCTCATTTGAATAGCGTCCTAATGCAGCTCAGTTTCTGGGTGCTGGTGTAGTTGCTGTTATAGTTCAGTATCTGGTCTGTATGGGTATTCTTCCTGTACACACTGGTCTGGAGTTCACTGGTAAGTGTGCATTTCACTAGTACATCCAGGAAGGAGGGTCTGCTGTTGTTTTCCTCCTCTTTCATGAACTTTATTCCTGTGAAGAAGTTATTAATGTGGTGGTGGGTTTCTTCTAGTTATGTACGTTTGGTAGATACCTTTGGTCATCACTTACCAGTTCACCGAAAGGAGACTCCCCTTCCTGGATGTATTAGTGGAATGCACACCTACCAATGAACTCCAGACCAATGTGTACAGGAAGAACACCCATACAGACCAGATACTGAACTATAACACAACTACCCCAGCACCCACAAACGGACCTGCATTTGGACACTATGCAAATGAGCAAGGACACACTGCAGCAACCCAGAACTGCAGAAGGCAGAACCGTAGCACTTACTCAAGGGATTTAAATGAAATGGGTATCCCAACAGCACTATCCTCCGATACTTACCAATAAACCTAAAAGAAGAAAAAACACTACATGACCAGGTGCAATAGTGACTATACCATACATCAAAGACAGATCAGAAATGACTACCCGACTACGCAGACCCCTAGGAATCCTGATAGCAATCAAACACCTTTCACTAGCTCCTCACAAAAGGTCAAGACCCAACACTCACATCCAACACAACAAACGTTATCTAAAAGATACCCTGCAAGGGTTGTGAAAAGCACTACATAGGCCAAACAGGAATAAAACTGACTATATGAGTGTACGAACATCAGCTCACCACTGCCAGGCATGACTAGCACACTCATTTCCAACCACACAGACAACATAACCATCATAGCACAGGCAAACAGAGACAGGCGAGAGACTTTCTTGAAGCCTGGCACTCCAGCCGGAACTAAAATCAATAGACACATTGAACTGGGCCCTATATACAAATCAGGAGAAAAGTGAGGACTGCAGATGCTGGAGACCAGAGTTGAAAAATGTGGTGCTGGAAAAACACAGCAGACCAGGCAGCATCCTAGGAGCAGGAGAATCGACGTTTTGGGCATAAGCCCTCCTTCAGCCCCTATATACAAATCACTTAAGCACAGAACCGGAAGTAACAGAGACCTGACAGGATAGACAACACTTTAAATCAAAGACGCACTGACTATGTCACCTAGCGAGGCAATAAAACATTTGCAGAAATTTACAGCAGCTCGGTGAACGAATCTACAACCTAATACATTCTTTAATATTCACAGAAGGTCTTTTCAATGTTGATTGAGGAATAAAGATGAGAATAAAGCATCTGTCTTCTGCAAAATTAGGATCTTCAAGCAGAAAGATGGAGCCTCGTTTTTAACATCACACCCTACATGCAGCACTTCCTCAGTACTGCGCAGCAGCCTTGAGTTTTTGCGCTGTGGTTCTGGAGTCCCAGTACCTTGTGAGCCGAGGCTCAAGTGTTACCAAGTCTTAACTCACCGACTTGGATACAGCACTGCTTTGACACGATATAACATTTACAGTCCCCTTCCACCCCAAAGATTCTGCCATCTTCTCCTAAGCCACAGACTCCAGCAGCAATAAGGCAAAATGAATTCATAGAAGACCATAAGACATGGGAACAGAACTAGGCCATTCGGCTCATCAAGTCTGCTCCGCCATTCAATTTGATCATGGCAGATCTGAATCCTCAACTCACAATCCAAAGATGTGCAGGTCAGGTGACTTGGCCACGCTAAATTGCCCGTAGTGTTAGGTAATGGGTAAATGTAGGGGTGTGGGTGGGTTGCGCTTCGGCGGGTCGGTGTGGACCTGTTGGGCCGAAGGGCCTGTTTCCACACTGTAATGTAATGTAATCTAATCTAATCCTCTTTCCTGCCTTAAGCCTTTAAATCCCGAAATCTTTAAAAGCTTACCTTGGAGAGCAGAGGTTTCTGGGAAAGGAGGGCCTTTTCTCCCCCTTCAGCTATATAAATGTGTTTTCTCTAAACCAGAGACTCTATCCTGTAGGGCCTCCCACCCATCCACCTCCTCCAACCTTAAACGCCAGGGACACATCAGGTAAGCTTCTCTTTTTTTTTTACTATCTGATAAGGAGGAGAGCAGGGATGGCAGTGCAGGGAGAGGAATGTTCCTTCTGCATGATGTTTGAGGTGAGGGACACCATTAGTATCCCATCCAAGTACATCTGCAGGAAGTGCACCCAACTCTTGCTCCTCCAAGACCACATTAGGGAACTGGAGCTGGATAAACTTCAGATCATGCGGGAGGCAGAGTCTGTGATAGAGAAGAGTTACAGGGAAATAATTACTCCCAGGCATGAAGAAAAGTGGGTAACTGTTAGGAGGGGGAGAAAAAGACACAGTCAGTGCAGGGATCCCCTGTGGTCGTTCCCCTGAAAAACAAGCATACCGTTTTGGATACAGTTTGGGGATGGGGGGCCGGGCCGGCTTACCAGGGTCATGTATTGGGGTGCTGGTCCCTGGCACAAAGTATGTCCCAATTGCACAGAAGGGAAGGAGGGAAAAAGGAGGAGTGTGTTAGTCACTGGGGACTCAATAGTTAGAGAGTCAGATAGGTGGTTTGTTGGGAATGAAAGAGATTCACGGTTGGTGTGTTGCCTCCCAGTGCCAAGGTTTGTAATGTCTCGGATCGTGTCTTTGGGGTCCTGAAGGGAGAGGGATGTAATTTGTGGTCCACATAGATAGAAAGAGGGAGAGGGATGTAAGGCAGGATTTCAGGGAGCTAGGGGGGAAGCTGAGAGCTAGAACAAACAGTTATCTCTGGTTTATTACCTATGCCAAGCGATAGTGAGATGAAGAACAGGGAGAGATATCAGCTGAACACGTGGGATGGTGCAGGAGGCAGGGTTTCAGGCATACGGATAATTGCGCGCATTCTGGGAAAGGTGGAACCTCTACAAACAGCACAGTCTTCACTTGAACCAGAGGAATACTAATATCCTGGATGGGAAATTTGCTGGTGCTATTCAGTGGGTTTAAACTAGCTCAGCAGGGGGATGGGAACCTGTGTTGTAGTTGCAGTGCACAGGAGGATGAGTGTAAGGAGGACAGGGACAAGATTTCATGGTCACAGGAGTGTGCTGGCAGACAGCAAGCTGGTTTGAAGTGTGTCTACTTCAACGTCAGGTGTGTCCGGAATAACATAGGTGAGCTTGCAGCATGGATAGGTACCTGGGACTTCGACGTTGTGGCCATTTCAGAGACATGGATAGAGCAGGGTGAGGAACGGATGTTGCAGGTTCCAAGGTTTAGATCTTTCCTTAAGATCAGGGAAGGCAGTAAAAGAGGGGGAGGTGTGGCTTTGTTAGTCACGGACAGTATGGCTGAAAAAACCTTTGACGAGGACTCGTTTAATGAGGTGGTATGGGCTGAAGTTAGAAACAGGAGAGAAGAGGTCACACTGCTGGGAGTTTTTTTTTTATAGGCTTCCTCAAAGGTCCAGGGATGTAAAGGAGAGAATTGACAAAACGATTCTGGGTAGGAGTGAAAAGATAATGGTGGTCATTATGGGGGATTTTAACTTCCCCAAAATTGACTGGAAATGCTATAACTCTAGTATGTCAGATGAATCAGTTTTTGTCCAATGTGTACAGGAGAGTTTCCTGACACAGTATGTCCGAGGGCCGACAAGAGGGGAGGCCACACTGAATCTGGTACTTGGTAATGAACAAGGCCAGGTGTGAGATTTAGTGATAGGTGAGAACTTTGGAGAGAGTGACCATAATGCCATTAACATTGCTGAGAAGTCCATGAGCTCAATCTAGGGTACAGGAAAGGAGGAACTTAATTGTAACAGAGCTGTCAGAGGCACTTTCCAAGTCCAGATTGGTATGACAAATGAAAAAGTGTGACCTCTTGTGAAGTGCAATTAGATTTGATGACCCATCATGTCATTAGTGTTTGGTAGGAGTGGTAATTAAACTTGGGATAAAGGTATGCATGTAGGTGCAGCAGGCAATAAAGGCGGCAAATGGTATGTTGGCCTTCATTGCAAGAGGTTTTGAGTACAAGGTCAGGGATGTATTGTTGCAGTTATACAGGGCCTTGGTGAGGCCACACCTAGAATATTGTGGGCAGTTTTGGTCTCCCATCTTCTATGTTTGTGTTAAATCTGCTATCTCTCCACAGGTAAAAACAATGACTGCAGATGCTGGAAACCAGATTCTGGATCAGTGGTGCTGGAAGAGCACAGCAATTCAGGCAGCATCCGACGAGCAGCAAAATCGACGTTTCGGGCAAAAGCCCTTCATCAGGAATAATTATTATTCCTGATGAAGGGCTTTATCCCGAAACGTCGATTTTGCTGCTCGTCGGATGCTATCTCTCCACAGGTGCTGCCAGACATGCAGAGTTTCTCCAGCAACATCTGGTATTGCATCTGATTTCCAGCATCATAGAAATCACCACCAGGGTGGCACGGTGGCTCAGTGGTTAGCACTGCTGCATCACAGTACCAGGGACACAGGTTTGATTCCAGCCTTGGGCAACTGTCTGTGTGGAGTTTGCACATTCTCCCAGTGTCTGTGTGGGTTTCCTCCGGGTGCTCTGGTTTCCTCCCATGATCCAAAGATGTGCAGGTTAAGTAAATTGGCCACGCTAAATTGCCCATAGTGTTCAAGGATGTGTAGGTTAATTGCATTGTTCAGGGGTAAATATAGGTTCAAAGGGTAGGGGAATGGGTCTGGGTGGGTTACTCTTTGGAGGATTGGTGTGGACGTGATGGGCTGAAGGGCCTGTTTCCACACTGTAGAGAGTCTATGATTCTATGTAAAGTCATAAAGACACAAGGTGAAACAAGCTGCTGAAATTTAGAAAAGGAATTCAAAAACACATTACTGTGACCCAGAATAGTGAAGTATGTGACCCAGAATAGTGAAGTATGCTATGACATTTGAGATTGTAGAATCCTTACAATGGGGCATCAGGCCATTCAGGTCCGTGTCAACCCTCCAAAAGACATTCCACTCAAACTCACCCGCTACTTGCATTTCTACATTCCTGGACATGAGCAATTTAGCATGGCTAATCAACCTAACCTGTACCATCTTTGGATTACAGGTGGTAACCGGAACACCCAGAGGAAACCCACGCTCAAGGGGAGAATGTGTCAAACTCCACAGTCAGTTGCTTGAGGGTGGAATCAAACCTGGGTTCCTGGTGCTGAGAAGCAGCACTGAGCCACCATGCTGCCCCATTGCAGAGATTACAGAGTTATCATGAAGAAAAACAACCCATGGACAAATCTGTAAATAAAAATGAAGGCTTGCAAGTGAATTTTTGTGAATGGATCACTTGTGAAAGGCTGAAGTAAGGTCAATGTAACACGACAGCAGCATGATGGTTGAGTTGGAATTTGCAGTGTCAAGCTGAGTAGGTGAAGACAAGCAGCTTTACAAAGATCAAGCCACTGTGGACCAGGGGTTCTTGAAATGAATTTGTGGCAGATAATGTTGCGATAGGGCAAATTTTGGATAAGGCTATTTTCAAACATTAATGTGCAATGCCAAATTCAGGTGTTACCATTTAAAGTTGTTGCATTATCTGAAAATTCCCACAATTTGGAAGAGGCTTCCAATTAGAAGAGCACAGCTGTCAACTCTATTCTTAAATAGAAATGGCTGCACCCCAATGAAAGGAATGGCAACCCCAAAGTAGTAGGTAGACATCCTTGCTGCCATTGTCCCAACAGTAAACACTGGAAGACAGTCCAATGGATTGATATATGTCCAATATTGTAATGTTTGCATCCTTTGGCAGATCAGAGGGTTCAAAGTTGGACATCAACCACAACAGTTTACTTTAAAAATTCACAAGGCAATATTTGTCAGTGAGTAAATGAATGGAAGTCAGAAAACCCATCAGGGCAATTACAGTTTTATCTGGTAAGTGTTAAGAGTTTATAAGTTTGTACTTGAAGCATGAATGATAATTGTGACTAATTAGGGTATTTTTGGACCTGGAGCTTTAGCAGTGCTGCATCAGCTTGCAGATAAAGTTGGAGCAAGCTTAGCAGTGGAAATTGAATTGCTTGTGGACACTCATGGTTCAGGTCCAACCATAAAATGTCAATCAATAGGCTGAGAAACTAGAAAATATCGCATGCCTGAGAACCAGACAGGAAGAGTCAACAGTACAGGGTAACTGAGGAAGAGGTGAAAATTAGCCAAAGAAGTCGAATTGTCTCCCATGCTTGGTGAAGAAACTAAGCAAACTACGGAATCTCACTTGAGACTCAATTTTAGTTTGCATGTTAAAGTTAGCAAACAGAAACAATTGTCCATAACTTGTTAAAAGCAAATTTATCGTTACACTTTACCTGTATGCAAATCACTAGTGTGAAAGAGCTATTCACAGAATAACTGGTCGTCATATCTGAAGCCAACATGTCACTGTGTTATGTTGAGCACAAGCAGCCAGATTGGTTTAAAGTCTAGAATTTAGGAGTTGGCCATTCAGCCTATCAAGTTTTCCCTGCTATCTAATTTATGGTTGACTTGGATCTGAAATTCATCTCTCTGCCTTGGTTCCATAACCCTTTTTTTAAAAAAAAAGCAGTCTAACAAAAATCCATTGATTTCAGTTGAGGTCTTTCAATTAAGCAGTGGTCTCAATCGTTTAAGGCAGATTGTTCCAGATTTCCACTAACCTTGGTTTGCTGAAATTCTTCCTAAAATCACCTTTGAATGGCCATAATCTAATTTTATCCCTGAAGGAACCATGACTCTGAAGGAAACTGTTTCTATCCACAGCACTTTCATCATTATACACATCTGGGCGGCACGGTGGCACAGTGGTTAGCACTGCTGCCTCACAGTGCCAGAGACCTGGGTTCAGTTCCCGCCTCAGGCGACTGACTGTGTGGAGTTTGCACATTCTCCCAGTGTCTGTGTGGGTTTCCTCTGGGTGCTCCGGTTTCCTCCCACAGTCCAAAGATGTGCAGGTCAGGTGAATTGGCCATGCTAAATTGCCCGTAGTGTTAGGTAAGGGGTAAATGTAGGGGTATGGGTGGGTTGCCCTTCAGCAGGGTGGTGTGGACTTGTTGGGCCGAAGGGCCTGTTTCCACACTGTAAGTAATCTAATCTAATCTGAATTAGATCATCCCTCAATTTTTCATACACAGAGGAATGCCCAAACATGGCCTATGCAACATGTCTTCACAATTTGACCATTTAATCTCGGTATTGTTCTGTTGGGTTGATTGCCGAGTTTAGATACCTAAAGTGCATTTTGCAGAATAACACCAAAGTTTGGGTTCAATCTCTGCAGATAGTATCAGGACTTAACCCCACACTGATATCATAGCATAAGATTGATCAGAAACTCAGGGGACGAAAGGGCAAATGGAAGGGGGTTGGGCCACAAAACCCTTCCTGGGAAATGGGGATGACTTTTCATTCCTGGGTCCTGAGTAACATGCTGAGAAGAAAATTGGGCCTTGAATTGGAAAAAGCAGCACCATCGAGAAGAGTTTGAAGGAAACAGGCCAACCCAGTAGTGGTCTTCAGAGGCCTTGTTGAATTAAGGTTAGGTGAGCTTCTCAAGCTGGGGAGTCAATAGGAAGTCTGCTACCAGTGAAAGATTAGCAACTCTACTGTCATTGGTGGGGAAAGGGGGCAGCACCTCAAGATGGAGACCATCTGAAGACCTTGCAGTGTTTAACATGTAGGAAGTGGCCACAGCCATAAGGCCATTATTATGGAGGGGCATTCGGTCTCCCCCACTTCCCCCCAAAACTGAATTACCCAGACACACCAAGTGTAACCATCTGCAGCGAGTAACTCACCTCCTAACTCCCCAGTGTAGGCCATGTGGGGAATTTCAGAAAGTGCCTTCCACAGACACTCTTCTCATTGAGTAGCTACCTCGGTGATCAGAGAGCCATCACTCTGCCAATGCTGCTTCCATGATCACAGAAGTTTGGTCTGCAGGTACAACAGGCAATTAGGAAGGCAAATGGAATTTTGTTCTTCATTGCTAAAGGGATTGGGCTTAAGAGCAGAGAGGTTATGTTGCAGCTATACAAGTTGCTGGTGAGGCCACCTCTGGAACGGTGTGCAGTTTTGGTCTCCTTACTTAAGGATGTACTGGTACTGGAGGGGGTGCAGAGAAGGTTCACTAGGCGGATTCTGGAGCTGAGGGGCTTGTCTTATGAGGACAGACTGAGTCGAGTGGGATTATATTCATTGGAATTCAGGAGAATGGAGGGTGTATCTTATAGAAACATATAAAGTTATGAAGGGAATAGATAAGATAGAAGTAGATAGGATGTTTCCACTGTTAGATGCAGATAGGACAAGAGGGCATAGTCTCAAGATTAGAGGGAGCAGATTTAGGACTGAATTGAGAAGGTACTTCTTCACCCAGAGAGTTTTTAATGGATGGAATTTCTTGCCCAGTGAAGTAGTTGATGCTAGTTCAGTAAACATTTTTAAAGCTGAGATTTTTTTTGAACAATAAATGAATTAAGGGATACGGTGAATGTGCGGGTGAGTCCGCAAGAAGATCAGCCATGATCTAATTGAATGGCGGAGCAGTGTCGAAGGGCTGGATTGCCTCCTCCTGCTCCTAGTTCTTATGTTATGATGATACACAGAATAGGCTGGAGCATGTTCTATTAAATTGTAGCCCATAATGCCCAGAACTAAATGCAGCAAACTCAAATTAGACAAATGTTTAACACATTTGCAGGACAGTGGATCTGATAACTTAATTTGCTTGTGAAACTGATCCTTTTCCAGTGGTAAATGCCCCCGTTCAAATAGCAGACAAAGAAATACTGTGTAAATACCTTAACCTTTCACCTGCCAATATTGCCAGTGATAAGTCATGTCAACTCTGCATTTACAGCTGTAAAAGTGTACTTTTTCCATAAATGAATACAGCTCTCGCTGTCCTTTTGTTCAGTGATTGAGATTGCCATTAATTTAGCTATGTTTTAAAATTGCACATGGTTACATGTGGGCTGAACAAGTATTCCTACACAGGAATGGCACCTTGTTCAAGAATAGACAAGTATGCAGGCTGAGGTAGAAAATACCACTAGTTCTTAATTGTGCTAAAATATTTACCCTGAGGATACAAAAGTGACCAACGTTTTCGTTGGATGCATTTTGATCATTGCTTACTGCCTAGCTATATGTCACACTACATAATTGCCAGGATAGTCATTGTTAATGCTTTGTTTGAATACAGCACAAGTCTGCACTGCCCCACCATCCTTGGAGCTGAATTATTGGCAACAGTAGTTCAAATCAAAGAGGTAAACAGCAACCAAAGGAGAACAGCTGATCCAAATCAGCTCCAGGGATTTGCATAGTTTTTTGAATTGCTTCATTTCTCCAATTGCTGCCATTGCATGTTCCAGCTGCACCAACTGACAGATCATCTCATCAGTTGTGAACGCCCTTGGCTGAGTCTTTTTCCCTTCCCAGCTACTGTACCTTTCAGCTTAGCCCCACACAGTAATTCAACAACAGGAGCTCCACTTCTTCCCCCAGTGAATCACTTGATATACACAACTCAAAAGCAACAACATGTGTAGATTTATTGCCTTTAACATTGTAAAGCCTCCCAGGACAGTTACCAAACAAAAACCTGACAGTGCCACTTGGGAGAAATGGCCAAAGTGACCTCCTCCAGAGCAAAATGTTGACGCTGGCAACAAGAGAGGTCAGCCTCATAGGTGGATGGCAGATGGCACTGATCAAATGTTGCAGGCACCAATCTGCAATGGGTCTGAGGATGGCAGAAGGCAGACAGGCATGATATACCAGAACAGCATACTTCATGGTAGGAGCAGCTACAAACAGCCGCAGGAACAGACCAAAAGCTTGGTCAAAGAGGGGAGGTTTTAAGCAGCATCTTAAAAAAGGAAATGAGAGAAGAGGTTGGGCAAGAGACTTTCAGGATTCAGAATGTGAATGTACCTACTAGAGAAGGTGCAAAACTTGACCTACTCTTGGGAAATAAGGCAGGGGAGGTGACTGAGGTGTCAGTGGGGGGAGCACTTTGGGGCCAGCGACCATAATTCTATTCATTTTAAAATAGTGATGGAAAAGGATAGTCCAGATCTGAAAGTTGAAGTTCTAAATTGGAGAAAAGCCAATTTTGACGGTATTAGGCAAGAACTTTCAAAAGCTGATTGAAGGCAAAGGGACGCTGGTAAATGGGAAGCCTTCAGAAATGAGATAACAAGAATCCAGAGAAAGTATATTCCTGTCAGGATGAAAGGAAGGCTGGTAGGTATCGAGAAATTTAGGATTTGGTTAAGAAAAAGAACAAAGCATATGTCAGGTACAGACAGGATAGATCGAGTGAATCCTTAAAGTAGGAGTATATTTAAGAGGAAAATCAGGAGGGCGAAACGGGGACATAGCTTTGGCAAATAGAATTATGGAGAATCCAAAGGGGTTTTACAAATATATTAAGGACAAAAGGGTAACTAGGGAGAGAATAGGGCCCCTCAAAGATCAGCAAGGCGGCCTTTGTGTGGAGCCACAGAAAATGGGGGAGATACTAAATGAATATTTTGCATAGGATATGGAAGATATAGACTGTAGGGAAATAGATGGTGACATCTTGCAAAATGACCAGATTACAGAGGAGGAAGTGCTGGATGTCTTGAAACAGTTAAAGATGGATAAATCCCCATGACCTGATCAGGTGTACCCGAGAACTCTGTGGGAAGCTAGAGAAGTGATTGCTGGGCCTCTTGCTGAGATATTTGTATCATCGATAGTCACAGGTGAGGTGCCAAAAGACTGGAGGTTGGCAAACGTGGTGCCACTGTTGAAGAAGGGCGGTAAAGACAAGCCAGAGAACTATAGACTGGTGAGGCTGACCTCAGTGGTGGGCAAGTTGTTAGAGGGAATCCTGAGGGACAGGATGTACATGTATTTGGAAAGGTAAGGACTGATTCGGGATAGTCAACATGGCTTTATGCATGGGAAATCATGTCTCACAAACTTGACTGAGTTTTTTGAAGAAGTAACAAAGAAGATTGATGAGGGCAGAGCAGTAGATGTGATCTATATGGACTTCAGTAAGGCATTCGACAAAGTTCCCCATGGGAGACTGATTAGCAAAGTTAGATCTCATGGAATACAGGGAGAACTAGCCATTTGGATACAGAACTGGCTCAAAGGTAGAAGACAGACAGTGGTGGTAGAGGGTTGTTTTTCAGACTGGAGGCCTGTGACCAGTGGAGTGCCACAAGGATCGGTGCTGGGCCCTCTACGTTTTGTCATTTACATAAATGATTTGGATATGAACACAGGAGGTACAGTTAGTAAGTTTTCAGATGACACCAAAATTGGAGGTATAGTGGACAGCGAAGAGGGGTACCTCAGATTACAACAGGATCTGGACCAGATGGGCCAATGGACTGAGAAGTGGCAGATGGAGTTTAATTCAGATAAATGCGAGGTGCTGCATTTTGGGAAAGCAAATCAAGTATTTATACACTTAATGGTAAGGTCCTAGGGAGTGTTGCTGAACAAAGAGACTTTGGAGTGCAGGTTCATAGCTCCTTGAAAGTGGAGTCGCAGGTAGATAGGACAGTGAAGGCAGCATTTTGTATGCTTTCCTTAATTGGTCAGAGTATTGAGTACAGGAGTTGGGA
Organism: Chiloscyllium plagiosum; assembly: GCF_037043375.1. Classification (NCBI taxonomy): domain Eukaryota; kingdom Metazoa; phylum Chordata; class Chondrichthyes; order Orectolobiformes; family Hemiscylliidae; genus Chiloscyllium; species Chiloscyllium plagiosum. The sequence continues at coordinate 36,598,256 of NW_028270170.1, read as the reverse complement.
GGTCATGTTGCGGCTGTACAGGACATTGGTTAGGCCACTGTTGGAATATTGCATGCAATTCTAGGCTCCTTCCTATCGGAAGGATGTTGTGAAACTTGAAAGGGTTCAGAAAAGATTTACAAGGATGTTGCCAGGGTTGGGGGATCTGAGCTATAGGGAGGGGCTGAACAGGCTGGGGCTGTTTTCCCTGGAACGTCGGAGGCTGAGGGGTGACCTTATAGAGGTTTACAAAATTATGAGGGGCATGGATAGGGTAAATAGACAAAATCTTTTTCCTGGGGTCGGGGAGTCCAGAACGAGAGGGCATAAGTTTAGCGTGAGAGAGGAAAGATATAAAAGTGACCTAAGGGGCAACTTTTTTACGCAGAGGGTGGTACGTGTATGGAATGAGCTGCCAGAGGATGAGGTGGAGGCTGGTACAATTACAACATTTAAGAGGCATTTGGATGGGTATATGAATAGGAAAGGTTTGGAGGGATATGGGCCGGGCGCTGGCAGGTGGGACTCGATTGGGTTGGGATATCTGGTCAGCATGGACAGGTTGGACCGAAAGGTCTGTTTCCATGCTGTACATCTCTATGACTCTATGACTTAGGGTTGAACCAATTCACACAGCTGATAACACGGGAAGGGGAGGACATGCAAGCGGCTGAGTTTGGAGGAAAATGGAGTTTTTAGAAGTTTGCAGAGATTAAAGGAATAAAAGGGAGGAGTGAAGTCAGCCACTGGCTGATATCTCCCATCTCTGCTGGGCTAGCTGCTCCTTGCAGTATAGGGGGCCTAGTCAGCTCAGTTGGCTGGACAGTGAGTTTACAAAGCAATGTGATGCCATCAGCGTGGGTTCAGTTTCCGCACCGACTGAGGTTGCCACGAAGAACTGTCCTTCTCCTCAACCTCTCCCCTTTGCCTGAGCTGTGGTGGCCCTCAGGTTAAATCACCAGTCATCTCTCTAATGAGAAAGCAGCCCTACAGTCTGGTAGGTGTATTGGCAATTTGACCTTGAGACACTGAAATCAGCCTCACTCAAAAAGGTGAATAATTATCCACACCCACTGTCATCCAATAATTCCTGCTGGAGACCATACTCACGTGAATTTCTAGTGAGGTCGGTACTGAAGGAGTAAAACAAATTGCTTCACTCTATGCTAAGGAGACAGCAGCCTCTAACAATGTATCTATATAGACACCCACAGCCCTAGACACCAACAGTTCAGCATAAAATCCCCAACATTGTCTCTTCATAAGTGGGGATTTCTTATACACCTGTTCAGATGTAAAAATTCTCAGAAAAGAAAACCAGAAACTATATCCAAATACAGAAAAAAACTACACAAAAAAATTAAAATTGACTGTGTTTTCCATGTTATAACAGCTTGACGACTTTTAAAATGACAAGGCATTTGTCTCAAGAGTAACATTTCCCATCTCTTTCCATTTCACCATTCTGAATCAATCTAAACCTGGTAGAACAGGTGATTTTTAGAAGTGCGAGAGTAGGGATCTCTAAACAGGCATTGACAGTCCCAGAGTAAACTTGTCACATTTGTAAAAACAGGCTGTGAATTCCTGTGAATACATAGCTCCAGTGTAAATTATAAAAGGAGACACTGTGGAATCACTACTGCATTAGAAATTCCAACCAGGAAAACATTTGCACATTTATGATAGCATCGTAAATAGACACAGGAACCAAAGTAGTTAAAAGGTGAAATAAATACAATGGGCTAGCTATTAATTGATTCTGAAGGGTCACTGGGCTCAAAACATTAACTCTTTTCTCTCCACAGACGCTGCCAGACCTGCGGAATTTCTCGAGCAAGGTGTTTTTTTTGTATAGTCATTACTTTGTAGAGCTGGATTGAAATGGCTGAGAGCAAGTCCATATCCATTCTACACATCCAAATGTTAACAGAGCAATGGGATTTAACCGAACCACATAGAAGAGACTTACACTAAAGCCTTTGCACAAAGTGCATAATCCCTACTTTCTTTACATTGTGAAGCATGATGCTGTCATCTATAAACTTGCAGGAATAGTTTTGCATTCTGGTGTCTTTATTATGTTGTTTAGGATTGGCTGACATATAAATCAGATAGAGTAGCCGGATCGAGGAATAACTGACAGCTATTCATTGAAGCTCAAGCAGTTCAGAACTGACAGTCTGTAAAAATAGTGGTATTCATGGTTTATGTAATTTTTTTTAAAATCCCTGAATGTGAAATGGAATATGCCAAACACTTGTATTAATAACAGTGTGGTGAAAATGACTTTACCACAAACTTTCAGTTGCTATTCTTTTCAGAGAAATGTTCAGTGCTTCTGTTTTAGGAAAACACCTGTGCTTTTCGTTGGTGAATCCTACTTTCTGTAAGGTTTGTTTTGTGTTCAGACTGCAACAAACTGAATTGTAACATTCAGAGCACATTCACTGCTAAGATTTGGTAGGTGGCTACATTTAACTCTGCCCACAAACAGGGACAAGGTTTCTTGCAACATCTTTAATAAATGACTCTCAAGACAGTCCAAGAGCGACAGAGGTGGAATTCAGGAGTTACAGGAAGTTAAAGAAAGAGGCAGGCACTGGGGAGTCAGCTAATGAGGATGAGAGGGGTACAAGGTCAATTCATTCAAGGAGTAGTGTGGTTAGCCGTACACCACGGAAGACAGTTTCTGTGTAGTATACTCAATGAGGAGAAAGTGAGGACTGCAGATGCTGGAGATCAGAGCTTAAAAATGTGTTGCTGGAAAAGCGCAGAAGGTCAGGCAGCATCAAAGGAGCAGGAGAATCCACGTTTGCGCACAAGCCCTTCTTAGTCAAGAATAGCTGGACCTCTTGGTGCTATTAGAACCACAGAGAAGTTCAGGAATTAGTAGGCAGCTAAGTGTTGAAGTCAGCACTTCAAAATCATCCTGGGAAATGGAGAAAGTGGGCTTGCTCTCTGTTGGAGGAAACCTGAAATCACTAATACTTCAATCTAGCATAGAGTGAGAGAGACGAAAATATCACCAGGAATAATTGCTCGGTACAACTGAGCAAGATTGGAGTTTGGGGAAAATCCTGGGAGCTGACTGACTCAGTGAAACTAGCAGTCAATAAAGAGTGGGAGGTTTGCTTGTTAATTAATACTGGAATGCAATTTTGTTGTCCAGGAGCTACTGGACCCAGGGAATTGGGAATTCAAACACAACATGACAGATAATTGAGGCAGTGCACAAAGCTGTTCAAGGAGGAGGTTCCAAGGCCAACTTAGCAATAGTGAAGCTTTGTGATCCCTTGTGAAGTTTATTGGCATTCACTGTCATTAATTAGATTACATTACAGTGTGGAAACAGGCCCTTCGGCCCAACAAGTCCACACCGACCTGCTGAAGCGCAACCCACCCATACTCCTACATTTACCCCTTACCTAACACTGCGGGCAATTTAGCATGGCCAATTCACCTGACCTGCACATCTTTGGACTGTGGGAGGAAACCGGAGCACCCGGAGGAAACCCACGCAGACACGGGGAGAATGTGCAAACTCCACACAGTCAGTCGCCTGAGGCGGGAATTGAACCCGGGTCTCTGGCGCTGTGAGGCAGCAGTGCTAACCACTGTGCCGCCCACACGGGGAAAATGCCTGAGAAATCTATGGGATCAGTCTTGATTCTATTTGTTATTTCGTGTGCCCTGTGAGGGTTTCAGTAAACTACCTGTTAATTTGTGATTTAAAATCCACAAACAAATAGGAGTGCTGGGATATGCTGAAGTTATGGGCTGGCTGATAGTATCACGGTAAAACTTGCTATATGGTTTACCAACCAAAATCACGGTTTGTTGCTAGGACTTTGCTAGAAAAGTAAGCTTCATCCATGAATGATTTGCAAGAATTAACCAAGGATAGGTAAACAGCACAGGCAGAAAAGTGGACTTGAAATTAAAAAGGTCTAACAATGCAGGGTTAATGGAGGTTTTTTTATTAAGATTAGGTACAGTGTGAAAACAGGCCCTTCCGCCCAACAAGTCCACACCAACCCTCCGAAGAGTAACCCACCCAGTCCCATTTCCCTCTAACCAATGCACCTTACACTACGGGCAATTTAGCATGGCCAATTCACCTGACCTGCACATCTTTGGACTGTGGGAGGAAACCAGAGCACCTGGAGGAAACCTATGCAGACACGGAGAATGTGCAAGCTCCACACAGACAGTCGACCGAGGCTGGAATCAAATCTGGGACCCTGGTGCTGTGAGGCAGCAGTGCGAACCACTGAGCCACCGTCACCCTTATAACATGACATCAGCAATTGAAAGAGGAAGAATCTAACCCAGGTGGGACATAGCTTGTGTAGCTAGAATTCAGTTGCAGATATCAACAGCTTGAAACAGAAAAAGAGAAGAGAACTCGTGAACTTGAAAAAGACAAATCTTTAAATCCAGAGAAAGAAATTGTTAAGATAGTTCACTTTTCTTGTTTCTTCAAAGAGAGGAAGAAATCAAAAATCATGAAGTGGGTACAAGATGCTTTCGGTTATATGATTTAAGGGAAGCTGAACCAGTCAATAGGAATTACACTATCGAGAATAAAAAATGATTTCAAAAAGCCTGTATATTTTCCTTGCCATGAGGGGGGGGGAATATAAAATCAATTCTTAGAAAGTGGAATGGTAAACCGGTTAGAGAAACTAACATTTAAAGGAGTCTTCAGAAAACAATATCAGTAAAGGAAAGGAGTGTTGAAATGGTGACACCAGAGCACATTAAAATGTATGCTCTCAGAAACTACTAAAACAGAAAATTCAGCTCAGGATAATTAGTGGAATACTTCAAGTACTGCAACATTGAAATCAAGTTACTGTAGGTAATTGAGGCTCTGTCTCCGAAGGTGAAGTGTTCCCTTGCACCTCAAAAACTAAACAAATTGATATATTTGAAAGCTACTGCATAGATCGGTCATTGATGATGGTGTACAGTACAATTTGTATTCTAGGTGAAAAGAAAGCTTCTCGATGTGGTTTACGAGTGTGTTCCAGTACAAAGTTAATCTATGAAGTGACTTAAGAGACAGTGTTCTTACTGTGGGAATTGTTCCAAGTTTAAGTATTGAAAAGGGTGGATTTTATATTGAGTAATGTTTTGGCATATGTAAAATTCTTAGCAACTCTAAGAGCAAAGAGAACTAGTTGAGGTGAAAAAAAACAAGAGATTTTTTACGAAGAATATCCTTGATTGTTGTCTATTCGCAAAAAAACCATAGGCTAAGTTCAAAGTTGGACAGGGTAAAATAGAAAATTGACTAGCCCAGGACCAAGGAAAGTCAGTATTAGGTATCTAAGAATGTCAAAGGCAACATCAGGAACTAGCTCGGCTTAAGAGAAACTGGAGTGCAAAGAACCAACTTCTATTGTCTCAGATGAGTTTGTTAATAAAAAAAATGGGAAGTGGGTGACAACACTTAAACTTTGTTCACAGGAAGTGAAAACACTTGAATGAGGGCTTGCAATGTTTTATGATAAACCTGTAGATCCAACAAAAATAGATCTTCAATTAAAACCTGAAAATCTTCAGATAATAGAAGTCTCTGAAGTCTGTATAAACTGCCTTGAACAGGAGAGGAACAGATGGCTGAATACAGAATTAAAAGCTCAGATTGACGGACTATAGGAAATGCATCTTGAAAAGAGCAGTGAAACTTTTGAGCTACAATGCAATCTGAGAACAAGTACAGGAGATATACAGTAATAATTAGCAGCTCCAGACTTTAAGAGCAGCTAAGGTTAATTTCAAGGAACAGAATGAGGAGCTGAAGCACAGATTGACAAAGCTCATTGTCAATCAGAAATACATGTATTCCAGAGCAAAAGTAAAGGACTTGTTGCAAGTGTATTTTTATCAAGAGGGAAATAGTATTAAAAACCCATGTTCATCTGTATTCCAGTTGAGAAATCCAAGTCATTTATATCATACAGCAGAATTAATATACATCCATGTGTGAAGGGGAGGCGTTCTACAGCATTTGGCTTGTAGTTACACCAGATTGAAAACCCCCAGTACAAAATAGAAGTACAAGCTGATAAAGAGGTTTGAAAGAAAACTTTGATGTATATTCACTGCATTTGATTGAACATGAAAAGAATGTAAAAACAAAAGCCCTTAATCATTGATGTGATGCCCAGAGTTTAAAGTACAGGTACATGGAAAACACCGGCATTGAGCTATATTAATGTAGTGATGTTTATATCTGGTTAATCTTACATGTTACATGTTACATGTTCTTGCGGCTATTTAAGTTAAGCTTTGACATATCACATTCATAGAACTATAAAAGTGACTAAATGAGATAACTGCAAAGTTTGTAATAAGTTTATGATAAAATGTTTGCTGCAATTCTAAAGCTATTTTAAAGAAATCTTAACATTGTAAAATGTTCTGTCTACCTAAGGCAAGATGTGACGAATGTTTTCCACCTATCCACTCCACCCTCTCCTCCCTGACCTATCACCTTCATCCCCTCCCCCACTCACCCATTGTACTCTATGCTACTTTCTTCCCACCCCCACCCTCCTCTAGCTTATCTCTCCACGCTCCAGGCTCACTGCCTTTATTCCTGATGAAGGGCTTTTGCCCGAAACGTCGATTTCGAAGCTCCTTGGATGCTGCCTGAACTGCTGTGCTCTTCCAGCACCACGAATCCATAGTTGGGGCCTTTGTGGGTGCCTGTGGCTACCCCTTTCGTCTGGAGAAAGTGGGAGGATAAAAGAGACAGGCAGAGCTGGGACCCATGCGGGTGCCCATGGAAAACGTCAGAAGTCACACAACACCAGGTTATAATCCAACAGGTTTCTTGGAAATCACAAGTGTTCAAAACGAAGGAGCAGCACTCAGAAAGCTTGTGTTTTCAAATAAACTTGTTGGCCTATAACCTGGCGTCAAGTGACTTCTGATCTTAGATAATTACACATTTAAAGCATGTCAGACTACTGACTCCAATTAATGATAATACCCATATCAGTGAAGGCTGAGATTATGGTGAGTGCTAGAAACTTGGTCAAATTTGATATCATTAATTCTTTGCAAACCATCAGATGATAGGAAGATCAAATAGGAAATGCACTGCTGGAAGACTTGTATAAGTCTCTTCTCCCAAAATTTACACTACAAATGAAAAAAACCACAATAGACTCTTGTCCAACATGCATAAATTAGATATTGTTGCTCACCAGACTGAATTTTGCATGAGTAAAGGTTAATTTTCATAAGCACAACGTTGTTAGGAGTTTTTGGGGGGGGGGGTTGGTGGTGGGAGGATAGAGAGAGAGAGGCCAGAAGAGAACGCTGTGAAAAATATTTTTAATTCAATTGGAAAAAGGGCAACACAACTTTGGTTATAGGAATATACAGCAGGGAAACACACCGTTCGGTCCAACTCGTCCATGCAGACAAGAATCCTAAATTAATCCATTAGCCAACATTTGACCCATATCCCTCTAAACCTTTCCTATTCATGTACCCATCCTGATGCCTTTTAAATGCTGTAACCGTATCAGCCTCCTCCACTTCATCTGGCACCTCATTCCATAGACACACCACCCTTTGCGTGAAAATGTTTCCCCTTAGGTCCTTTTTATATCTTTCCCCTCTCACCCTAAACCTATGCCATTTAGTTCTGGATTCCCCGACCCCAGGAAAAAGATCTTGTCTATTTACCCTATCCGTGCCCTTAATGATTTTATAAACCTTTATAAAAAGGTCACCCCACAGCCTCCAAAAGAAACAGCCCCAGACTATTGAGCCTCTACTTATAGCTCAAATCTTTCAACTCTGGCAACATCCTTGTAAATCTTTTCTGAACCCCTTCAAGTTTCACAACGTCCTTCCTATAGGAAGGAGATCAGAATTGCACACAATATTCCCAAAGTGGCCCAACCAATCATGTACGCCTGCAACACGACCTCCCAATTCCTATATTCAATGCTCTGACCAATAAAAGGAAAACATACTGAATACCTTATTCACTATCCTATCTACCTGAGACTCCACTTTCAAGGAACTATGAACTTGCACTCCATAATCTCTTTTGTTCCATATCTCATTTGGGTCGGAATGCAAAGGGAAGGAACTGATGCATTGAATGAAACCTTGGCCAAACACTATGTTGACTACTGTAATCAGTCTTTGTTCCTCCTCTTCAGGATGGATATATTGGCCTTGCCAGAATAAAGCACAGCTTCACCAGAATTATACTGGCACTTAAAGTAATAACTTAGGAAAATGGATTTTACAAGCATGTTTACACTGTGTTCGGAAGGTTGATGACTGATCTAATCAAAAGGTATTAAATATGATGAAAGGATTTTGTTAGCAAATTCAGTAGGGTTGAAAAAGAAAACTTTTCAGCACTGTTGGGAAATCAGAACAAGGAAGCATACTTTTCAAATTAGACCTAGGCCATTTAGTAGTGAAATCAGAATGCTATTTCTGAAACGCATTCCTCCCAAAAGGTGTGGAGAACCAAACTTTTCAAGAGTTAAGCATTTTCCTTAAGCATAGAAAAGGAAAGTGGGTAAATGGAGTGGAGAGACGGGTCAATCATAGTCAAAACAAATGGCTAAGGTAAGCTCAGGGAGACTATACCTGTTCCCATGTACCTCACCAGGAAAAACTAACTTTGAGAAACCTCCATAGTTGTATATTTAACGGGGAATCTGTGGGAAGATTGTAGATGACTGCAACATTAATTCAACTGCTTGAGGTACTCAGCTTACTTTAGTGATTGGATCTTCAGCACTGTACACCATTAGAATTGAAATATTGAGAGAAGCAGGAAGTGTCTCTTAAATCATCACTTTTGTACTGAGAAATTTTAAACAGTATTGAAGCATCTTTAATATTTAATTTTCACATAAATCTGCTATATTGATTTTCTGTTCTATTTTGATGCAGATGGTTATAATGTACTGCCTTAGAGGATTTATAATAGTTTTAAATGTACGATCGTCTGCAAAAATTGTCTGTGAATGAATTTTAAATAGCTGTAAATTTGTATCATCCTTTTAAACCACAGGATCTATCATAATTAGAATTCACTCATTAGATAAGACCAGAGAAGAATCATTACTTCTAAAATATCTAATCACTGTACAATTGTAGGTAGGGTTGACAAGGTCAAATATCCAATGCAATATAATTCCCTTAAGTTGTTGGAACCACATGAAATTTCATTTACAAATACTGAAGTCTAGGAGCGAGCAGCAAAATATTGCAGATAGTAAATATGTACACCGAAGTTTCCATCATGAGACTGATGAGATTGCTAACGGTCTGTGGAAGCATTTAGCAAATGGCTTTTGGTAGAGACAATACATTTTGATGTCATCATCTGGGAATAATTCCAAAATGGCAAGCCTGGATAGGAAGTCATCTTCACTTTTTATGGAAGGTGTATTCATACTTATATAACCCTACTCTGTTAGGTGTCTTATCAGCAACATTTGTTTCAACTACTTTTAAACAGTATTCATCCAAAATTGAATTTAAGGTGTTTATTTCCATTATTCTACATTCCTCCTCTGTTGATGACTACTCAAGGGTAATGTTGCCGTTTTGCCGTTTTGCCAAAAAGATAATTATCAGTAGGCTAAGTGACCACAGATGGCACCAGAACCCCCTTCACACAATGTCCAGCAGGATCATTGAATATTAACCAAGAGTAACTACCTTTATTGGTTTCTTCTCCATCCTTGATAGCCTGAATTTTAGTTGCATTTGATATCTTTACTGAGCATAGCCTAAGAAGTTAATACAAGATTTCATGATTTACCAATGTTGCATTTATCTATAATGCTGGGGCACATTGCTGAAGTGTTTTATCTGCTAAGAAATTCAACTCTTTGCACATAATCAGAGCAGCATTGTTGCACAGGAGGACATTCTGCCCATTGTGACTTCAGTTTGTTAAATGGGTTTTGTTACCTAGTTCCAATCTCCTGCCTCCCCCTCCCCTCCCCTCCCCCAATCCCCTCAGACACTATTTTTATCTAAATCATCCAATGCCACCTTGAATGACTGAACTGAAATGGCCTCTGCCACACCTCCAGACAGCGCATTCTTTCCTCTAACTACTCGTTGAGTGAAAAGGTTTTTCCTCACTTCATCCTCCTTTCTTTTGTAGATCACATTAACTACATTGTTATGGACTAGACCACACCCCCTAAAATATATTAAAATAGCCTAGATTTGAAAGTTTACTTATTTTACAGTTAAGTGTAAGGCATTGTGTTCAATAAGCCAGTTCTTTTCTTTTATTATATATATCTGTTCCTATATAGTAACATCCCATAAACACACCCTTGGCAAAGGCAAATTCAGTAAAATAGACTGCCCATCATGGCCGCAGCTTGTTAAATGAGTTTTGCTACATAGTTCCAATCTCCTGCCTTCATTGGTAGCACCTACCCCCAAGACATTATTTTGCGATTCTAGCAGCCAGAAGTGAACCCCAGTTTTTAGCTGTAATAGAGGGAGGAATCCAACTTCAGGATCTCAGCAACTGCTGAACGGTACAAATAAAAATCCTGGTGCTGTTGGAGCTCTATCCCATCCATTCAAGCTGCTTCTAATGTTCCAACTTCTAAAATAAACCAAGGCCTCAAGTTGTTTACTTTATTGACTTTTGAGCATATCACTCAACACTTCTATCTCAACCTTTCTTCATAAGACAACAAGAGTGCACCTCCTAAAGCCATAGTATCGTCACAATACGCCTTCACTTGTATTCCTTTTAGAGGCACGAACAGGTTTTCCATTGTTCTCCTGCACCCTCCAACCACCCTCCCATCTCTCCTCCAGGAATTGAACAATTTCATGTTGTCTTTCGATGTATTTTCGCAGAAGGAACATCCCCTCACTTCTTTGAATTGAAACTCAGCTGCACACTACTTTCATTTCTCCAAACCACCTATGTCATAATAGATAAAATAAAACATTCCCTGGTAAACTGATGAATTGAAGAGTTAGAATAATATTGTCTGGCAGTTACCTCTTCAATATTGCTCTGTAAATATTGGCATATTGGTGTATAGAAACCCTGCCCATTTTATAGAAACAGTAACACTACCATTGTGGGAAATCCACTTTAGATTATATGTGCAAAATAAATTTGATAAAAAAAAACTTTGTGCAGATATTAGGCCACATCAGAATCTCTGTCTTCGCAGCCCTTCGACTACCTGCAAGCTTCCTCCTTCAGTTTTCCTAATCTTGCGCTGTTATATTAAATACTTTCTTCTTTTCACTACATTCAAGTTAGTAATATAAAATGTTATCCAATAAATGAAACCATCATTACTCACTGAGGGTACATCAATATATTGAAATACATGCAGTAGATCCCTGGAAGTAACTGATCAGGAGTCTCTTTTGAATACTACCAAACTGACTGAATAAATGTCAAGTGAAACTTTATTTATTCTGATGTTAAATTGCACCCTTTTTCGATGAATGACATTCTTAACAGAAACTGCACACCTCTGAATAGGCTTGCAACCTGTGCTCTGAGGAAATATGTCACACTTAACATTTTGCCTGACATTGGAGATTCAATCGTCACTTGAAGCCTTAAAAATTAGGTCATGTTCAAAGCACCGCCCTGAATTAAACAGAATGTATTGTCTCAACTTTGCCCCTTATATGAACAGAAACTGCCAATGCGGTTACAACAACCATGATATATGAAGGCTTGTTTACTTATTGCCAACAACAAACTATAAAACTGTGACATTACAAAGCAATCTCTACAGAAATTCTAACGATAATATTTTCCAAAGAATAGGTTTTCTCCCCTTCAAATAAAGTGTGCTGTTATATTTATAATTAAATTATGGTGTAATTAAAGTGTTCAAACTTAAAGGGAATGTGTGGTCATTCCTAACCATTTTTCAACTACTGCTATTTCTGGTTGACCGGATTGAGAAGTGCTGTCGGTTTGTTTTCAATTCAGCTCAGCCCATGGAAAATGTCTTCAGTCCAAACTTCTAACACTGCCCTATTTAATGTAAATATATGTACCAACCCAAGTGCGGAAACACTTCCTCCGTCTCGATCTTTTTTAAAACCTCAGCCGGCAATCAATATGCGCTTTGAACAATGAACACGGGCTTACAAAATAAAATTGTCGAACCAAGCTTTATTCCCTCCCAACTTAATTTTACAATCGGACTGATTCTTAAATAAATTATTAAAAAGGGGAAAAAAAATCCTCGTTAAATGAGCTGGTATTTTTAAAAAGATTAACCCTTTGATTAAAAATTATTTTTACCTGAAATTTCTGCTTGTAGGTGAAACTTCACCTTCTAGAGAAAAGGGCTACGCTCCAGCAGTTTAGTCCAGCAAACAGGTTCTCCCAAACGTGACCGGAATTCCTGCATATTTTTCCCTCCCTTTGGACGGTTTCTGCGGCGTGCCCTTGAAGGGTGATGTGACCCGCGTCTGGATTGAAGAGAGTCCTGGTAGCTCCGTATTGTGTAGTCACTGACAGTGCTCTGATGTTTAATGGGACGTCCCAAAGCTGACCCGCATATCTACCTCTCTCTCTCTCTTTTCCTCTGCGGGTAAAGACTTGCTCACAGTAGCTCTCTCCCTTTCGCTATTCGTCTCTGGCTTCCGCTTGAAGCTAATTCTCAAAACTTCCTCAGTCCCACAGTTTCAGTCTCGGTCTATCTGCAAAATTAGAGAAATAAGATTAACCGTCACACTCTAAAATGCAAGACCACTTTTTAAAAAAATTCTAAAAATGTTTTCAATAAGGGACAATGGTCATGTGTGAGATAAATACGTCAATTAACATTTTCTAGAAAGTTAAGAAACAGTGCTGTATTCAATAAGTTTTAAACTAATTGATAATGAATTAATAAAGGTTGGGATTGAATAGTAATAATTAAGTTAAATTACTAACTGTGATCCATTTAATAAATGTATTACTGAGGGGTAAGGAGGATGGTGTCAGACAGTAATATTCCGCTGGGAAGTCCAGGAAAGGAGTGGGTACAAATTACAGGCTGTGAAATGTTAAAGTTACAATTAGTTTTGTTTTCATTAATGGCCGAGGCTTCAGTTGGAGAAGATGCTGTTCCCCAGAGAATATGCGGGTGGCCTGCACTCAGTGCTGTAGCTGATTGCATAGAGGACTGGCTTGCATCCAACAGCTGCCCAGAAACTCACATCACGACTTCCTGAACCCCTTCCTGTTGTGATCCGAGTTAAATGCCTCAGACTTTGCGTGACCACAGATTGAAAAAAGGGGTAGGGGATGGGGAGCAGATCATCCAATTGTTCAGCAATGGGAGGGGTTTCAATTGCAAAACAGGGTGTGACCAAAAAAAAAGGCGAGTTTCTCCAAAAGGTAAAGCAAACACCTATCTATTCATGGGGATTTTTTTTGCAACAGAAATCAGACCTCAGACAGCAGCCCATTAGGTCACACCTATCAACAAAACAAAACAAACATCAGCTTTAAAAGAACCATACTATGCTGACGAGGTCGTGGATACGTTTAGTAAATTGATCACACTGCAGATTAGGATTGCTGAGGGAGAAAGGGAAGACCAGTCAAGACCATTGGTCCTGATGAAGGGCTTATTCCCAAAACATCAATTCTCCTGCTCCTCAGATGCAGCCTGACCTGCTGTGCTTTTCTAACACCACGCTTTCAGTGCTGTAATACAGGCCCACCAACAGTGAGTGTGAAATAGAGGTACAAATATGTAAACAGATTATGGAAAGATGTAGGAGCAACAAGGTGGTGGTGTTGGGAGATTTTAATTTTCCCAACATTGACTGGGATTCACTAAGTATTAGAGGTCTAGATGGAGCAGACTTTGTAAGGAGCATCCAGGAGGGTTTTATAGAGCAGTATGTAAATAGTCCAACTGTGGAAGGGGCCATACTGAACCTGGTGTTGGGAATGAGCCTGGCCAGGTTACTGAAGTTTCAGTAGGGGATTTATTTGGGAATAGTGATCACAATTCTGTAAGTTTAGAATAGTCATAGATAAAGATGAGAGTGGTCCGAAAGGAAGAGTGCTAAACTGGGGGAAGGCCAACTATAGCAAAATTCGACAGGAGCTGGGGAATGTGGATTGAAGCAGCTATTTGAGGGTAAATCCACGTTCGATATGTGGGAGGCTTTTAAAGAGACGTCGATTAGAGTGCAGGACAGAACTGTCCCTGTGAAAATGAGGGACAGAAATGGCAAGATTAGAGAACCATGGTTGACAGGTGAAATTGTGAGACTAGCTAAGAGAGAAAAGGAAGCATACACAAGGTCGAGGTGACTGAAAACAGAAAAAGCTTTGGAAGAATATTGGGAAAGTAGGATCAATCTGAAATGAGAAATTAAGAGGGCTAAAAGAGGTCATGAAATATCTTTAGCAAACCGGTTTAAGGAAAATCCCAAAGCCCTTTATTCATATATAAGGAACATGAGGGTAACCAGAGAAAGGGTTGGCCCACTCAAGTACAAAGTTGTGCGTGGAGTCAGAGAAAATGGGGAAGATTCTTAATGAGTACTTTGCATCGGTATTCACCAAGGAGAGGGACATGCAGATCATGATGTTAGGGATAGATCTTTGAGTACTCTAGGCCAAGTCAGCATAAGGAATGAGGAAGTGTTGGGTATTCTAAAGGGCATTAAGATGGACACATCCCCAGGTCCAGATGGAATCTATCCCTGGTTACTGAGGGAAGTGAGAGAGGAAATACCTGGGGACTTAACAGATATCTTTGCAGCATCCTCGCACTTGGGTGAGGTCTCAGAGGACTGGAGAATTGCTAATGTTATCCCCTTGTTTAAGAAGGCTAGCAGGGATATTCCAGCTAATTATAGACTGGTGAGCCTGATGTTAATGGTAGGGAAGCTGCTGGAGAAGATATTGAGGGATAGGATCTATTTCCATTTGGAAGAAAATGGGCTTATCAGTGATAGGCAACATGGTTTTGTGCAGGGAAGGTAATGTCTTACCAACTTAATAAAATTCTTTAAGGAAGTGACAAAGTTGATTGATGAGGGAAGGGCTGTAGATGTCATACACATAGACTTCAGTAAGGCATTTGATAAGCTTCCCCATGGTAGCCTGATGGAGAAAGTGATGTCACATGGAATACAGGGTGTACTAGCTAGATGAATAGAGTACTGGCTGGGCAGCAGGAGACAGAGTAATAATGGAACGGAGTTTCTTAAAATGGAGACCTGTGAGCAGTGGTGTTCAACAAGGATCCTTGTTGGGATCACTCTTGTTTACAATATATGTAAATAATCTGGAGGAAGATATAGATAATCTGATTAGCAAATTTGCAGATGACACTAAGTTTGGTGGAGTAGCAAATAGTGAAGGCGACTGTCAAAGAATGCAGCAGAATAGAGATAAATTGAGCAGAGAAATGGCAGCTGGAGTTCAATCCGGCAAATGTGAGGTGATGCATTTTGGAAGATCCAATTCAAGAGTGAACTATCTGGTAAATGGAAAAGCCCTGAGGAATATTGATGTACAGGGAGATCTGGATGTTTAGGTCCATTGTACCCTGAAGCTGGCAATGCAAGTCAATAGAGTGGTCGAGAAGGCATACAGCATGCTTTCTTTCATTGGACGGGGTACTGAGTTCAAGAGTAGGCGGGTCATGTTACAGTTGAATAGGACTTGGGTTTGGCCACATTTGGAATACTGCGTACAGTTCTGGTCACCATATTACCAACAGGATGTGGATGCTTTGAAGAGGGTGCAGAGGAGGCTCACCAGGATGTTGCCTGGTATGGAGGGCATTAGCTATGAAGAGAGGTTGAGTAGATTAAGATTATTTTCATTAGAAAGACAGAGGTTGAGGGGGGACCTGATTGACGTCTACAAAATCTTGACCCGTATAGTCAGGATGGATAGCAAGAAGCTTTTTTCCAGAGTGGGGGACTCAATTACTAAGGGTCATGAGTTCAAGGTGAGCGGGGAAACATTTAAGAGAGATAGGTGTGGAACATTCGTTATACAGAGTGTGCTGGGTGTATGGAACGCCTTGCAGCCAAGGTGGTAGAGGTGGGCACAATAGCATCATTTAAGATGAATCTAGACAGATACATGAATGGGCAGGGAGCAGAGGGATACAGATTCTCAGAAAATAGGCGACAGGTTTAGATAGAGGATCTGGATCGGTGCAGGTTTGGAAGGCTGAAGGGCCTGTTCCTGTGCTGTAATTTACTTTGTTCCTTATTCACACAGTTGTCAGAAATCAATCCCAGCTCCAAATTGGTAACTCAGAAATCTTCCAGAACCAGGACTCAAGGTTTAAGGATACATGATGGGCTATTTAGGACTAAAATGAGGAATTTTGTTTCACCCAGAGAGTGAAGGAAAGTGGTCAATACCAAACATTGAATGTTTTCAAGAAGGAGTTCTTAGAGCTAAAGGGATCAAAGGGTACAGGGAGACTGAGTTGGATGATCAGCCGTTTTCATATTGAATGGTGGATCATGCTCCAAAGGATGAAAAGCCTACTCCTATTTCTATGTTTGTGCTACAACTCCAGGTGAAGTCAAGATCCCCAATTTGGGAATTCTTGACTTGACTCCAATGAGGAGAGGGCAGAGGCACCGTGGTGTGCAATTTCTTCAGTTAAGTAGCTCACAAAAATAATAACCCAACCTCTCCACTGTGTTGTTAATATATGAGACACAAAGGACATTTAATCCCATCCATTTTCTTGTTACAAGCATTGAACAGTTGAGGCAAAATCAGGGGAAGATGAGTTGTTTACCATATTTAAATGCCAAGGACTTCACTTCCACTGTCAGGCTGGGATTGTGTTTAGTATCTCAGCTAATCATGAAAATGAAGTGAAACTTTCAATAAACCAATGCATCCGGAACTGAAACAGCCAAAATACATTACTTCTATTTTTTTAAATCTTGGGTGCCACTGTTGGATTTAAATTTTGTAAATTACGAAATAAAAATCAAAATATCCAGCTCAGGATTATACACCAGACAGAATCACTGTTATTAGTAAAATTGGTGCAGTAGATTTCAAGCGATTCATGCACAGTGGCTGAAATGAAGTGAAAGTTGATGGGATAGTGAAATCTAGTTGTCCCTCCATGGTAGTCTTAGTGGTGCAGCATCTGACAAAACTGGGATGCCAACACTCCAACCAATCAGACTGACCAGCCAAGTGATGTCATTGGCTGGACTAAAGGAACAAGCTTCTCACTGGGGATTTACATTTTACACTTGGTCCCAGATAATCCTGAAGGGCAGAATACCCATAGATGGTGAGGCACTGAAAAGTTTAACAACATTCCATAAGCTTCAATTTTAATAAGTCAAATTTTGCCAATGCCCTTTATGCATTGTTGACGGAAACTAAGCTTTGGCTATTTTCAACATGTGCTTAATTCTTTGGGCTTCAATAAGTAGGACATATCCCTATGGAGAAGGAGTGCACATTTAATATTAAACAGTAAGTCTCAAAGAGTGGCCAGCTCCTACGCTTAATTCATAATTTTGTATATCAATAAATAAGAGCCCTCCCAGTATAGATGACTCAATAGCTTGGATTAGAGATTCTGTGAAGCTGGCTGATAAGTTTCCATAACTGTCAGTTACATGTTTGAGCACAAGGACAAGACAACTTTCATTATCAATTTGAAAGTTTGGACAGTGTTGCATTTTTGTAGACTTTCTATTGCTTTTGATAAGCCTTCGATAACAAAAACACTGGAGAAAATGCCATAGCAGCACACACGTATTCTGCCCTCAAGTCAGAAAGGGAGAATAAGATATAGAAACCGAAGCTGTCCATCGAGCCTGCTCCACTATTTGATAAGATCATGGCTCATCTTCCACTTCAACTGCATTTCACTGACCTAACCCATACCATTCAATACCTACAAGAAAAATGCAAAACTATAAAAAGGACAGAAAGAGAAATAAGAAAAGTAAAGTATCAGAAGTGCAGGTTGTGGCTGTGTTTGGACAGGATGCAGTCACAAGCTTTGCTTTCATTCCTGTTTATGGAGTTGTGAAGCTACACAAGGTACTTTTGATCCAAACACATGCATGGAGTGAAGCATGTCAGCTTCTCAGTGTGATTTGTCATGTACAAAATATTGTAGGGGTGTTCGTTCTCTTTCATCATTCCAAAGTGAGCTGTAGGCAGCAGACTTTCTTTGAAGTTTTTTCTCGAGGGGTTCATGTTGAAGCCATGGACTTATTCTATCGGACAGAAAATCAATGTTTTGAAAAGGCTCTGCCACCACTTGAAGATTTTGAGGCATGCTAAGTCTCTACACTAGAAACCCATAAACTCCCAGTGGATCCAGTCAGAACCCATCTGAGATGTACTGATCAAGGAGTTCCCTTCTCAATACAGAGTTAGCTGGTAACTTCAAATTTACCTCTGCATCCTGGTCAAGGTAAGAATTATTCGTCGAAGCTCCTCACTACTATCCAATGTTTCATGTTGTAAGTGTATTTGCTCATGGTTCTGTTGTGAAATCCCAAGCGGAGCAGTAACCTGATGTCAAAACTTACATTTGGACAAGCGACTGGAGAAAGGTACCTGTGGATCCAACACAAGGTTAATGCTTTCATGGAAAAGGAGCAAACATCAGTGAGAAAAAAGTAAAAAAAAAACTGTGTGGTGCAGCAAATAAGTGAGTACTTCATTCATTGCAGGTTAAGTCATCAGTCCTTCTGTAATTTTCAAATTATTATTTTAACACACCGGCATTTTATAGAATTATAGAGCTGTACAAGCATTTCAGTCCAACACATCCACGTTTACCAGATATCCTTATCTGATTTAGTCCCATTTGCCAACATTTGGCCCATATCCCTCCAAACCCTTTCTATTCACTTACCCATCCAGGTGCCTTTTAAATGTTGGAATTGTACACACCACCTCTGGCAGCTCATTCCATAAACACACCACCCTCTGCATGAGAAAGTTACCCCTCAGGTCCCTGTTAAATACTTTCCCTCTCACCTTAAACCTATGCTGTCTAGTTTTGGACTCCCCTATCCTGAGAAAAAGATCTTGGCTATTTACCCTATTCATACCGCGTATCTTTTTTATAGACTTGTTTAAAGTAACACCCCCCACCACCACCACCTCAGATGCTCCAGAAAATAGCCCCAGCCTATTCAGCCTCTACCAATAGTTGAAACCCTCCATTCCAGATAACATCCTTGCACATTGTTTCTGAACGCTTTTGAGTTTAACAACATTCTTCCGCTAGCAGGGAGACCAGAATTGAACGTAATATTCTAAAAGTGGCTTCACCAATGTCCTGTACAGCTGCAACATGACATCTATACTCATATACTCAATGCACTGACCAATGAATGCAAGTGTGCCAAATGTCTTCTTCACCAAACTGTTTACCTGCAAATTCACTTTCAAGGAACTATGCACCTACACCTCCAGGTCTCTCTGTTCGACAACACTTCCCAGGGGCCTACCATTAACTTTGTAAATCCTGCCCTGATTTGCCTTACCAAAATGCAATACCTCGCATTTATCTAAATTTAACTCCATCTGCCACTCTCCACCCACAATGAGTTCTTATTTTAAAATCATGAAATGTTTGGTTCTGCATTTTTACACTTTCACATCTGGCACACACATCGGGAGCACACTCACACTGGGCATACTTCAGTGTCAGTCATTGTATGGCCCATATCAATGAACTGCAGCTTAAAGTAGGAACATGATGAACAACTTCATAAATATCCAACTCTCAAGCTTCTGGTCTGTACCGTTGAACTGTTGTTTACTGTGAATTAGTTATGTTATAGGTAGAGGAGAAGATGTTATAATCCCAGCTGTTATGGACCAGACCAAATCCCCTCAAAATATATTAAGAAGGTAGCCTTGACCCCAACATTTTCTTATTTTTAAAGTCATGTGTAAGGCGTTGTGTTCAGATGCAATTTGATTGGTCAAACTACCAGGCTTGAAGCAAAACATACTTTATTCTTACATTATCATTAAAATATAAACAGTAGAAAGAAGAATTGAAATAACAATTCCAGTGGAAAACTTAACAGAATAATAGAGTATTTAACTACTTAACAACTGTTCCTTTCGAGCAACAACCCATAAACACATCCATGGTAAAAGCAAATTCAGGAAAATAGATGCTTTTACATGCAATTCTAGCAGCAGGAAAATAACCCAAAATTTTAGCTTTAACAGAGAGAGGAATAACAGCTTCCAGATCCAGCTTCAAGACCCAAACAATTGCTGAAAACTAAAACTAAAATCCTGCCTATGTGGGAACTTGACCCTACCCCTTCATGCTGCTTTTATTGTTTAAATTTTAAGAAAAAAACAAAGCTAGCTGGTCTCAGAGCAGGCAGCTCAGTTCCATGTTTACAACACTTGCTTTCAAAAAATATGACAGAACAAATCCTTCACAGAACACATCTCAGAACACAGCCAATGGTAACATTGGAAAGGTCATATCCCAGAATAAAACGTGAATTGGTAGATCATATATTAAACTTTTACAGTTGGTTAATGTAATAAAGGTAAGGTTATCATTGTCATACCAGCCCATAGAACTGCTGTCTCATTAGAGAGAGATGAGTGGTAGTGGCTTAACCACAGCTCAGGTAAGGGGTGAGGTTGAGGAAGGAGTCCTTTATGGTAGCCCCAGCTGGTGCGGGAATTGAACAGGAATGCTGTTGGCATCAATCTGCAATGCAAACCAGATGTCCAGGAGAAAATAAGGACTGCAGGTGGTGAAGATCAGAGTCAAAAAGTGTGATGCTGGAAAAGCACAGCCAGTCAGGCAGTATCTAAGGAGCAGGAGAGTAGACATTCTGAGTATGAGCTCTTCATCAGGATTCCTGATGCTGCCTGACCAGCTGTGCTTTTCCAGCATCACAGTTTTTGAAACCAGCTGTCCAGCCAGATGAGCTAAGCAACTCCTTGGTTAATGCAGCTAATCACTGAAACATATTCACATGTGGATGCAGTTGTAATTTAATCACAGAGTTTAAGATTATTACACAAAAGAAAAAAAAATCAGTTGGAAAGATATCTCAAAGATCAAATAAAGTGACAAACTGTTTCCCCACACTATCTGTTACAGATACTCAATCACAAAGAAATATTACTCATTTGTCAGTTTTTTTAACCTTTACTTAAGAAACACTTCCTCTTGAACTGCTGAGTCCTTTTATTTGACGATTCCTTTCTGAGTCCATTGGCATGTTTTCTGATTGCCTCAATTTTTTTTTCAGTTCTAACAACTTGAAGATTTCTATAATGTTTTCCCATTTTGGAAACTCCACAGATGAGAATCAATTTCAACTGAGGTGACTGCACCCCTGAATTGTTCTGGAAAATTTGGTTCCTCTGCAAGGAGAAAAACTGATCTCTTCTGAACTGACCTTTGGATTTGTCAAAATTAAAACTTTGAACTTTCTGCTCTGAAATAATTTCTTTAATGTGTTCTACCTACCTATCTATCTATTTATCTATCTATCAATCATGAATTCAAAGCTTTAAACAACTTATCCATTAATACTACAGGAGTCTGCATGGCAATTGTCTGAAGTCATAAGCCTTCTCAGAAATGATGCATTTAGGTCACTGAACTAATGACATTTAAAGAAATAACTTCACAAGACGAATCAGAACCCACTTCTTTTTTTTTTAAATGTCCAAAAATGGTAGTAATATATTATGAACATAGATAGCCAGCAAGATGATTAGAGGGAGCCTTGCCTGTGATGTGTTTCCCCCAAACTCTCAGTATGAGACGTCCATTGTATATAAAACAACCTGTAACAAGCTGTCTTTAGAATTGAAATATTAGTATGGTAATTCATATATTTAAACCCAAGAGATGATGTTTGAAAGACTTTCAGAGATTTAGAAGGGTTTTATCGCATCTGCTCTCACAAGCATACAAAGAAAAAATAAGAAAACATAAAAGAACATAACAAAAAGTTATGATTAGGAATTCATGTTTTTTTCCCCCTTAGTCTGAGTCCAGAAAATCAGTGTTCTTTTAAGGTTCTTTGGAGTTTGGATTCAGGTTGTGTTTAACTGAAGTTTCAGGATTTCTTCAAGGTGCAGACTCGGTTCAATTTTCCAGCAATAACCTCAATTTTCAGCGAACTAAACTTCAAAGAGGTGTTGGACTTGAGGCGGGCTTAGCTCAGCCTGGAGCATGGTTTTCTGCAGGTTGTCTTGATGTTAACAGAAGACAAGATTTTTACCAAACTGAAGCAGGATTTAGAAAGTTTACAATTAAATCTTATCTCAGAAACCCAAAATCTGAGGTCATATGACTATCCCTTTAATGATAGTAGACAAACAGGAGGCTGGATGACCACAGTAAGCCAGGCAGCATCAGAGATTGGAGAAGTCAACGGTTCAGGTATAACTTTGGACTAGCTGTGGGGGGAGGGGTGGTGGGAGAGTAGCAGATTGGTGAGGTAGTGATAGGTGAACCCAGGTACTGTGTACGGCCTAGTTGTTCCTTGGGAGAGATGAATCCAGTTGGTAGCTGGAAGGAAGGGTCAGTAGATGGGATGGAAGGGAAGAGGCAGAATTGCAAAGGGAGCTGGAGGATGGATGGGAAGGTTATTTAAAATTGGAGAACTCATTATTAAGTACTTTGGGCTGTAGGCTGCCCAGACGGAAGATAAAGTGTTGTTCCTTCAATTTGCGGTCTGAAGGTGGAAGAATTGGGAAAACGGGATGGAGTTTTTGCAGGACACAGGGTGGGCGGAGGTATAGTCCAGGTAGCTATGGAACTCTGTGGGTGTATAGCTGAAAATGTGTTGCTGGAAAAGCACAGCAGATCAGGCAGCATCCAAGGAACAGGAGAATCGACGTTTCGGGCATAAGCCCTTCTTCAGGAATGGCTTATGTCCGAAACGTCGATTCTCCTGTTCCTTGGATGCTGCCTGACCTGCTGCGCTTTTCCAGCAACACATTTTCAGCTCTGATCTCCAGCATCTGCAGTCCTCACTTTCTCCTCTGTGGGTGTATAGTAAATATCAGTCAGTAAACTGTCACTAGACATGGAAATGGAGAGGTCAAGAAAAGGGAGGGGTGTCTGAGCTAGACCAAGTGATTTTGAGGGCAGGTGGATTGTTAACGAAGTTGATGAACTGCTCCAGTTCGGCCTGGGTGTAGGATGCAGCACCAATGCAGTCATCGGTGTAACGGAGGAAGAGTTGGGAAACATTATCGGTGTACGTACTGAAGACTGTTCGACATAACTGACAAAGGGCCCACGCAAGTGCCCATGGCCACTCTTTGGATTGAGAGAAAATGGGACGAAATGAAGGAAAAGTTATTGAGGGTGAGAACTAATTTGGCAAGGCGTAGCAATGTATTGGTTGGGGAGAACCAGATGGGTCTGTTGGAGAGGGAAAAATTGAGGCTGTCATTGTGGGGTATAGATGTGTGTAAGGACTGCACATCCATAGTGAAGATGAAGTGCTGAAGGCCAGGGAACTGGAGATTTCTAAAGAGGTGGAAGGCATGGTTTGTGTTCCGGATGTAGGTGGGAAGCCCTTGGACCAAGGGGGAGAGAATGGAGTCGATATAGGACGAAATGAGTTTGGTGGGGCAGGAGCATGCAGAGATGATGAGTTGGTTGTGATAGTTGGGCTTCTGGATCTTGGGGAGCAGGTAGAACCGGGCACTGTGGGGCTGGGGGACTATGAGATTAGAGACAGTGGAGGGGAGATCACAAGAAGTGATGAGGTCATGGACAGTGTGGGAGTTGGTGGCTTAATGGGCCATGGTGGGGTCATGTTCAAGGGGGGGAGATAGGACATGGTATTGGACAGTTGGTCTTCGGCCTCTGCAAGATAGAGGTCCGTTGTCCAGACTGCTTTGTCAGCAGGTTTGATGGTGAAATGAGGATTGGTGCAGAAGGAAGGGAGCACTGCATGTTCAGAGGAGATGATGTTGGAGGGGGTGAAGTGATGTGGAGAAATGGAGTTGGTTAATGTCGCACCGGCAGTCAGCAATAAGGAGGTCTTGGGCTGGTAAGAGGCTGGGAGGGGATGTCAAAGAAGAGGCGGAAGGTTGGAGGGTGAAGCAGTCCTCGGAGGATTGTTGGGAGTCTTTATCAAAATAGAAAGCACAGACACAGAGGAAGAAGAGCTCCATGTCATGGTGGGCACAGGACTTGATGAGGTGGGGGCAGAGGGACACAAACATGAGCCCTTTCCTTAGGATATACCATTCAACCTCAGAGGGTCGGAGGTCGGTGGGGAAGGGGTGTGGTGAATATGCAGAAAGGCTCAGGGATGGGATTTTGGGAGTGGGGGGGATCTCAAGGAGGATAAAGAAGGAGAGGGGGAAGGGCGATAGCATGTGATTGGTGAGGGTTGGACACTGTTGGGACTGGAAATAATTGTGGGAGGGAAAGGAGAGTGGGAGGGTGGTGGGCGGGGGGGGTGAGTTGGAGGATAGTGTGAGGGGAGTGGGCAGATGAGGTAGAGAGGAGGGAGGTGAGGTGGAGGGGTAGCATAATTTGTGAGGATGGACAGATGAGGAGGGAGAGGTATACTGGCTAGTTGCAGGTGGATAGTATGATCCAGATGTGACCAAGGGGATCGGAGTCCTTGTATTGTTTGGCCAGTGGGTGGAGTCCCCTCAGCTACCAAGTGGATTCATCCCTCCCATCTATCAACCAGTCATACCCACTACCTGTGTTCACCTGATACTACCTCACTATTACCCTAGTCTCCCCAGCCCACTCTCCCTTTCTTTATCTGTAGCTCCCCCTCCCCTCATATCTGGTCCTGAAGAAGGGTTATATCTGAAACGTCAACTTCTGCACCTCCTAATGCTGCCTGTCTTGCTGAGTTCTTCCAGCCTCCTGTTTGTCTACTTTGGATTCAAGCATCTGCAGTTTTTTTTTGTCTCATCCCCTTAATGGTAAGATATTTTAGCTAACAAGGCAATTTCTATGTCTAATTAAAAAAAATTGTTGAATGAGATAATTTTTAGGTCATTAGCTCCACTTCAGGTATAAGAGTTTCTATTTCTTCCTGTTGTTTCAAGATCACACTGAGGAGGCTGCTTATTTGTGTTGGTTTAATGGAAATGACAAAGCAATGGAATATGTGAGATTCCAGGTAGGATTGAGTTCTAACCTGGTAATTGCTAAATGGAACAGTGCATAAATGTAGTCAACTTGTATTATCATAGAATCCCTACAGTGCGGAAACAGGCCATTTGGCCCAACAACTCTACACCGACCCTCTGAAGAGTATCCCAGACCCATTTTCCTACCCTATTACTCTACATTGCCCCTGACTAATGCACCTAAACTGCATATCCCTGAACATAATGGGCAATTCACCTAACCTGCACATCTTTGGATTCTGGGAGGAAACCCATGCAGACACAGGGAGAATGTGCAAACTCCACACAGACAGTTGTCTGAGGCTGGAATCGAACCTGGATCTCTGATGCTGCGAGGCAGCAGTGCTAACCACTGAGCTACCATACTGCTGTATTATGCTTGGCGATAGCCATAGTTTCATCCAGCAAAGTCCATTTAAAAATGTAATAAGAAGGATTCTTTTTATAAAACCAAAATGAGGTCTTTCAGATCTTGTATCAGAAATGTATGGATCCAATATACCGGCCACTGCAGCGGACAGCTGGAACTGATAACCGGAAGCGGCAGAGATAAATCACTATAAATGCCGGAGGAAACAACACAGAAGCGCTTCACAGGAGGCTCCCAAGCACTGAGGATGTCACCTAGACAGGGGACGAAACATCTGCAACACAAATTCCCAGCTCGGCGAACAGAACCACAGCAATATATGTCCCTTTCAGGGTCAAGGAGAAAAATGCCAGAATTATTGAGAGCAGTTGATGCTTAGTGGAATCTGCATGTAAAAGTTGGGGTTCTTCTCCCCCCACCAACTCCATTTGGATTTAGTCCCTTCACTTTCTCCCTGCCTCCCTCTCACTTTTGATGGTTTGCATTGCTTTTAATAGACTTTGCTTGCAAACATCTAATGGGCTACATGGGTGTTTTATTGGTGGCGGTTATTAGATTAAAAAAAGTCATGGTGATTTGGTGGCAGGAAAGTCACCCAGATGTATGTGATAGCACTATTGGATATTAAAGGAAAAAGCCAAATTCTTTATATTTACCGATTGGCTGTCCCTCTTCTGTGACAGCATTCATGCCGAGGTGTCCTTGGAGTGAAAGCACACAGTGTCCCAATACTGTCAATATTTTTAGAGAAACATAGGCACTGCTGGAAGTGTAGTGCCTTATCTCTGGCTCACCACCTCCTCACTTTTGGTGGTCTGCATTACCCTTAACAGGCTTTGCATATAAAATAATCAATTGGAAAACATGGGTAATCTCTGGAGATGGTTATTAGGTGAAAAGAAATACCATGGATGCTTTGGTGACAGGAAAAAACAAAGCAGTCATGTGTAAGAGCACTTCTGAACATAAAAAATGGAAAAATAACCTGGACTTTGTATGTAATGTAATATAATAAATTGGAGGACATGGTGATTTACTGGTGATGCTTAATTGATGGAAAAATATCGCGGCAAAATTTGGTGGTGGGAAAAAAGCCAGTTACATGTGATAATTTTTCCAGATATAAAAAAAAGAGAAAGAACTGGGCTCTCCTTTTCCAACTCCATTTTGATTTCGTCCCTCCCCTTCTCTCAGCTTTAATGCCCCTGTTAGACATTGAATTTCCAATTAATGAAAATATGTGCAGAGGATTTAATGGTGGCATACAATGGATGAAAATTATCATGGGTGATTTGGTGATGGAAAAGCATAACATTTAATTGAGTCAGGAGCACTTCTAGATATAAAAGAAAACTGTGTCCACCAAGTCGGAGAACTTAATCATGGGCCTAGTCTTGATCGTGAACTGTGGAGGGTTCATAGTTCTCAAATGCTGCCCTTATTCAATAGCTACACTTGTACCCAGTCATCCATGGAGAAGCAGCACACAATACCCTTGAAGCTTTCAGAGACAGATGAGCACCACATGGATGAGAGTCCATTTCCTTCCACTCCAACTCCATTTTTACATTAGTTCCCTCCTCTTTTCCTCCCCTACCCTATATTTGTTATGGTTGCAGCAGTCCTGATGATATTGCTTGATAATTGTTATTTTATTATGAACCAAGAATGATTTGGTCATGATAAATAAAATATCCCAGAGGTATGAAAGCGTTCCTGAACAGAACAAAAGAGAAAAGAAAAAAGCTGGGTTCTGAGGATCTTATGGCACAGTGGTAGTGTCCTTGCCACTGAGCTAGAAGGCTTGTATTCAAATCTTATCTGCTTCACAGATCTGTTACCTCCTCTGAATAGGCTGATTAAAAATGCCATGTTCTCTCCAACTCCACTTCAGTTCAACCTGTCCCTCTTTCCCTTTCACTATTGTCGCAATGCCCCTGATACGCAGCACCTGTATTTTGTTAATTTATTTAGTGACATTGGTAATTTGGTGGTGGTTTTAATTTTTTCTTTAAAAATCTGTGTTCTTCGTCAATGGGGACTTGACTTCTAATCAGGGAGCGGGTGCAGAGGGAAAGATAGAAACTAGCATTTCTGCATAACTACAGGTTTACAATAAAAGCCCTGCAAATATTTTAAGTCTTTTGCTGCCTATTTCAACATGTGAGTATCCGCCTGTTAAACATAGCCAGAAAATAATTGTTTTACGGATTTACACCAAAGGAGCCACATTTACTGCAGTCAGGAGTCAAACAACAATGTACCCCAGCCTAAAACCACATGGAGAGCTATAAGAAATGCACTCAATGAAACTCCAGCAATTTTTTTGTCTAACATTGTGAATATTTCAACCTTCTGGAAACCAACGTAGTGACAGTAGATGTCTGCGAGTAACATTCAAATTTTAAACAGATTTAATGTTGAATTAGTTTTAACAAAATTGACTCGAATTATACCAAAGAAGGGATGGAATTTTGGACAAATTGAGTAAAAGTTATCGGGCCACCATTGTAGGGGCAAAGGGCAGCTCCAGCTCATGATGAATTGGACAGCTGAACAACCCAAATCAGTGGAATACACAAAGAATTAGAATAGGAATTAGCTTTATTGTCATGTGTACTCAAGTACAAAAGTACAGGAGCACAATGAAAAGTTTACAAAGTCTCCCTACATGGCGCCATCTTAAGTAAAAGTATATCATATCATATAAAATCCCTACAGTGTGGAAACAAGCCATTCAACCCGACATGTCCACACCAACCCTCCGAAGAATAATGACTCAGACCCATTCCCCTACTACTCTACATTTACGGAGAAAGTGAGGTCTGCAGATGCTGGAGATCAGAGATGGAAATGTGTTGCTGGAAAAGCGCAGCAGGTCAGGCAGCATCTAGGGAACAGGAGAATCGACGTTTCGGGCATTAGCCCTTCTTCAGCCCTGAAGAAGGGCTAATGCCCGAAACGTCGATTCTCCTGTTCCCTAGATGCTGCCTGACCTGCTGCGCTTTTCCAGCAACACATTTCCATACTCTACATTTATCCCTAACTAATACACCTAACCTACACATCCCTGAACACCATGGGCAATTTTAGCATGGCTGATTCACCTAACTTGCATACCTTTGGACTGTGGGAGGAAACCTGAGCACCCATAGGAGACTCACACAGACACAGGGAGAACGTGCAGACTCCAATCAGACAGTCACCCAATCAAACCCAGGTCCCTGGCGCTGTGAGGCAGCAGTGCTAACCACTGAGCTACTGTGCCACCCGTATCTAGATACAAATCTTATTTACAAAACAGAGAAATAAAACAAAGGTGCATTACCTGACAGTTATTCATAGTATAAGTTATAAAAATAAGAAATAAAGTTAAAAAGATAAAATTACAGACTTTCTATAAAGGGCCTCTCTAGGTCAGCACAGAGACAAAGGAAAATTTGTTAACATATGGTGCTACTAACCTGAAGATAAACTTTTGTGAAGAGCTACAGTTTTTTGCAGTAAACCACAAGGTAAAGCAGGCAGCACTGAGGGTTGAAGGTAGAACATCCATTGAAAAATGCCTTTCAGTTAAAAGCAAGGAATCTCTCATACCAATGATTTGATGAGACATGTGGATACCTTCAAGGTTTTGTGTATTACATCACTGTGGATCTGGCAAAGAAATCAATGATTCAACATATACAAAGTACTAAAAGGAAAGCTCGAATGAGAAAATGATTGCCAGAATTATCAAAACTAGAAGTTGGATAGATGCCATCAGAGTAATAGCGAAGTTAAATGGAGGGCTAACAGTGTCCCTGGATCCCAAAGATTTGAATCAAGCAATACAGAGGAATCACCACCCCATTCCAACACTGGTAGAGATCCAGCCTTCACTGGCACAGACAATAGTTTTCAGCAAACTCAATGCCAGAAATAGCTACAGGAACGTGAAGCTGATCAAGGATTTTTCCCTCTTAATAGCATTTAATAAATCTTTTGATCAATGCAAATTCCTGCATTTTCCTTTTGGCTTGAAGTGAGATAGATCTGTTGTAGTAGAAAATACATAAGACCTCATGAGGATGTAAAGGAGTAATCAACATAGCTGAGGATATTCAGACCTATGGTGTAGATGATGGAGGTCATGACTATTATTGATATGAAACCATAGCAAGCAACAACAAAGCTCAGATATAGCTAAATAGAAAGATTTGCAGAATGCCAGTTCTTTGGAATGGTGTGCATGCCAACTGAGACCAGGAAACATCACAGCTATGTCTGAGATGAAAGCTCCAAGAGACAAGAAAGTTGAGAAGTTTCCTTGGTTTGATCCAGTGCACGAGCCTTTTCATTACTCATGCCAGAACACACAGAAACCCTGCAACAGCTGATGACAGGAGCAATTGAGTACCAGTGCTCAGTGTCACAAGAGAGGAATTTTAATAATCACTCAGGATTAGTATGAAATGAGACAAGTCATATTGTCAGAGAGAAATCTGTCACTCTGCAAGTTTGTTGTTATTCATTCACAGGATGACAGCTAACTAGCTAGGCCAGCATTTATTGTCCATTCCTAATTTCCCAGAGAACAGTTCAGAATCAATCATATTACAAGGGTCTGGAGTCACATGTAGGCCAGACCAGAGGACATTAGGGAACAGATGGGTTTTTTCCAACAATCTGAGTCATCACTACACCCTTATTTTTTGTATTTTTAATTGAATTCAACATCCACCATCTGCCATAGCAGGATTTGAAACCAATCCCCAGAACATTACCTAGGTCTCTGGATTAACAATCCAGTGATAATACCACTAGGCCATCATCTCCTGTAGATATGTTTTTAAAAAACGAGGACTGGGCAATATCAGAAGAGGAAAATCTGATGGAATTTACATCCAAAGCTTGAACATCAGCTGAAACCAGAAATACCAACATAGTAACAGAGCAATTGGCAGCTGTGTATGGATTCCACACATAACGCTGCCAGGAAAAGTTCATCGTGTAGAAAAATGAGATTTAAAACTAAAATAAAGGTCCATCACCTAGTGAATGTAACACTGACGAAACTTTGCTGCATTGGAGGTAATAATACCAAAGATTAAGATGCTCTCTGTAGCAAGCAAGGGATGGCCTGATTACATATTATAAAAGGAGCCGACAATATGTCAATAATCGTCTATTAGAGACAATCTCTCACCAGAAGATGCTGTTCTGGTACCTGGATTAGAGTTTATAAAATGAGGGGAGATTTTATAGAAAAATACAGTTACGAAGGGAATAGATAAGATAGAAGCAGGGAGGATGTTTCCACTGGCAGGTGAAACTAGAACAAGAAGGGCATCACCTCAAACTTAGGGAAAGCAAATTTAGGACTGAGTTGAGGAGGAACATCTTCGCCCAAAGGGTTGTGAATCTGTGGAATTCCCCGCCTGATAAAGTAGTTGAGGCTTCCTCATTGAATGTTTCTAAAGCTAAGACAGATAATTCCTCTACTGTATATAAAAAGTAAGGGTTGTGGTGAGAGGGTGGGCAAGTGGAGCTAAGACCACAAAAAGATCAGCCACGAACGTATTGAATGACAGAGCAGGCTCCTGCTCCTGGTTCTTATCTTGTTGGATCCAGAGTTCAATCAGATCCAAAATGATACAGAACAAGTTTCTTCAGGAGATATGTTTGGGGAGTTGATGGTAATCCAGTTTAGCAATCCAAAAACTCAGGCTAATGCTTTGGAGTCACGAGTTCACAATCCATTGTGACAGCTGGTGGAATTTGTATTCAATTAATTTAAAAAACTGGATATAAAAATCATCATCTGTTGTAAAAACCCATCTGGCTTACAAATGTTCTTCAGGGAATGAAATTTGCTGTGCCTAACTGGTCTGGTCTGCATGTAACTTCAGATCCACAGGAAGTAGTTGACTCTCGAATGGTATGTCCTAGTGAGCCAATTCAAGGGCAATTAAGGCATTGATGACAGATGCTGGCTTTGCCAATGATGGTCACATTCCATGAGCTAAAAGTATGCCACATGGAATGGAGAAGGGTAAGCTCAAAGCCAGATCAGATGTGTACTGGATTGGCATCCACAAAGGCATTAAAGAATGGTGTTTACATGCAATATATGCCAGGAATGCACAGCAGAGAAATGATATTGACAGGACTAGCCCTCAGGTCATGGCATACTGTGACAGCTGATTTATCCACATGCAATCAAGAATAGGATCTTAACATTGTAAACCGAAAGAACGATGGAGGCTGTGAATCTGTGAAGAGTTCTGAGGAACAATCACCAGACCCGAAACATTAACTCTGATTTCTCTCCCAAGATGCTACCAGACATTGAACTTTTCCAGCAGTTTTTATCTTTGGTTCTAAATGTTGCAAACTAGATTCAAAGTTCCATTTATCTAAAAGGTGACATATTTGAGAGTTGTAACAATTTATCTCTGTAATACAAGCTCTGTTCACTCTCCAAGACATTTCTGAAAGCACAATGTGTGACACTGAGATCTGATGCACTAAATGGTTTGGGTCTAACATTGACTCATCATCACAGCATGCAAAGGAGACAGAGGGGTACCGAGAGACACATACAGTCAGTCAAGAGAACCCTCTCAAATGGTCATGGACAAGGGAAGACTCAAATATTTTCTTGATGTCACTTTCTACATCTCTCAAGGCTGACATGGAATCACCTGCAAAGTTGTTTTGAAAGGAAGAAAGTCCCTCTGCTAAACAAAATGCTTCCTCCAAGTGACTCGGAGTATGTACAACAGTAACTCACTGATGCACTGCTCGGATGAGTTTCATACTTCATAAAGCATGCCAAGTCACCACAGGAGTTACTGAATGGACAAATTGTTCATATATAGAATCCAGTAATGAAAACCTGAAACCCAGCAAACATAACTTTAACGTCATATATCATTGAACTAAAACCAGTCACTAAATGAGAAGGAGTGAATTCCATGTTCAACTGGAAAATCAGAAAGATTGTCAACAAGGCTAATGGATCTCTAACCACAACATCACCACCATCACAAGTGGTGCAACATTGATAATGTCACCAGCAAACGAAATATCAATCTTGATATCAGTTCCTATAGCACCAGTACCATCTTTTGCCACATCAGTATGCAGTTTTGCAACTCACCATGAAAAACAATGAATGTTCATACTTTAGGAAGAAGGTACAACATCCTGCCATCTAAGTGAATAATAATTTGAGAAAAGAATACAAGCTATGATGGACTCTAAATGTTTTTAATCTCCTTTAGTTTAGATCATCCACATAAAGTTAATGATTAGAACAGTTACAATGATAGAGGCATTTTAAAAAGCAACTGAAAGAAATATTGCTATGTTTTTCACAAAGAATTTATTCAAAAATTACTGAAGTCAGGTAATGAGCAGGAATGTATCAGTTCACCAGCCACATGGAGAGTTGTAAGAAGTACAATTGATGTGGTTCCAACATTTTGAGGTTAAGATGTGATTATTTCAAACTTCTGGGAATAAGAAGATGTAACATCTAATGTCGGTGTGTTTGAGTCCATGTAAGATCCTGCATGTGCATGTTTGTGTATGTATGAGAAAGAGAGTGTCTGAATTAATGTGCGATTATGTGCGTGTGTGTGTGTTTGTGAGATTGTGTGTCATTCACAACGAAGATTTTAACATCTTCGTATCATTTTCTTAATATATGGAGGTTCAGAAAAGAACAGGATTTCTTTCATTTCCACCTTAATGAAAGAGAAGACAGTACACCTACACATTTTGTCATCACTTTATTTCAAGTCTGCAATTTCTTTAGTTTTTTTAATATCCTAATGTCTTCCCATAAAGAATTATTTATCCACGAGAGACAAATATTTCAAAGATTTAGGCAGGTTAGTAGATGTAAGATCATAAATGTAAAATCATTCAGGATATTTAAAATGTAGCTGAATGGTATAACAGGAAGGTTATATTTCTAAATGAATGAAGATGAATACCTCTGTAATTCTGGAAGACAGAGTAAAGGGGTTGATGTAGCAAAGTGAAATATCCAGACTGCACCCAGGCATTTGAGCAGCACACTCGTTCTCACAGCAATAGATATTAGGAGATTACAGCTGCTAGGCAGTAGTGTTCTTTCTTACATTGTGCTGTCTGATTTCTGATCAGATTGATCAATTTTAAACCATTCTATTCATTTCTAAACCATTTTGAGCATTTGTCTTAACTAAATTAACTATTGAAAGATAGCAGAAAGGACGTCACTCAATTATTGAGAAAATTAGCGAGAGAGAAAGCTAGCAAAAATATTGGGAGGAGAAAATGTTGTGTCTAGATCCAAACTAGTCAAAGCAAGCCTTTCTTATTTCCAACTTCATTGTATTAACTGCAATTCCAAACAAAAATCTGCAGGAATCTTTAATATATAATTGTAGAAATTGGTGCAAAGATGGCATCATCACTTATACCGATGAGGCCAAAACCATGAACAATTGTCACCTTGGTCTTTATCTCAGTAGTTGGCCTGGACAAATCTGGGTATGGTTCTACTGGTAATGTCTGCATTACAGAACTGCACATGAGTAGCCATATTTCAAGAGCAAGTTGAGACTTTGCATTTTCATGGTTTTTCAACAAAGTAGAGCATCCCAGAAAAGTCTGAGTCTCACTAATAGGATGGCTACACAGGGACCTTCCAAGCAGCAACAGTTTGTAATTATGCTGAATTTTTAATGTGGTTAATTCATGGGTGAATGCAAAAAATGAAATCCAAAATAATGGACACCAATCCAAAAGAATATCAGAATGGCTATTCAAAAAGCTGGTGAAATATTTGACCCTTAAATGGAGTTCATAAGGGAGGGAATTTCACAGTTTAGGGTCTAAATAACCAGCAATGGTCACATGAAATAAGTGTGGATGCACAAAAAACCAAAGATTAAAGAAATAGTATTTTGGCATTAGGCTGGTCAGAGGGAGAGTTGTAACATTGGAAGAGGTTATATAGAAATAATGGGAGATGCCTTACAGGGATTTAAACATGAATAAAATTATTGAGACATTTGATGACCACAAAACAGTGCAAGTCTTTGAGCTCAGTGACTCACTCTCACTTTGGTCTAGGTTAAAGAGAGTAGAGCTTTGGATGAACTGCAGTCTGCAATGATTGATGAAAGGAGAACTGAACAGGAGGACATTGCCAGCATTGAGCCTGAAGGTGTCAAAGACACCTACTAATGCTTATGGAAGCAGGCAGCCTGAAATAGTGAGGAAATTGGCAATGTCCAGCATTGGAGTTAGTCATTTATGATTTGAGTCAACACTTAACTACTGACATTTCATTGTAAAAAGGGTTTTGTGACAGTAGAATGTCTTCTTAATATACGGAGGTTCAGGCAAAACAAAAACAATGTTTAATATTGATCATGCCCATCCAGACACCCTATAAAAACAAATGATAATACATGTATATACTTCACCATCATGTTATTTTAAATTTACAGCATTCGCAGTGTTTTGCTTCATTCGCACCCTAATCTCTTCCCAAAGAAAATTCCCTACTTAACGAATGATAAATATTTTAAAGAAAAGACATTATAGTAAATCTAAAGTCATTAGGAATATTTAAAATGCAGCTGAATGGTATATTGGGAAGGTTTGAATACTAAATGGATGAACATTAATAGCTCTGTAATTACTTTAGTAAAACAATGGGCTGATTCAGCAATGTGACACTTTAAGACTGCACACCGGCATTTGGACAGCACACCTGGCTTTCATGTCAGTACATGTGAATAGGTAATGACTGGGCAAAATGCACAGTATTATTCAGTTTTAAATAATTACATTTTAAATCGTCTGTCTCAGTTTGGAGAAGGAAATGGAATTGGTGATTCTGTTTGTCATCCTCATGGGTTTTAGGTGAAGTTCTTGGTCATGAAAAGTAGAGACCGCTGGACATCAGGGTGTTTCTATTAAACGTTTTTCAAACAATTTACAATGTGAGGCTTAGCACAAGACTGAATACTGAAATGAGACTGGCTGTCATGTGGTCTTTTATTGATGATGTAAGCTGGCTGTTTACATGTTTAACATTAACCCTTTACCTTCATCTTCCCCAAGAATCTGCCTGTGTTATTTACATTGTCCTACACCTACTCCACAGCTGCCGCACCACCCCATGCCCGCTGGCTCACTCTTTGACACCACACAAATTTCTACCTGCATTTCTAGCTTACACCAGTAGCAACACAAGTCTCTCTGAACTTGTTCTCAAATGTCCAAGAAACAGTGGAAGGTTTATTGCTTCAGGTTTTCAGTCAAACTCAATGGATGGATATTTTATGCCATGATTTTTCCCTCTTCCTTCTCCCGGAAGAAGGAGGGATCATCAATGTTCTCTCTACTCATTACAATGAATTACTCACTTGATACAGTTTAATAATATTTGAGATTCATGAATCTCAAATCATGACCGCCATGTGGAATTCGGCACTCTGGCATGTATTTTGGAACACCCATGTATTTTGGCAGAGGGTTGAGTGAAAGGCCTTTTGGCATGGCCAGTCTTTCAATGCAGATCAACAAGTCACCCATGACACTGCTGTCTTCACCGCCTGAAGTGTTATTTGAGAGTGGGATTATTTCGAGAATGTTCTGGCCAGTCTTTAAAGAAATTAACTTTTAAGAAGATATTTGCGAACATTTCTCATTTGCTTTTTGAGTTTTTTGAATTTCTTTTGAACACTTTCTTTTTGGAGGCAAATATTTTGTCATCAATTAAATACAAGATTCTAATACATTTACGAAATTTATGTTTTCTTGTGCAGGACTTTCAACAGGAATGTGTGACTATGTATTAAATGTAATTGAATTTGTTTTTGGAAATACTTGATTATGGTTTTGAACCTCATTAAACAAAATTTTTGTACCCTTGAGTGGAATCTTCACTAGTTCTTTGTGATTAAACCATGTAATCATTGGTTTGTGGTCTGTTTCAATGATAAACCTTAGATTGAACAGATAATCTGAAAACTTCTCACAAGTTTCTGTTGCTGCCAATGATTCCTTCTTAATTACTGCCTATCTTGCTCCATTTCATTCAATGACCTGGATACATAATAAACTGATCTACATCTTCCATTGCCATGACAACAGATTAGAGCTCTGAATTACTTACAGGCGTACTGAACTCTTAATTTCAACATACTTTTTTTTAAAAAAAATGATGATGGTTACATTCAAAACATCATTGCAGAGAGATATTGAATGACTGTCTGATTGACTCCTGTGTTGACCCATGGAATGTCACAGCTGTACAGCATAAGAGAAACTTGAAATAGGAAGACTAAAAAAAAGAAGTGACAACGAGGGACTGTATACCCAAAGTCTCTCACAACAGAAAGTCATCTCCTGCAGACAAGGATGTGTTTTAACCTTTCAAGATATACAAAAAATAAGGGTTAAAAACCAACTACAACCCATGGTCTGTCTATGCTATTGGCCTGATGTAATAGTGTATAGACGACTATACTATGAAGTTTATCATTAAAAATAACTATTAAACACCTCTACCTTGCAGGTAAAGAAAGTGAAAAGACACTTGAGGCACCATCAGCCAGCCACCATTGAAAGGAACTAAGACAAAATAATTTTAATCAACCAGCAAAACCACGAATCTCAGAATCAACTGCTCAACTACCAACATCAATACAACAGAGACGATACACTAAAACACCTGCATGTTCTAGAATCTATTCTTCAGCAACAACTCTGATTCCTATATCTATTTTTAACTTTTGTCCTTTTTGAACTCCCTTCCTCTCCCTAACCTCTCAGTATGTATGCTGTGTTATTATTTCATCTTACACATTCTTTTACTGGATTACTAAATTCATTCTTTTGTTGACACAAGAAAACTTGATTAAATTTACTCCTTTTTAAAAGTGTGAATTCACTCAGCCTTGGGAGAAAGGGAATGGATCCTTTCCAAATCAAACATGCTGTAATCAACTGAGGTGACAGATGAATGAAGAGGAGGAGTCAGTTCACCTCTCCTCGCAAACCACCTCCCCCGACCCCAAACCCGGAACCATAATGTATTGGGGAATGTTGCCCGGACTAGTTGTTCCACCATTTTACTGAATTTGAGGAAGTACAGCTCCTCATCCTGTTGATACATTTATTGCTACTCTTCTGGGTAGTTCTGGGTCAGTGTGAGCTAATATGTCTGGTGAAATTGCTTGTACCATTTATTTCATCCTTTCAAAGGAGATTTGTAGATTTTCTTGCTAACATCATGCTTGGTCTTGTCTTGCCGTGATTCATTTTACTGTGTCAAACTAACTAAGCACTTTCCTACCTGAGTCACCATTCTCACGAACCTTTGAAGTGCAAAGATGTTGTAAAGTGATGGAAAATCTTTGGTTGCTTCGGATTTTTGAGAGAAAGTGAGGACTGCAGAAGCTGGAGTATCAGAGTCAAAAAGTATGGCGCTAGAAAAGCACAACAGCCTTCTGCTCCTCGGATGCTGCCTGACCTGCTGTGCTTTTCCAGCACCACACTTTTCAACTCGTATTTTTAGGCCAGATGCCTAATGCATGAATGATGTAATCTAAAAATCTGTTTGCAGGAACCCACATTTCTCACTGAGAGTACACTTTTACTTCTGACAAGCATCACAGCGCCATTGTCTTCATGTTTTGTTATGGTCAAACTATGAAGGTAGGTAACCACTTCCATTCCTTTGGAGATATTCATCCTTATACTTTGAAAAATGTTGGGTGCTTATATAATGCTAAAAGGATAGGCAATTAAAACAGTATCTTCCAAATAGTTTGATGCATGTTGTCAGTACTATGGATTCTTTGTTCAGAGCTGGCTGCCAGAAGACACTGTGGACAGCTATTCTGGTAAAAATAGTCCTCTTTGCTTTTTCCAGTCTGTCATCCACAAACACCTTGAGCTAAATTTCTCTTTCTGCTTTAATGAGATCAATACAGATTCACAGTGACCCATTTACCTTTAATACTGAGACCACAACTGAATATCAACATGTTAGCTTTGCCACTGGTGAGATTAATCTTGATGCAGCAATTTCTCAATTTCTTCTTCGAAAATGGATATGGACCTTTCCTTGAGCTGAATAAGCACACTGGTTTGGAATCAAGCTTTTTTCCCTATGCCCTAACCCATACTAATTTTGGGCATTTTGCCATGAATCCTTTTGGATTTCCTTAAATGCATCCCAGTTCTGTGCCAGCTTTCCAACTTAATAGTGAACATCCTTGGTTTTGAATGAGCTGCAGTGTTTCCACGATTACTCTTCCTTTGTAATGAAATGTAACAGTCAACAGTCCCTTGACTTTATGCTGGATGCCATTTGGTCCATAGAGTCAATGGCAGATGGCTGAAGAAAGCATTGTTTTAGTCACTTTCCTAAATCTCAAAGGACTGATTCAGTGTCCAACTTGGTATTTGTTTTGTGTCCATTTACCATAATTTTGGCGTAACAATAATTTTCCTTGGATCCTGTAAATTCTCCCAGAAATATCACTTAGCGTTTTCAATTTCTTGAGGGCTTCATGTTTTGACCAAATTTTCTTTTTGTTTTTGAGTCTGACTGATGTTGCCAGGCAAGCAGCCTGTCCTAGCAACTGCACAGCCTTAGAACATTGAACACTATAGCGCAGTACAAGCCCCATGGCCCTTGATGTTGTGCTGACCTGTGAAACCAATCTGAAACCTATCTAACCTACACTATTCCATTATCATCCATATGTTTATCCAATGACAATTTAAATGTTGGTGAGTCTACTACTGTTGCAGGTAGCATTCCACGCCCTTACTACTCTCAGGGTAAAGAACCTATCTCTGACATTTGTTCTATATCTATTACACCACATCAACTACTTTACTCTCATCCACCTGTTTGGTCACCTTGTCAAAGAACTCAATAAGGTTTGTGAGACACGATCTACCCCTCACAAAACCGTGTTGACTATCCTTAATCAAATTATTCCTTTCTAGACGATTATAAATCTTATCTCTTATAATTCTTTCCAACATTTTACCCACAACCGAAGTAAGGCTCACAGGTCTACAATTACCAGGGTTGGCTCTATTCCCCTTCTTGAACAAGGGGGCAACATTTGCTACTTCAGTTTTCTGGCACTATTCCTGTAGACAATGACGGCATAAAGATCAAAGCTAAAGGCTCTGCAATCTCGTCTCTAGCTTTCCAGAGAATCCTAGGATAAATCCCATCTGGCTCAGGGAACTTACCTATTTTCATACTTTCAAGAAATGCTAACACCTCTTCCTTATGTACCTTAATCCCATCTAGTCTAACAGCCTGTATCTCAGTATTCTCCTTGACAACAGTACCTTTGTCTTTTTGCCTTGATCATGGCTCTTCTAAGACACTGACTACAGTGCAATCCTGAATTAAGTTATTTTTTACTTGCCACTTCAATACATGTCAAATGAAGCCAATAAAGAAATCTCTACTTTCTTGAATAGAATTATAGAATCCCTACAGTGTGGAAGCAGGCCATTCAGCCCTACAAGCCAACACCGGCATTGACCCTCTGACACCCACTCAGACCCACTCCCCTGCTACTCTAAATTTGCCCCTAGCATGGCCAATTCATCTAACCTGCACATCCTTGAACTGTGGGAGGAAACTGGAGCACCCAGAGGAAACCCCATAGACACTGAGAATGTGCAAACTCCACACAGTCATCCCAAGCAGGAATCGAACCCAAGTCCCTGGCACTGTGAGGCAGCAGTGCTAACACTGAGCCACAGTGCCACCCTACATGTTAACATTTGTTCTATAATTGTACTTCCTCTATGGCTGAAATAACTATCAAACATCCCAAAAGCAGCCTATTATGTCATAGTTTCTACATTTATCACCCTGTCTCATTCATCTATAATGCTGCCAATTGTACAGAGAAAAGTACTTATTCATTTCCACTGATAATCCTATGCGAGACATTCCTGTAGCTGGTGAACAGTCAGAGCCAGTTTCGCCTCTTCTCAGCTGAAGGTGGGCTTTTCATGTGCTTGAGGCTGTCTGGTAAAGGGTAAAGTTTTCTCTAAGGCTTCTCTTCACTTGAGTTGCCTCCTGCACTGTCCTGTTCTCACAGTGATTCTTTTCAGTCCCATTCTTCCCATTGCTTTTTCTCTTGCATTGAGATTTGCATTCAGAGTTTTGCCTTTTCTGCAACTAGGTCGGTTGCTCAAAGCTGCCACCTGTCACCATTGTAGTGGGCTTTGGAGGGAAGTTGTGGCCCTTGGTCAATAGAGACTGCTGGGCACAAAGCTATTGGTAAGTTTACCTTTCATGATACTATTTACAGGGCATGGCTTAGCTAGAGGCTGTATGCTGAATCATCTCTCTCCAGATGTTGTCAAGTGATCCTTCACAACACTCATGGTGTAGATTGATCGTTTTCATATTTAGCATTAACCTTTTACACTATACCACTTCTCAAATCTCTGACTCCATATATTCTTTACATTGACTGACAGCGATAAGGACAATGAGTTTGTGGTGGAGGCAGAAGACAATGGTTTAATGGAAGAAAACTATAGCTCATCTAAGACTACACAAGTAGTTCCCCTTTACAGAGGCAATAAAATATTTGAGAGAGATGATGTAGCAGAGAATCGTTCATGCCGAATCAGAAACTGGCCTACTGCTATTCGTCCATCTGACCATTCAGCTGGCAGTTCCGATGGGATCTCAACAGCTTCTTACTAGATAAAGCCAGTTTAGAACATGCATACACAGACAAATGATTTTTGTACTGTGATTATGGAATCAAAAGGTTGTGCCCTGTTCACTTTCAAGTGTACATGGAACATAGAACATTAAACATTACAGCGTGGTACAGGCCCTTGATGTTACGCCGACCTGTGAAACCAATCTGAAGTCCATCTAACCTACACTATTCTATTCTTGTCCATATGTTTATCCAGTGACCACTCAAACACCCTTAAAGTTGGTGAATCTACTACTGTTGCAGGCAGTGCATTCCATGCCCCACTACTTTCTGAGCTGAAAATGTGTTACTGGAAAAGCGCAGGTCAGGCAGCATCCAAGGAGCAGGAGAATCGACGTTTCGGGCATGAGCCCTTTTTCAGAAATGAGGAGAGTGTGCCAAGCAGGCTAAGATAAAAGGTAGGGAGGAGGAACTTGGGGGAGGGGCATTGGAAATGTGATAGGTGGAAGGAGGTTGTGAGGGTGATAGGCCGGAGTGGGGGTGGGGGTGGGGGCGGAGAGGTCAGGAAGAAGATTGCAGGTTAGGAAGGTGGTGCTGAGTTCGAGGTTTGGGACTGAGACAAGGTGGGGGGAGGGGAAATGAGGAAACTGGAGAAATCTGAGTTCATCCCTTGTGGTTGGAGGGTTCCTAGGCGGAAGATGAGACGCTCTTCCTCCAGCCGTCATGTTGCTATGGTCTGGTGATGGAGAAGTCCAAGGACCTGCATGTCCTTGGTGGAGTGGGAGGGGGAGTTGAAGTGTTGAGCCATGGAGTGGTTGGGTTGGTTGGTCCGGGTGTCCCAGAGGTGTTCTCTGAAAAGTTCAGCAAGTAGGCGGCCTGTCTCTCCAATATAGAAGAGGCCACATCGGGTGCAGCGGATGCAGTAAATGTTGTGTGTGGAGGTGCAGGTGAATTTGTGGCGGATATGGAAGGATCCCTTGGGGCCTTGGAGGGAAGTAAGGGGGGAGGTGTAGGCGCAAGTTTTGCATTTCTTGCGGTTGCAGGGGAAGGTGCCGGGAGTAGAGGTTGGGTTGGTGGGGGGTGTGGACTTGACAAGGGAGTCACGGAGGGAGTGGTCTTTTTGGAACGCTGATAGGGGAGGGGAGGGAAATATATCCCTGGTGGTGGGGTCCGTTTGGAGGTGGCGGAAATGACAACGGATGATACGATGTATATGGAGATTGGTGGGGTGGTAGGTGAGGACCAGTGGGGTTCTGTCCTGGTGGCGATTGGAGAGGCAGGGCTCAAGGGCAGAGGAGCAGGAAGTGGAGGAGATGCGGTGGAGAGCATCGTCGATCACGTCTGGGGGGAAATTGCCACTACTTTCCACTACTTTCTGAATCAAGAAATGTCCTCTACCACTTGTCCGATATCTATCACCCCTCAATTTAAAGCCATGTCTCCTCATGCTAGCCATCACCATCCGAGGAAAAAGGCTCTCACTGTACACTCGATCCAACCCTCTGATTATCTTATATGTCTCAATTACGTCACCTCTCAATCTTCTTCTCTCTAACGAAAACAGCCTCAAGTCCCTCAGCCTTTCCTTATAAGACCTTCCCTGCATTCTAGGCAACATCCTAGTAAATCTCTTCTGAACCCTTTCCAAAGCTTCTGCATCCTTCCTATAATGCGGTGACCAAAACTGTTTGCAATACTCCAGGTGCGGCCACACCAGAGTTTTGTACAGCTGCAGCATGACCTCATGGTTCCAAAACTTGATCCCTCTACTAATAAAAGCTACCACACTGTATGCCTTCTTAATAACCCTATCAACCTGGGTGGCAACTGTCAGGGATCCATGTACATGGACACTGAGATCTCTCTATTCATCTACACTATCAAGAATTTTACCATTAGCCCAGTACTCTATATTCCCGTTGCTCCTTCCAAAGTGAATCACCTCTCATTTTTCACCATTAAACTCCATTTGCCACCTCTCAGCCCAGCTCTGCAGCTTATCTATGTTTTTCTGTAACCTACAACAACTTTGGCACTATCCACAACTCTACCGACCTTAGTGTCATCCATAAATTTACTAACCCATTCTTCTACATCCTCAAGCAGGTCATTTACAAAAATGACAAACAGCAGTGGCCCCAAAACTGATACTTGCGGTACACCACTGGTAACTGAACTCCAGGATGAACGTTTCACATCAACCACCATCCTCTGTCTTCTTTCAGCTATCCAATTTCTGATCCAAACCTCTAAATCACCCTCAGTCCCATGTCTTCATATTTTGTGCAATAGCCTACCGTGGGGAACCTTATCAAAGGCCTTACTGAAATCCATATACACCAATCAACTGCT
Source organism: Chiloscyllium plagiosum (assembly GCF_037043375.1). Lineage (NCBI taxonomy): Eukaryota > Metazoa > Chordata > Chondrichthyes > Orectolobiformes > Hemiscylliidae > Chiloscyllium > Chiloscyllium plagiosum. The sequence goes on along the minus strand of NW_028270170.1, from coordinate 36,554,665 downwards.
TTATCCTCATCCACCTGTTTGGTCACCTTCTCAAAGAACTCAATAAGATTTGTGAGGCATGACATACCCTTCACAAAACTGTGTTGACTATCCCTAATCAAATCATTCCTTTCTAGATGATTGTAAATCCTATCTCTTATAACCTTTTCCAACACTTTACCCACAACCGAAGTAAGGGTCATTGGACTATAATTACCAGGATTGTCCCTACTCCCCTTCTTGAAAAAGGGGACAACATTTGCTATCCTCCAGTCTTCTGGCACTATTCCTGTAGACAATAATGACTTAAAGATCAAAACCAAATGTTCTGGAATCTCCTCCCTGGCTTCTCAGAGAATGCTAGAATAAATCCCACCTGGGCTGGAAATGTGTTGCTGGAAAAGCGCAGCAGGTCAGGCAGCATCCAGGGAACAGGAGAATCGATGTTTCGGGCATAAGTCCCTCCTGACGACTCCCTCGTCAGATCCACACCCCCCACCAACCCAACCTCCACTCCCGGCATCTTCCCCTGCAACCGCAGGAGGTGCAAGACTTGCGCCCACACCTCCCCCCTCACCTCCCTCCAAGGCCCCAAAGGAAACTTCCATATCCGCCACAGATTCACCTGCACCTCCACACACATCATCTATTGCATCCTCTGCACCCGATGTGGCCTCCTCTATATTGGGGAGACAGGCCGGCTACTTGCGGAGCGTTTCAGAGAACACCTCTGGGATACCCGGACCAACCAACCCAACCACCCTGTAGCTCAACATTTCAATTCCCCCTCCCACTCCACCAAGGATATGCAGGTCTTTGGACTCCTCCATCGTCAGACCACAACAAAACGACGGTTGGAGGAAGAACACCTCATCTTCCGGCTAGGAACCCTCCAACCACAAGGGATGAACTCGGATTTCACCAGTTTCCTCATTTCCCCTCCCCCCACCCTGTCTCAGTCAAATCCATCAAATTCAGCACCGCCTTCCTAACCTGAGATCTTCTTCCCGACCTCTCCGCCCCCACCCCAGTCTGACCTATCACCCTCACCTTGACCTCTTTCCACCTATCACATTTCCGACGCCCCTCCCCTAAGTCCCTCCTCCCTACCTTTTATCTTAGCCTGCTGGACAAACCTTCCTCATTCCTGAAGAAGGGCTTATGCCCGAAACATCGATTCTCCTGTTCCCTGGATGCTGCCTGACCTGCTGCGCTTTTCCAGCAACACATTTCCAGCTCTGATCTCCAGCATCTGCAGACCTCACTTTCTCCTCAAAGATAAATCCCACCTGGCCCAGGGGACTTAACTATTTTCACACTTTTCAGAATTGCTAACACATCCTCCTTGTGCATCTTAATCACATCTATCATGGTAAGCTGTATCTCAGTATTCTCCTCGTCAAAGTTCTTTTTCCAGTGTGAATAATGATGAAAGATATTCATTTAGCGCTTCCCCTATGTCCCCACACAACTTCCCACTACTATTCTTGATTGGCCCTAATCTTACTCTGGTCATTCTTTTATTCCTGATACACCTATAGAAAGCCTTAGGGTTTTCCTTGATCCTATCTTCCAATGACTTTTCATGTTTCCTGCTGGCTCTTCTTAGCTCTCTCTTTAGATCTTTCCTGGCTAACTTATAACTCTCAAGCGCCCTAACTGAGCCTTTGTCTCATCCTAACAAAAGCCTTCTTCTTCCTCTTGACAATAGTAACTTCTTCACTAAACCACAGCTCCCTCGCTCAACAACTTCCTCACTGCCTGACAAGTACATACTTACCAAGAACATGCAGTAGCTATTCCTTGAATAAGCTGCACATTTCAATTGTGCCCATCCCCTGCAGTTTCCTTCCCTATCCTATGCATCCTCAATCTTGCCTAATTGCAGCATAATTGCGTCTCCCCCAGCTATAACTCTTGCCCTGCGGTATATACCTATCCCTTTTCATCACTAAAATGAAGATAACTGAATTGTGGTCACTGTCACCGAAGTGCCAAATCTAACACTTGGCTGGGTTCATTACCCAGAACCAAATCCAATGTGACCTCGTCCCTTATTGGCCTGACTACATGCTGTGTCAGGAAACCCTCCTCCACACATTGGACAAAAATTGACCCATCAAAAGTACTTGAACTATAGTATTCCTAGTCAATATTTGGAAAGTTAGAGTCTCCCATAACAACTACCCTGTCATACTCGCTCCTATCAAGAGTCACCTTTGCTATCCTTCCCTCTACGTCTCTGGAAATATTCATAGGCCTATGGAAAACTCCCAACAGGGTGACCTCTCCTTTCCTTTTTCTCACCTCAGCCCATACTACCTCAGTTAACAAGTCCTCAAATGTCCTTTCTGCCACCGTAATGCTGTCCTTGATTAACAATGCCACGCTTCCCCCTCTTTTACCATCTTCTGCATTCTTACTGAAACATCTAAATCCCAGAACCTGCAACAACCATTCCTGTCCCTGCTCTATCCATGTCTTCAAGATGGCCACAACATCAAAATCCCATGTGCCAACCCATGCTGCACGTTCACCCACCTTATTCCGGATGTTCCTGACATTGAAGTAGACACACTTCAAACCAACTTATTGCTTGCCAGTGCACTTTTGCGACCTTGAAACCTTATTTCTGACCTCAGCACTCTCAACCTCCTATATACTGGAACTACAATTTAGGTTTCCATCGCCCTGCTGAATTAGTTTAAACCATCCGGAATAGCAGTAACAAACTCGCCCCCACCCTCACCACACCCAGGATATTGGTACCCCTCTGGTTCAGGTGTTGACCATCCTGCCCCAGACTGAGCCCCAATTATCCAGGTATCCAAAACCCTCCCTCCTGCCCCATCGCTATAGCCAAAATGTTCAAATCCTCTCTGTATTCCGCACCTCTCAAAAATGTGGCATGGGCAACAAATCAGAAATAACAACTCTGTTTGTTCTAGCTTTAAGCTCCCACCCTCGCTCCCTGAATTTCTGCCTTAAATCCCCATCTCTCTTCCTACCTATGTCGTTGGTGCCTACGTGGACCATGACTTGGGCCAGCTCTCCCTCCCCCTCAAGAATCCTGAAAACACGATCAGATACACCATTGTACCCTGGCACCTGGGAAGCAACACACCAACCGTGAGTGTCTCTCTTTCCCACAGAACCTCCTACCTCACCCCCCTAACTATGGAGTCCCCAATGCTCCTCTACCCCCTCCCCTTCTGAGCAACACGGACAGACTCTGTGCCAGAGAGCTGTGTCCCATTGCTTACCCCTGGTAAGTTATTTCCCCCAACAGTATTCAAAATGCTATACTTATTGTTGAGGGGAATGGCCACAGGGGATCCCTGCACTGCCTGCCGATTCACGTTCCGTCCCCTGAAGGTAACCCATCTACCTCCTTCTTGTACCTGAGGTGTGACTATCTTCCTGTAACTCCTCTCAATAACCCTCTCCGCCTCCCGAATGATCCAAGGTTCATCCAGCTCCAGTTCATTAACATGGTGACCCTTACCTCCCACATTCTGCAGGAGGAATATTCAACTGCCCTAACCTCCATTCCCACTATTCTAAATTCCCAATGAGACTACAGAAAACTAAAAAAAAAATAAAAACTAGTCACCTTATCAATCTAGTGCACAGAACCTTTTTTTTTGGTTTAGAGGTGGTGGATGGGTGGGAGACACTACATTCTGGATTAGTGGTGCTGAAAAAGCACAGTAGTTCAGGCAGTATCCGAGGAGCATTACCTGGGAGACACTACATGAGAAGTGTTTCAGGTAAAGCAACTGCACAAATATGTAACCTCACTTACCCAGCAGTCCCGTGTTGGCTCCTGCTCAGCATGCATTCCACCTGTACACGAGGTAAATTTTTATACTTGAAATTTACCTTCTCGTCAGGCCCTGGTCCTCGCTGTTGCTCCTCCCACTGTAACCGCCGCCATAAAATGAAGACCGCTGAACACACAAGCTGTGTAGTGCAGCTACTATAGGCGAAATGATCGCCCCTTGTGCTATAAAGTCATATGAACTGAAAAAACTAATCTGCATGCCCAAGTTATACTCAAAAAGGGTGACGTGCATTTCATTTCAACAAACAATAATTTCAGATTGATGGAAACAAAGAACTGCTGTAAATCAGAAATAAAAATAAGAGATTGCTGGAAAAGCTCAGCAGGTCTGGCAGCATTTGTGAAGAGAAATCAGAGTTAATGTTTCAGGTCCTTCCTCAGAACTTTAGGTTTATGGTCACCCGGCCTTTATGGGAGACAGCAACCACCAAATAATCTTCCAGCTGAAGCAATGTGTTTCCATCTTGAAAACCTGCAAATTAGTGCTGCCAGGAAGGTAACTGAATCCCAGCCACCAAGCTTATGGTCCAAGTTCTAAAAGCCCACTTGAAAATGGATTCTCTCAAGGTCAACAAAGCTGAGAAAAAGATCAACAGAGAAGAGTTTACCAGCCCAGCACTGAATACCTATCCTGGACAAAGCATGGGATACACATTAAAGGACTCTCTGTCAGGAATGTGGACATTGATGTCCCATGGGAAACCCACGTTGGGAATGTCTCCAGCTGCCAAGTCAACAATACTGGATTCCAATCCATTGCAAACAGAGATCACAAGACATATGACCTAACGAGCACATTAAAGGAAAGACTCAGCAAGGGTGCAAAGGACCCAAAATCCGACAAAGGCTGATTGCCAATGAGTACTTGACATGTGTTCCCCATATTTGCCAACTCCTGACAGTGCCCAAATCTTGCTCCCATCAGCTCGAATTACCATCAATATGTCAAACCCGAACTTCATGGAACCTGTGTTAGGATCTCTGACATGCCAACGGAAGGTACATAGAAACCACCATTAACCAGAAGCTACTACATCCAGCAAACTATAACCACTTTCCTAAACTTCTCAAATTAGTAACAACCAAATTTCTTATCCAGGACATGAGAAGAATGTTCATTTTCTTATGCACCCCTGAAAGTGAATCCCTCCTGGAAGAATTAAAGCTGTGACGATGGCACCTCCTTGAATTCGTAGATGAAAGACCCATCTTTAGATGGCAGGAAACAGCAAAGAAGATAAACCTAAAGCACTGAAGCCAATTAACATGAAGCTCCTACACTGTCCAGGTGCATCAGCCAGACTAGCAGTTCAGATTTACAGTCATGTATGGCAGTAAAAGAGAACAGTCAGTCCATCAAGTTGATGTCAGCTTCCTGTGTAACAAATCCAGTCAGCCATCCTCCCTCACTTGATCCATTTAGCCCTGCAAATTTATTTATACATTCAAAAGTTTTTTAATTAACCTATTTTTCTAATCAACGTGTTCAGAGATGTGTCCATCCAATTTCTTTTTGAAACCATTGATGCTTCCTATTTCCGCCACATCTGGGAATAAATTCCAGGTCATCACTCACTGGATAAAAATATTCTTCCTCACATTGTTCCAGTGTTTCGCACCCAAAACCTTAAATTAGTGACCTCCAAACCTTATACAATCAACCAAATGGGAAAGGTATTTAAACCTTTCCCAATCTTGCAACCCTCTGTTTTATCTCCCATCAATCTCCTTTACTCCAAGGAGAACAACCTTGGGGTGAAAGGAGTAAATCTTTTCCAACCAAATGATGCACAATCTTCAGGGTCCGGAACCCAAGATGTGTGGCTCAGGGACTGAAGCTGTGTACGAGCAAACAGTGGCTGAAAGGTGGAACAAAAATAATCAGCACTTTCAAGCAGTTTACTGAGAGGGTAGATATAAATATCAATTCTCATCTCCCTGTCCAGTATTGCTAACATAGAAGGTATGAGTTTTATCACCCATTGGGTGAGCTGCCCAGACGCCCTCTTCGATAAAAGGCTCACCTTCAACTATCGTATCCCCTGGTCCAACACAGAATCCCTTCGGTATGGAAGCAGGCCATTTGGCCCTTTGAGTTCACACCAACCCTCTGAACAGCATCCCGTCCAGACCCACCTCCATTCCCTATAGGGATTTGCATTCCCCACAGCTAACCCACCTAAGCCTGCACATCCCTGGACACTATGGGCAATTTAGCATAGCAAATCCACCTAAACTGCACATCTTTGGACTGTTGGAGGAAACAGGAGCACCTGGAGGAAATCCACACAGACAGAGGGAGAATGTGCAAACTCCACACAGTTGCCCAAGGTTGGAATCGAACCCAGATCCCTGACACTGTGAGGTGGCAGCGCTAACTACAGAACCACTGTGACACCCCACTAAGCCTGATTCCAAACCCAGGTCTGCATAGGAACAGACATAAAACAGTCTATTGGATCTCTTCTGATGGACAACTAGATCTTGTATGGTATCTGTACTTATCACATCTGACACATCTGCAGAGAGGTTGATGACCAGGACACTGCAACTGGTCTCTCATTTTTCTTTTTGATGAGCGGATTCTAAGCTATGCTAACCATCTTGATGCTTGCAGACCAAAAGCCGTCTTGTAGTTTTTCTCTGGGTCAATTAGTCAGCCAACAACACTGCTACAATCATAGCCAATAGCAGCACTGTTGTTACCAGCTGGGCCACACGGAGGCATGACTGACACTGTACAGAGTTGAAAAATGTGGTGCTGGAAATACACAACAGGCCAGGCAGCATCCGAGGAGCAGGAGAATCGACGTTTCGGGCATAGGCCCTTCTTCAGAATGAGGCTAGTGTTCCAAGCAAGCTGAGATAAAAGGTAGGGGAGAGGGAATTTGGGGGAGGGGTGCTGGGAATACGATAGGTGGAAGGAGGTGAGGGTGAGGGTGATAGGCCGGAGAGGGGTTGGGGGCGGAGAGGTCGGGAAGAAGATTGCAGGTCAAGAGGGCGGTGCTGAATCTGGGGGGTTGGGACTGAGATAAGGTGGGGGGAGGAGAAATGAGGAAGCTGGAGAAATCTACATTCATCCTGTGTGGTTGGAGGGTTCCTAGGCGGAAGATGAGGCGCTCTTCCTCCAGGCGTCGTGTGGTCAGGGTCTGGCAATGGAGGAGGCCAAGGACCTGCATGTCCTTGGCGGAGTGGGAGGGGGAGTTAAAGTGTTTAGCCACGGGGCGGTTGGGTTGGTTGGTCCGGGTGTCCCAGAGGTTTTCCCTTAAACGTTCCACAAGTAGGCAGCCTGTCTCCCCAATGTAGAGAAGACCACATCGAGTGCAGCGGATACAGTAAATAATGTGTGTGGAGGTGCAGGTGAATTTGCGACGGATATGGAAGGATCCATTGGGGTCTTGGGGGGTGGTGAGGGGGGAGGTGTGGGCACAAGTTTTGCACTTGCGGTTACAGGAAAAGGTGTCAGGAGTGGAGGTTGGGTTGGTGACACTGTACAGACTAAACTATGTGAAAACTGACACAGAGATAACTAGTCAGGCAAGACCTAAGCAGGTAACCCATCTGAAAGAGTCATAGTTACCACGGTGGCACAGTGGTTAGTACTGCTGCCTCACAGTGCCAGAGACCAGGGTTCAATTCCCGCCTCAGGTAACTGTCTGTGCGGAGTTTGCACATTCTCTCCGTGTCTGCATGGGTTTCCTCTGGGTGCTCTGATTTCCTCCCACAGTCAAAAAATGTGCAGGTTAGGTGAATTGGCCATGCCAAATTGCTCGCAGTGTTAGGGAAATGGGTCTGGGTGGGTTGCTCTTTGGAGGGTCGGTGTGGACTTGTTGGGCCGAAGAGTCTGTTTCCACACTAAGTAATTTAGAACATAGAACATAGAAGAATACAGCGCAGTACAGTCCCTTCGGCCCTCGATGTTGCGCCGATCCAAGCCCACCTAACCTACACTAGCCCACTATCCTCCATATGCCTATCCAATGCCCGCTTAAATGCCCATAATGAGGGAGAGTCCACCACTGCTACTGGCAGGGCATTCCATGAACTCACGACTCGCTGAGTAAAGAACCTACCCCTAACATCTGTCCTATACCTACCCCCCCCTTAATTTAAAGCTATGCCCCCTTGTAATAGCTGAAAATTTAATCTAATCTTGTCAAATGAGTGAAAGTGCCTGAGAAGTCTTTGTGTAAATGGGGACACTGTACTTTATAAATGCCACCCCCTGCTGGTAGTTTCTGAATCATGCAACAGGTTGGCAGGAGTATGCCTATAGTACTCCAATAAGAGCTGCATTGTATTTTCTAGCCATCTGTTCATTTCAAATCTCGCCTAGGGACATGTCACTTCCCAAACAGCAGCTCAAAATTCCATTTGAGAGCTCACTGATGTTCTTCACAAGAAAACAATGCAGCTTATCCAGTTTACCATGAACTCACATGTAAGGTGCCCCGGCTGTCAGATCTACAGCTAGCGCTGGGTTCCCTCAAGTACAAGGGACCATTGTTTGCACATGAAACACTTAGAGCTCATCCAATCACATTCCTGAACAGAATAGGATTTTACTCTTAATGTCCAGCTCACTGGTGACCACAGACAGCAATCCCTGTAGGGTGTGTGCCCACCATCCAGGAAATTATCAGTTAGGTTCTACACCACTCCCAGGTTCCTCAATCATTCACTCCCTGTACAATCTTCATTATTGGTTCATGGGTGCCAAGAGCATCCCCCAGAGACATGGTTAACGACCCTGGAATGTAACTCCCAGACTAATGTCATATAGGGCGACAACACTGCCCATGTATCCACTGGGGCCATCACCGAAAAGACAGTTGGTCTTTTGAAGCTCTGACTGTAGGGTCAGAGGGGAAATGAAGAGAAAGGGATTCTGATGGAGAGAATGGGTGAGACAGCAGTATTGTCACTAGCAATTCACAGGCACAGGCTAATGCTCTGAGGATGTGAGTTTGAGCGCCATCCCAGCCGATGGTGAAATTTGAATGAATGAACATCTGGAATTAAAAGGTAGCCTTTGTAGCTATACAATCATTGTTATAAAAACCCATCTGGTTCACTACTGGCCTACATGTGACTCGAGACCCACAGCAATGTGATTGACTCTTAACTATCCTCTTAAATAGCCTCAGCAAACCATCCATTTCAAGGGGCAATTAGGAATGCTGGCCCACCCAATGCATCCCATGAATACAGTTTAAAAATGGTACTGAAGGAGTCAATGATGATGTTCAGCATTTTCAGGATGCCATGGCTGAGATGAGATAAATCAGAGAGGCATAAAAGAACCTGATAGCGACTGGATTTGTGAGCAAATAACATCATATTAACATATGTCACTAATCAGAACAGTGCGTAGTTATGGTGTCAGATGTTCTTGCCCTAAAGGGATTTCATTCTTTGTCCCTTTCAGGTATTAAGATACCTTATTTGTAATTAATTATAAGTTAATTTATTTCTCTGGCAAGAATAACTTCATGTTCAGATTCCTGTATGGAGTTATGCCGGATTATATGGAGGCTGCATTCAAATGTCAGATTGCAAGCGTCATTCATATGTTCTGAGATGCAAAGGGTTAAACTCTGCTGATTGACTCCTGAAACCTGAATATTTAGCTGAAGTTTTCATCTAACAGAGGGCTGCAGGAAGTGATAGCTTCAGCATTGTTTGCACAGCTCATGGTACACATGTGAGAATGTATACTGATTCGTATTCCTCAAAAGTAGTTTCAACATAAAGATAAATTGTCAAAAGCCTTAACAGATTGAAGAATCCTCATGACTGCCTTACAACAGGCTGTCTGTGCATCAAGTATCAGGTTGGATAGAAGATTGGCATCTGTGCGCCAAAGGTAATATGAATGTTATCCAATATTTTCTTACATACCCCCATGCCTTGGTGGCACGTCAGCAGCTGAACCTAAGGAAGGCCGCTGATTCCTTTGTCTGCTTACTCCAGATTACTTAGATGGGCATCATTAGGTTGTCCAGAGCCTGGAGAGCTCTGACATGAAATGCATCTCTTGCAACCTCCTCAACTTGAGTTGATGGAGGAGTTTGAGTTCCTGACAGAGAAGGATGGCACCTCTGCAGGGCTGAGATGACAATCCTTCAGCGCTTACCTGCTCACTGCACATTGGCATCTCCTTCACCATGTGAAGGATGATATCCCTGGAGTGAAGTCAAGATCCCTTGGCCTCCTCTCACCCAACCAATGAATGAATTTGACCATAGTTTGAGTGAAGGTCCCTGCATATATCCAACAGCTACCGAATGATCTGATGCACCTGGCTTTTCAGAGGCCCCCACTGGTTTTGTGGAGGCAGCTGTGAGCTCACACATTGGAATCACTACATCAGATAGAACTGGGGTAAACTCCTCTGTGATTCGCTCCAGTCTATGCCTGATCTCTGGCAACTCTGCCAGAGGTTACCTCATTTGCCAATGCATCTCCATCAACTCACTAAAGGCTGACTCCACAAGGACCTGTTCTCCAGCAGACCTTGCCTGTTTCTTCCTCCTCAAGCTACAGGCCAATGTCAGCGCTGTGCTCACGAGAATGTGGTGCTGAGCCTAGTGGGATAGATCACACACTGAGGTGAGCGTTTGTGCACACGTGGACAGTAGGGAGGAAGGCTTTGAAGGTGTATCCTCTAAGGCCTTGTGACTGTTCCTCCTCAAAGGTGTGATGTTGAGAATCATCACACTCAGTCAATCATTCATTTAATGCACAGTACTGAGTACTGGGTGAAGGCTTTGCCTCTGGATGGCCATAGATATCAAATCTTCCCTTCGGCATAGCTACATTCCTGTTGCTCTCCTGTTGGCTCAGTCATCTGCTCCCCAAAGGTGCTCAGAACCTTATGTCAGACATCTCTCCCCTGCCTGAATAAACTCCTTCCTTATTTTGGCACGTGTGCACATTTTTTTCCTACAGAAAGAAAGCAGCATTAGATGACAAGTGACATTGAATATATGGTCACTTTGCTTGTGTTAATAGATGGAAACATAGGAATTAGGAGCAAGTCAGCCCTTTGAGCCCACATGACCATAAACGATCTTATCCTGATCTCAACTTTATTTTCCTACCTGCTCCCCATAGCCCTTTAACGTGCTTGTCATCAGAAGCAAATCTATTTCTTTCTTGAATCTCTTGATTGATTCTGCCTCCACTGCACTCTGAGGCAGTGAGCTCCATAGACTCTCAACCATCTGAGAGAAGGTTGAAAACAAAACATGCTGGAAATCACCGTGGGTCAGGCTGTGTCCATGAAGAGAAAGCCAGCTAATGTTTTGAGTCTAGATGACTCAGAGAAATGGTTTCTCCTCATTTTAGTTTTGAACCACCGCCTCTCACTCTACATCTATGATCTCTTAATTGAGATTATCTCCCAACAGGGAACATCTGTTCAATATTCACGTTATCAGTTCCCATTAACATTTTATATACTTCAGTCAGAACACTCCCACCCCACTTCATTCTTCTGAATTCCAGCAAGTTCCAAACCAAGCTATTCAACTGCTCCTCATACAACAGCTCTTCCAACCCTGATGAACCTCCTGCAAACTACTGCAATACCACCACATCCTTCCTCAAGTAAGGGGACAAAAGCTGCAAAAAGGGAGGTCGTCGAGGAGGGTTTGTCTATAGAGTCAGTATGGGTGGAAGCCAGAAACAGGAAAGGAGCAGTCACTTTATTTGAAGTTTTCTACAGGCCCCCCCAATAGCAACAGAGACACGGAGGAGCAGATTGGGAGGCAGATTTTGGAAAGGTACAGAAGGATCAAGGTTGTTGTCATGGGTCACTTTAACTTCCTCAATATTGATTGGAACCTCCTTAGTTGAAATAGTTTGGGTGGAGCAGTTTTTGTTAGGTGTGTCCAGGAAGGGTTACTGATGCAATATGTTGATAGACTGACTAAAGGGGAGGCCATATTGGATTTGATGGTTGACAACAAACCATGCTGGGTGTTAGATCTCTTGGTGGGTGAGCATTTTGATGATAGTGATCACAACTTCCTGCCCTTCACTATACTCATGGCGAGGGATAGGAGAGATGATATGGGAAAGTATTTAATTGGGGGAGGGGGAATTACAATGCTATTAGTCAGGAACTGGGGCAGTTAATTTGGGAACAGATGTTCTCAGGGAAATGCACAACAGAAATGTGGAGGTTGCTTAGGAAGCACTTGCCGATAGCGCTGGACAGGTTTGTCCTGCTGAGGCAAGGAAAGGATGAAAGGTTGAAAGAACCCTGGGTGATAAGAAATGTGGAACATCAAGGCAAGAGGAAGAAGGACACTTATTAAAGTTGAGGAGGCAAGGAACAGACAGAGCTGATGTCAATTTCTTTCAAGGTATTTTGTAAATGACGTTCATTTTGCTTGTTGGTTGTATAATTGTATACAATGGTTGTAAACACATTAATAGAAAGCAGGCCATAACACCAGTGCTTCACCGGAGGCTCACTGATAATGTTACATAGTGTTGTATTGAAATGTCTGAAAATGAACCTTCCAGCTCAGCGATCAAACTGAAGGAACTGAGGAATGGACTTTGGAGAGCTATAAGGGGGCATGAAAAAGCTTTGGCAGGTAGGATTAAGGAAAATCCTAAGGCATTCTACACTTTCGTGAGGAACAAGAGGATAGCCATAGTGAGGGTAGGGCCAATCACGGATAGCGGAGGGAACTTACTCCTGGAGTCGGAGGAAGTGCGGGAGGTCCTTAATGAATACTTTACTTCAGTATTCATTACTGAGAGTGATCTTGATGTGTCTGAGGACAGCGTGAAACAGACTGATATGATAATACAGTTGATGTTAGGAAGGAGGATGTGCTGAAAAGTATGAAAACAAGGATAGATGAATTGTCTGGACCAGACACAATATGCCCTAGGTTAATACAGGAAGCAAGGGAAGAGATTGCAGTGCCTTTGGTGATGATCTTTGTGTCCTCACTATCCTCAGGATTAGTGCCAGATGATTGAAAGGTGGTAAATGTTATTTTCTTGTTCAAGAAAGGGGATAGAGATATCATGAGAATTACGAACCAGTCAATCTTACATCAGTGATGGGCAAGTTATTGGGGAGGAGTCTGAGAGGTAGGATTTATTGAGTTTGGAGAAGATTTATAGCTCAGATTGAGGTTCTGGATTTAAGTTTGATCGCTGAGCTGGAAGGTTCATTTTCAGACATTTCAACGCCACACTGTGTAACATTATCAGTGAGCCTCCGGTGAAGCACTGGTGTTATGGCCTGTTTTCTATTAATGTGTTTACAACCATTGTATACAATTATACAACCAACAAGCAAAATGAACGTCATTTACAAAATACCTTGTAAGAACTATCACAAACACTACATTGGATAAACAGGCAGAAAATTAGCCACCAGGATACATGAACATCAACTAGCCACAAAAAGACATGACCCACTATCACTAGTATCCTTACATATAGATAAGGAAGGACACCACTTTGACTGGGACAACACACGCATTCTAGGACAGGCGAAACAAAGACACGCACAAGAATTCTTAGAGGCATGGCATTATAACCAGAACGCCATGAATAAACACATTGATTTAGACCCTAACTAGCTTTCCTTGGAAAAAAAGAACTGGAAATGACATCACCCACCTTAAGAAACCAAGACCAATAAATAGAGAGATGGGACCTACCAGAGACTCTCATTGATGTTACCTAGTATGGTGACAAAACGTCTGAAAACAAACCTTCAAGCTCAGTGAACTGACTTACATAAATATCATCAACCTGAGCTACAAATCTCAAAAATCACGAACACATTTCAAATTCTATAACCATTACTGGAAAATGCTCCAGATCCAAAATTGACATCAGTACCTCCTCCCTCTCCGACTTAACTCATAGTTAACTACGTGTCGCCAACCAAAACCTGGTAATTGATTTGGATAGTGAATTCCTAGATTCCAACCTTCCATGGAAAATCTCGATAATTCTGAAACTTTCAAGGTTGGGGTCAAGCGAAGCTGTGGCCCACTTGCTCTACAAACGGAGCATGAGGAACATCTTAAATTGTGCCTGTGGCCATCCAAGTCAGACTGTCACCCACACACTAAACTCAGTCTTGAGAGATAAATTCTTGGCGACATCACAACCATTCGCATTGTGACAGCTGAAGCCGTTGAATGGATTGTTAACCTCAACATTGATTTATAATTGCTTCCCCACCCATTAAATAAACAAAACTTGGCATTCTGGCTGACTGAGTGTTATAGGCCAGCCTTTACTCACATTTCTAAGTTCACCTGCTTTGCTTAAGCAGCAAACAATACAGATGAGGCACTTTGACTTGATATGAATTCAAATTGCTCTAAAATATTACAAAATCCAAATCAATCGGTTCCATTTTCTTTGCTAAATTTTTATCCTCCCCTTTTTTCCTAAATGCATTGTCTGTTTGCTGGGTTACAATTCCACAAATGCTGGCAGCTCAACACATTTCATGTGTTGGTTAATAGAGTGGCTATTGGCACACTTAAGAATCAGAGTCATAGAGTTGTACAGCACGGAAACAGTCCCTTCAGTCCAACCATTCGAGTGGACCAAATATTCTAAACTGACCTAATCCCATTTGCCAGCATCTGGCCCATATCACTAAATCCTTCCTATTCATATACCCATCCAGATGCCTGTTAAATGTTGCAATTGTACCAACCTCCACCACTTGCTCATTCCACACATTCACCACCTTCTGCTTGAAAACGTTGCCCGTTAGATCCCTTTTATATCTTTCCTACCTTACCTTAAACCTATGTCCTCCAATTTTAGGCTCCCCTACCCTAGGGAAAAGAGCTCAGTTATCCACCCTTCCATGTCCCTCATGATTTTATAAACCTCCATAAGGTCACCTCTCAACCTCTGACACTCCAGGAGAAAAAGCCCCAGCCTACTAAACCTCTCTATAGCTCACACCATCCAACCTCAACAACATCCTTATAAATCTTTTCTGAATCCATTCAAGTTTCACAACATTATTCCTACAGCAGGGAGACCAGAATTGAATGCAGTATTCCAAAAGTGCAAGGAAAGTAATGCCGGAGCCTGAACCTATACTCAGTTGACACTCAGATTTGCTGGATATGGGTTGCTGAAATCAATTAACCTAGCAGAGAACAGGCATTAATACCTAGCAATCCCTGCTCTCTATGGCTCAATAAACTAGCAGAGTCTTCTTTATCATCTTAATTCATTTTTAAAATGAGTTATATTTGTAATGTAATTTGTGCATTATACAATATGGCACACAGTCCCATGTACCAGTGTGTAAGTAGTCTACACAATGAAAGAAAGGCAAGGTAATGCAGGAGCTTATGGAAGCTTCAACGGTTACATTTTTAAGATTAGATTCGCTACAGTGTGGAAACAGGCCCTTCGGCCCAACTAGTCCACACCGACTCTCTGAAGAGTAACCCACCCAGACCCATTCCCCCTAACTAATACACCTAACTCTATGGGCAATTTTGCTTGACCAATTCACCTAATCTGCACATCTTTGGACTGCGGGAGGAAACCGGAGCACCCGGAGGAAACCCGCGCAGACACGGGGAGAATGTGCAAACTCCACACAGACAGTCGCCAGAGGCTGGAATCGAACCCGAGTCCCTGGCGCTGTGAGGCAGCAGTGCTAACCACTGAGCCACCGTTCCGCCTTACAATGTGTATCCTGTGATATATTATTATTAAACACTTACATCTTTCATAATTGTACCTCACTAAGGAATTATATTCAATTCAATGTTCAGCTATCATAATAAAGCACCACCATGAAGTGATTTTTTTGTTTGGTTTTTTTATGAATATCAAATGTTGCAAATTCTTCTCAGAGATGTAAATTCTAAAGTGATGACCAATGCCTAAAGCAATAAGAACCAGAATCAGCACATTTATCTTTTAAACAACATATTCAGACAAAGTATGACACACCTCCAGGGACATGTACCTGGATTTTCTCGCCCAGAGATAGGAACAGTACCATAATGCTCTTCTAATATATTCGTGCAAATGTTCCTAAAGATATATGACAACAACTGCTGATAGTGAGAATTATTGAAGCATTAATCCTCAGTATAAGTGTAGATATATTTTAATCAAATATGTTTTGAGACACCTCTGGAGCAGGTAAAATTTGAACCCGAGATTCCTGGGATACTACCATAGAACCACAAAACTCTTATGCTTGACAAAGGTTTCATTTAGCTAATAGTCCTCACATAAACTATACAGTGTAAGATGTCATTGTCTGGTTTACTGTATAACTCACCAATAATCGGAAGCCTACTCTAAGAGGGGTGTGACTGACTAACAGGTTTTTGATGTTGAACCATCCGTGTGAAGTTTTCCACCTGCCAATCACTTGACAACCAATATGGAAGTTTCATTTTCAGCCAGATGATGGCACCAGTTGATCATAGACAAACTGCAGCTATTTGAAATTCAACTAATGGAGTGTTGGAACTTTTGTAAAATTCAAGTAAATCTGGTCAGTTTCCTGGAAGACACTCTGAATCACAGAATTATTAGGGTGTATAAGGCAAACAGTCAGCCCATTGTGCCTGCACTGGTTCTATGACCTGGTGCCAACCTCCTGCCTTTTCCCCTCTATGGCTATGCACCATCCAATGCCATCTTGAACCAGCTTCGACTACACATCCAGGCAGTGCATTCCATATCCTAACTATGCAAATTTTTAAATCATTTTTTTCTCACATCACATTTGCTTTGTTTGCCCATCACTTGAAATCTACAGAACGTTACAGAGCAGTAAAAGGCCCTCCAGCCCTCGATGTTGCGCCGACCTGTGAAACCAATCTGAAGCCCATCTATCCTACCATTAGCCCAGTACTCTGAATTCCTGTTACCCCTTCCAAAGTGAATCACCTCATACTTTTCTGCATTAAACTCCATTTGCCACCTCTCAGCCCAGCTCTGCAGCTTAGTTATGTCCCTCTGTAAACTACAACATCCTTCAGCACTATCCACAACTCTACCAAACATTGTGTTATTCGCAAATTTACTAACCCTTCCTTCTACACCCTCATCCAGGTCATTTATAAAAATGACAAACAGCAGTGGCCCCAAAAGAGATTCTTGCGATATATCAGTGGTAGCTGAACTCCAGGATGAACATTTTCCATCAACCACCACCCTCTGTCTTCTTTCAGCTAGCCAATTTCTGATCCAAACCACTAAATCACCCTCAATCCCATGCCTCCGCATTTTGTGCAATAACCTACCTTGGGGAACCTTAGCAAATACCTTACTGAAATCAAAATACACCACATCAACTGCTTTACCCTCATTCACCTGTTTGGGCACCTTCTCAAAGAAAAGTGCTCTCATTCTTTTATATTTATGAGCATGAACAGTTTTTCCTTAGCTTCTCTGGCCAGCCCACTCATGATTTTGAAGTCATTTATCAAATCTCCTCTCATGGTTCTGTTCTCCAAGAAGAACAGTCCCAAAACTCCCAAACACCATGGCTTCCTCGGTTTCAGATATGTATCTACTTGTCCCTTTAGAAAAGGAATCTCTGCCTCAACTATTTCCTATTTCAACTACCCTGAATGTACAATAAAGTTGATTTTTTGCAAAACTGTATGATTCAATAGCAAAAGCTAACACTTGACTCGTTCATTTCACGGATGTGCTTTCCCTTTGATCTAAAGATACATCTACAACTGTTGATTGACAGGGCTTCATTTGGCATGTGAGCACTTGTCAAGATCATGAACAGCAAAAAATGTGCAGTTGTAGCCAAATTCAGAAGTTCTTTTAATGATATATGCTGAAACTGTGACATGAAACACAATTATTTAACACTTGAATTTTCAGAACACATTGGTATTGCTGCATACTCATGATGACCAATTAAAGTATACAGCCTTGGAATAGATTCTGGATTAGAGTGGTGCTGGAAAAGCACAGCAGTTCAGGCAGCATCAGAGGAGCAGGAAAATAGACATTTCGGGCAAAAACTTCATCAGGAATAAAGGCAGAGTGCCTGAAGGGTGGAGAGATAAATGTGAAGGGGGGGTGGTGGGGAAAAAGTAGCATAGAGTACAATAAGTGAGTGGTGGTGGTGAGGATGAAGGTGATAGGTCAGGGAGGAGGGTGGGGAAAGGTAGCATTCCTGTGCTTTTCCTTTGTCAAAGGTTATTAGGGGTGAGTGGGAATGTGGAACTGTGACAACAATCAGAGCAGCCATCATCTTATTGAGCGGTGGAACATATCCAAATGACCTACTCCTACTCCTAATTTGTATGTTCATACATTTGTAATAGGTCATACATGCAATTCCATTTCAAGGAAGTAAGATAATTTGTATGAGAGTTTAGATTAGATTAGATTCCCTACAGTATTGAAACAGGCTCTTCGGCCCTGAGTTAGGAAAGAGAATTCAAAGCCAGAAATACTTTACAGCATTTTTTCATATATTTAAGTGTCTCAAAGAGTGTCACTCAATGAATTATTTTGGGAAGACAGTGGTTAGAATTACATACCATAATATTCCACAAAAAAAGATGAATTCTCAGTCTGTGTAGTTAATGGGCCAAAAAGCTTTCATTATCCAAGTCATTTCCTGCTAGTTCGACTTGTGTCCAGGCCTCAGTCCCCAGTATGCTACTGAATAGAGAACTGAGTAGAATATTTACTCATAGCCGATCCCATTACTTGAAGGCTATATTTTTGTGTCGAACCCCAGGAAAGATGTATCATAAAGCATTACAAAAAAATAGCCTGCCATGCGTCTACAATGACAAGAGCAGAAAGGGCACAGTCTGACAGCACAAAGTGAAACTGCTTGTTGAAGAGTCCATGAAGACATAAGGGCCATATGCTTTCCTTTTGCACCATAACAATTTTGTAATTCTGTGCACAGTTCACATGTAGTCTGTACAATAAATTGGTATACTCAATGGCCTGTTGAAATTTCATAGTTTTTACTTGTTAAATTAGTGACATTGATTTCTAACTTGATCAATTCATTGTAATACCTTTGTCTCAACAGTTGGAGACCTATGTGACTGCACATGTCTCTGATTAAACAGAAGAGTGTTACCAAATAGCACAGACTTCTCAACGGCAGAACCAACCAACAGTAGCTAACCAATGGTGGAAGTTACTTTTATTCTTTCATGGGACTTCAGCATCACTGGCAAGGCCAGCATTTGGTTGTCCACTCCTAAACTGCCTTGAACTGTGTTGTTTGTGAGGCTATTTCTGAGGGCAGTTTAGATTCACATGTAGGCCAAACCAGGTAAGGCCATTAATAAACCAGACTATCCTTGCTCCAGACTTCCACTCTGAACCATGAACAAATCCAGAGAACAAATTCCATGTGACTTCTGTTCAATGGATGGAAGTCTAGAGTCATAGAGATGTACAGCACAGAAACAAATAGTTTGGTCCAACACGTCCATGCTGACCAGCTAGCCCTGTTTGCCACCATTTGGCCCATATCACTCAAAACCCTTCCTATTCGTGTACCCATCCAGATGCCTTTTAAATGCTGTAATTGTACCAGCCTCCACCACTTCCTCTGGCAGCTCATACTATACATGTACCACTGTCTGAAAAAAGTTGCCCTTCAGGTCCCTTTTAAATCTTATCACTCTCACCTTAAAGGGATATAATTATTCTATGCCAGCAATGTAAAATAGAATTGTGGATAATATGTGGTTAATTTTTCACCAAATCTGTTTTCATTCAACTATTGACTTGCAAAGTATCACCAAGATTTTAAAATTTCAAATCAGGCATATGTGGAAGTCAAAGTAGGAGGTGAATCTCCATAGTTCAAACTAACGTACTATGTGTTTCATTGAAAACAAAGATCAGGCACAGTGAGAAGGCAGTCACTGATTTGCTACGAGTATGTTTTAGGTTGTTGGCATTGGCCAATTTACCCCAAGATGTATTTGGGGTAAACAAGATGTCATTTGTAGAAGCCATCTTGTGGGAGAAATTGGCATATTGGTTAGTTGCTGGACCAGTAAAGAAATGGTCTGGGCTAAATGGCCTGGCAAGATAACTTTAAATCTCGCCATGGCAGCCAGTAGGATTTAAATTCAACTGATAGATGTAAAATAAAATGTGAGTCTCATTGATAATGATCATGAATGTATTGGATTGTTGTAAATGCCCTCCTCGTGCAACAAATCTGTCCTCTTCACTGATTTCATATCTGCAACAATGTGGTTGAATCTGAACTGCCCTTGAAATGGTGTTTCATGCCCCTCAGTTATATCAAAACCACTACAGGAGAAAGCACAGTGCACCTATACCATATGCACTGAGGCAAGGGGGCAGCAATCTGAATCAAGAGAAATTCAGAATTAAGAATAAATACAATGGAGAGCTTTTCTGTTCCTCTTCAACAGAACACCTCAATATTTTCCAAACAGCTTAGGCTTTAATATCTTATCTGAAAAACTGAAACTCTGGGAGCACAGTGCTGCCTCAGTTCTGCGTTGCAGTGCCATATTATGTTCAAGTTTCAAAGGAATGCGATCAGCTATAGATAAGCATTCTTTGGCCTGATGTTTTTCCCACTTTGCACTTCCCTATGTAGTGTGAATGAAACAGGGAATTAAGTAAACTCGGGTGAGCTTACAAGCTTCTCTACTTCATGACTGAGTTTCATGCTTCAAAATGTTATAGGGAACTTCAGAACAAGAAGATGGTCCTTTTGTGTGTGTGGGTTTTTTTGGAGCAAATTTGACATTGTGAAATATGCCAAAACACTTCCTAATTTTGTAGCAGAACTCAATATGAGTTAGAGTTGAGGGTTAGATCTGATGACACAGAGTGGTCTAAGTCGTGAACTTTAAGACAACCTTTGAAATGCGGCATAGATGTAGGTCTAGGAAAGAAATTCCAGATTATGTGAAGATGAGGGTTCTGTCAACAATCCTGGAGAATGAGGAGGGAGACCTGGTTAGCACTTTTCTCTGCTACATGAAAAGAACATCAGATTATGTGTTACATAGACAACAGACCAATGAGAAACAAATTACTTTTGTCAACCTCTTAACAGTTTTTGTTAATATTTCACTTCAACAACAAATAAGACACTGGTGAAGTTAAATGTCACTAGCAGATACCAACTCTCAGCAGTCTGCCGAAAGTTTCATTAATAACTTGCATGTGCTCTCTGAATCTTGCAACTATGAAAATTTACAATGAGTTCATTTGTGACAACATTGTCATTGATTTCTTCCATAAATTAATCATTAAAATTCTTCAATCAACTCTGAAAAAGAAGTTCAAACAACAATGGGTATAGAATTTCTGAAATTCTTCAAGAAGCATTATACAGAAAAGGTTCCACTTAATTCAGTGCATTTTACAGAGAATGCTGACTACTTAGAGTACAATTGAGCATTTGACAAGAGAAGTTAAATGTCTTTTCTGAAAGATGAACATGACAATATGAAATCCTAATGCTACAGAATCATGTCACAGATATGGTTCCAAAACTCTACATCAGCAAAGACAAAACTATCCAACCTTACTCC
Source organism: Chiloscyllium plagiosum (assembly GCF_037043375.1). Lineage (NCBI taxonomy): Eukaryota > Metazoa > Chordata > Chondrichthyes > Orectolobiformes > Hemiscylliidae > Chiloscyllium > Chiloscyllium plagiosum. The sequence continues at coordinate 36,533,266 of NW_028270170.1, read as the reverse complement.
TACAATGTAAACATTGTAGGAAAAGAGATGATTTTTCAAAGACGTGGCACATTCTGAAGAACATACTAAGCATGAAACTAAATGGTGTCTAAGCTGATATATGTGTTCACATCTTGGAACTGAATCTTGAACAACAGTCAATATTGCAATGAGACAATTTCTTTACATGAGGAAAGCCCACCATAAATGAACAACAGTACTCTTTTCTCAAAGAGGTAAAACCATTAACACAAAATGTCATTATTAATCGAGAAGAATAAACAATTTAACTTGTCCATATGTTCTTGCAGTTACATCAATACAAGTACTACTCATTCAGGCCATATATAAGGCTGCCAGATTGATTAAATCTTTGATCTAATGGAAACCCACAAGTATATCTAAAAAAAATCTAATACCTAACTAAAAGACTTACCAACTTCACCTCAAGTGTTTCTGTACTTAGTCATAGAATTTCCTTCTCCACCTATCACCATAAAGTCAAAAAATGGGGAGAAATATAGATATAAGGGAAAACAAATGAGAGGTAGATATAATAAAACGAAGTAACCCAAGTAAGACACATGAGGATGCGTAAAAAGTTAATCCAATGTTGATGACAGATGGAAAAACTGTGGGGAAGTGTGTTATGTAAGGGTTTTAGGATCCTTGAGGAATCTCATGATTATGTCATGAAGTTGCTTCCTGCATAGTACCATTTCGGCAGAGTGAGATAGAAAGTGGATATATCAAAGATGGAAGATCAATAGAGCTCACATAACAATATTTTAACAATGTCAAAATAAGGTTACAACCTGGTGGATCTCAGACTGCCATGTATAGTTGAATATAGTGCTAACATGCAATAATAGAGTTTTACAAAAACATACACTTTAAGAGACTTCATGACTTTGCCTTCTCCTGGAGCAGTCTGTCTTCAGTCCAAACTCTTACATATGGCTGTAATACTACATAACAAAAGAGAAACATTAAAACTATAAGCGCCTTATCCTCAAGTACAAATACTAGTTAAATTACTTTTTAAAATTATTTATGGAACAAGCTTCCACCACATTTATAGCTAAAATATTCCAGAACACATCAGCTCAGAGTAGGAATGATTTCTTGATCTTAGATTTGTGCCATTGATTTTAAATTTAAGGGAAAATCCTTACTCTATTATAAATTCCTTATTGTCTGGAAAATCTCTTCAGTCATCTATTAATCTTTTCTGTTCCAGGAATGTTAGTGTTAATTTATCAACCTCCACTATAGTTAAAGCACCTCACTCACAATGATGCCTCAGTAAATTTTCTCTGTACCCTAACTGAGGATTTTGTTTGTTTATCGAACTCTATATTTTTAATGCAGCCCATGTAAGTTTGTATGCTAGTTTGGCCTAACTTCCTAACTTTTCATTTTAACTTTCAAGCAAACAGCCCTATTAATTATTTGATTTTTTTAAAAAATGGTCTTAATCACACGCATTACTAATTTCAATGGGTTGTGACAAAATAATAACATTACAATGTGCTTCCAAATGGATTCAGTGCACAAAACTATCAAGATGAACAGACTGTTACTGGTGTGATGACTGTTATTGATGTCTTTAAGTACAGTTAAAGAGAACAATTTAAAATGAACATTTTGAACAGTTGAGTATGCAGTGTTTGCATGTTACATACAGTAGCCACAGTAACAAATGATGTGGATTCTACTTTAATACTGTTCTTAGGCACATGAATCAATTCACAAACTTTATGTTTTTGAAATACGCATTCATTAGGCTATTTATTCCTAACTCATCTTGTGCATGAATACAGCCCACAGCAATATCTTTTAAGCAGATTACTGATGAATTGATCTTTGGTTCAATTGCGCTGGTTAAGGTGGGAATGTTGGTCAGGATATTGAGAGAACTCCTGTGTCTCAACTGTCTAAAACACTTGGACAGATAGAAATGGAATAACTCAGCTAACATCAGGTCAGAAAGCCAGCTCACTCCAAACAACATTGCAGTTCTGCTTCAATGGAATACAAAGTGTGGTGAGATTATTGGATAATTTTCTATGTTGATTTGACAGTCCTGCAGGCTAGGAAACTCCCCAGTCAACCACACAGAACAGGAAATAATGTGAAAAATTAGCTCTTTGAAGCAAGTAAACACAAACATTATAATTATGCAATAAAAATAGGATATTCTGGAAGTATTTGACAAGTCAAGCACAGTTCATGGAGAGAAAAATAAAGATAACAGCCTGAATTAAATAGCTGGGTTAGGGTGGACACATCCTGGCAGAAAGGTGGAGTTAATCCTGCAACAGCAATTTTTATAAGTCCTGATGGACTTTTTCTAAGTAAGAGAAAGTGAGGATTGCAGATGCTGGAGATCAGAATCGAAGAGTGTGGTGCTAGAAAAGCACAGCTGGTCAGGCAGCATCTGAGGAGCAGGACAGTCAATATCTAAAGCATTAGCTCTTCATCAGGATTCCTGATGAAGAGCTCATGCTTGAAACACTGATTGTCCCGCAGACTTTTTGTAAGTGTCAATCTGGCTACTCACTTAGCTGCCTGCAATTGTGACTCCCATTTCTTTCAGGATGGAGGTCACCGTGCTCCCTCCCCCCAATCCAAAAGAGTTGGCAGCCAATTGGAGGGCCAATAAATCTTCAGTCTCAGCAGCGCCATTAGAAGTAGTGGCCACTGCAGCAGACCAGGATCAGCAACTGTAAAGGAAGCCTTGGAGTGAAGGAAAGTTGATTGATTCAGCAGGACCTAGCCAGGGGCTGTTTCTTCATGGAGGATAAGACAAGGGGCGGTCTCTTTCAGAAAGGGGGGACCTTTCTGTTCAAAGGACCCTTCATGGGCTGAAAGTGCCCAAGCAGGAGGATGTTACTAATCCTACTGTGCAGGAGAAACACCAACCTTTACAGTTTCCCCATGTAGTGTCAGCCCTGTGATACCAGCACTATTGGGGTACTGCCATTCAGTACCATAAACTGGTTAATTACAGATCTCCATTGGCCTCCTGACCAGAAAGTAATTCTAGACTTCCCTGTCCTTAACTTAATCAAGAGGCACCGCACTCCAGCACCTTCCTTCCTGGTCCCCCAGTGCCTCCCAACATGTTCCTGGAAGTGAGGTGGGTATTAAATTCCAACTGTTTCAGATTGAAAATTGGAGGTGTAACATCTACAAGATATACTGTAATAACACAATGAGCCTCCAACAACAACTTTGTAATGCAACCCAGAAGAATGGCAGCAGTCATATGCAAAAACCATCACCTGCAAATTCCCATCCAAGCCGCTCACCATCCTGATTTGGAACTATGTCGCTGTTCCTTCACTATCACAGAGTCAAAACCTGGATCTCCTTCCGAATTCCACTGTGGGTATACTTAAGGACAAGAGCTCATCAGCACCTTCTCAAAATTCATTCCTGGACTTACCAACAACATCTGCATTCCATCTATAAAAAGTAAACAATTTGCTGAGAAAAAATATTACCAATGCACATGTTTTTGATGAGTGAACCACATTTGTGCATTTGATTTAGATGTGAAATTACTGTGGCAGTGCTCAAAGTATCAGTAGCTTACAGTGATTGCCTCAACGATCTGAAATTTGTCACATGCTGAATTCATTGAGATTCTGATATCTGTCATTTCTGACCATTTCTAAAACCAATGCCAACTGTGAGCAACTTTTTATTTCTTATGAATAGAAGCAATGATCAAAATGGAATTGATCTGCTAAAAATAATTAAGTATTCCTTTACTTTATCTTTTTCATCTGATTCCAGTATTTATCATTTATCTTAGACAATTAAATTTCATTTACTATGTTCTTTAACATAGTAAAATGCTTCAAAGAGTTTTGTAGTGAGGAGCAAGAAATCCATAGTCAGAACTTAAGACATGACCTTTGATGGTAAAGTACGGATAGAAGTAGGCAATTTTGGTGATGGCGATGAACTGATTGAGAGGTTTGACATTCAGGTTGGATAACTACCCTGCAAGCCATCAGGGGGCATCTAGCAACATAAGGGGATTTTCATCATTTAATTGGGCATTTGTCTCCTTGCTGTTTGTAGGGTTCATTTTCCCTCACAATGCAACAATATTTCATTGACCAAAGCAATTGGGACCTACTACTAAGCCAAGAAGGGCACAAAAGAAATTAGAATAGTCTTTTTACCACATTTCTAATAATGGGCAACTTTCATCATTCCAGTTTCTTCCACACTTGGGAAAGTGCCGAACTGCCAACTTGCCTGGCAAAAAGGTATCCTGATTGAGTTGCCACCTTAAGAGAGCAGCTTCAAGTTGCATGAATTTACTCTGACAATTATCATGCAATCAAATGTCCAAAATGCCAGAGCAAACTTTATTGCGTCTTAAGAGATGTTAAAATCTTCAAAGGTTTAACCAGAGTCAGTAAACTTAAAAGTATTCATCAGCAATCTTAAGTTCTATCACCCTAAGATCTAAGGCACTATCCTTAGGGATCTAGTATTTGACTCAAGTGAAAAATTACTAGTCTTCAGAAATTGCTTTGCGATTGACTCTGGAAATTGTTAATAAACAAAGATGCGGCAAACATAATGGTGACAAAGATGGAATTCAACTTTTGCTATAATCCTAAACAATGCTGATAGTTACAATGAATTGTTCTAATTGCCTCCGAAGACGGATGGTTGAACCCAGGTACCGTGGTGGTAAGCTTCCCAGGAAACATTGATCATTTATATTCATTTGAACAAGGTTGATTACAGTACCAGTATTTATGCTGCATAATCATACACCAACAAATCATACCAATTAATGCATGGGAATTTAAATGACTAAACTGTTAAGAATGTGCTCAGCTCATCCATGCACAGTTTTAATCTGTAAAATATGTAAATACTTCAGGCTTGCAGGATCTGAAGGCAGGTCATTACTTTTAAGGTTACTGATCAATCAGTTGATCACCACTATAAATGCTCAGGAAGAAACTCACGCAATCCTGAATGTAAATAATTTCAGTACAGATTTATGCAGGCCATTCTTTGAGATTACCTTATTTCTCACGTGACTAGTTTCTGACTTCTGCTGGTAGACTTTTTCTTTAGCAAAAAGGATCAAGAAAAGGAACAAACATAATCACATCATTGACCTCCCTCTAGTGAGAACCTAAGATAAACAATGGGCAGGTTAGAGGCAATAGAAAAGGTAGAACTTGGAACAATCAACATCTATGGGGATATTAGGATTGAGGACAGTCAAGTCCCATGGGTCCCGTGGCCTACATCCTAGGGTATCAAAGGAAGTAGCGGAGGAGATCGTGGATCCATTGGTTAAAATATTCCAAAATTCCCTGGACACAGGAAAGATTCCAATGGATTGGAAAATGGCTAATGAAATGCCTTTATTCAAAAAGGGAGGGATGCAAAATGTTAGAAATTAGTTAGCTTGACATTTGTTGTTGGGAAAGTATTAGAATAAATCATCAAGGAAGCTGTATCAGAACATTTGGAAAGTCAAAACACTATCCATCAGAGTTAGCATGGTTTTATGAAGGGTAAATCATGTTTGACTCATTTGTTAGCGTTCTTCAAAGATGTAACAAGCAAAGTAGATAATGGAGATCCTGTAGATGTAATATATCTGGACTTCTGAAAGGCATTTGATAATGTTCAGCACAAAAGGTTAATTTACAAGGTTGGATAATATGGGATTAGGGGTAATTTATTAGTTTGGATAGATGACCGGCTGATGGACAAAACAGAGAGTCAGGATAATTTTAATTTTCTGGATGGCAAGATGTAACTAATGGGGTGCCAAAGAGTTCAATCCTTGGACCACAGTTATTTATGACTTTGATACAGAGATAGAAGCCTCTATAGCCAAATTTGCAGACAACCCAAGAATAGGTAAGACGATAAATTGCAATGAAAAGAAAAGAATCTTAGAAATGAATATATATAGGTTAGGAGAGTGGACTACAATATGGCAAATGGAGTTTAACGTGGATAAGTGTGAGGTCATGCATTTGGGTCAAATAAATTGGAAAACAAGCTTTTATCTTATTGGGGAGAGACTTTGAGGTGCTCTGGTGCAAAGGGACCTAGGTGTATTCGTTCATGAGTTACAGACGACTAGCATGCATGTACAGCAGAAAAAAGACAGCAATTGGAATGTTGGCGTGTTTGGCTAAAGGAATGGAATACAAAGGTAAGGAAGTATTGCTGCCACTATACAAGGCATTGGTGAGACCACACCTGGAGTATCATGTGCAGTTTTGGTCCCCTTATTTGAGTAAAAATGTAGTGGTATTGGAGGCAGTTCAGAAGGTTCACTAAATTGATCCCAGAGATGAGGGGTTTGTAGTGTGAAGAGAGATTAAACAATTTAGGCTTATATTCTCTAGAATTTAGAAGAATGAGGGGAGATAGAATTTAAGCATTCAAGATGATAAAAGATATGGATAAAATAGACGTGGAGCAGATGCTTCCTCTGGTGGGGCATTCTAGGATTAGATTCCCTACAGCGTGGAAAAAGGCCCTTCGGCCCAACAAGTCCATACAAACCCTCCGAAGAGTAACCCACCCAGACCCATTTCCCTCTGACTCATGCACCTAACACTATGGGCAATTTAGCATGGCCAATTCACCTGAATTGAATATCTTTGGATTGTGGGAGGAAACCGGAGCACCTGTAGGAAACCCATGCACACAGGGGGAGAATATGCAAATTCCACAGTCAGTCACCGAAGGCTGGAAGCGAACCTGCGACCCTGGTGCTGTGAGGCAGCAGTGCTAACCACTGAGCCACCGTGCTGCCCTATGAGAGGTCATAGTCTTAGGCTAAGGTGTAGCAAATTTAAAACAGAGTTGAGGAGAAACTACTTCTCCCAAAGGGTTGTAAATATGTGGAATTTGTTACCCCAAAGTGCAGTGAATACTGGGACAGTGAGTAAGTTTAAGGAGGAGCTAGACAGATTTTTAATTGGTAATGGGTTGAAGGGATATGGAGAGAAGGCAGGAAAATGGGGGTGAGGAGTATATCAGCCATGATCAAATGGCGGAACAGGCTCAATGGGCAAAATGGCTTAATTCTGCTCCTATATCTTATGAACAACAGAGAAGAATATTAAATTCTGACAGAGGGAAATTACAGGGGAAGGGGCGCAAAGAGATACGGAAAACAGACAGACAGACAGCAAGACACACATAACTGGGGAGAACGAGAGACACACGCTTAAAGCAAGGGAGAAAGTGATATGGAGAAAGACAGAGACACACATACCAACAGAAAGAGATGGAGACAGAGAAAGAACAAAGAGAAGCATAAAAGAAATAGTATGGCAGAGTAGGCAGGAAAGTGAGCCAGGTATAAAGAGAGGAAGGGAATGCCAGAGTAAGAGGAACAGACACCAGAAGGATTGGTAGAGGACACCAGAGAGAAGGACAGTTGAAAGGGATCAAGAGAGGGGGGAGAGAATGTTATAGAGAAGGAAAAGGGTGCCAGTGAGACAGACCATTGCTTAACAGTTCCCGTATCCAGGTGGAGGTGTTGGATGGAGGCAACAGGGGTGACGGGGTAGTGAAGGATTGTTAGATAACATGGTGTAATCTCCAAAGTTTGATGTTGAATCACATAAGGCGGTTAATGGAAACGATCAAACATACACTCAAAGTCAGGTTTTAGGCAACATCTTAAAAAGGGAGGGATAGAGATAACAAAGCTTACACTTTAAGGAAAGGGATTCCATAGCTTAGGCACAGCAGCCACTGGCTGCACAATTAAAATTAGGAATGCTCAAGAGACCAGAGTTAGAAGAGCCAGAATTATAGGATTGTACGATTACAGGAAGTTAGAGGTGGGATGGGACAACAGAAGGATTTGGAAGCAATGATGAGAATTCTAATTATTGAGATTTTGATTGATTGAGAGCCAACGGACTGGAGCATAGCTGTCTTGAACGAATGGGATTTGATGGAAGTATGATATAGATAGGATATGGTCTAGAGGCACTAAGTGGATAAATGAGGGTTTCAACAAGAGATAACTGAAGTAGAGGCCAAATTGGGAGATGTTATGGAGGTGCCTGGATTTGGTGATGGAGCAAGTTTGTGTTTGGAGGTGAGTCTGGAGGTGTCACCTATGATATCAAAATTGCCAGGGAGAAGGGTAGAATAGTTTGGAGGCATTGGCGTTAGGTATCAAATGCAATATCTTCAATCTTCCCAATATTCAAAACATATTTCTGTTCATTCAAAAAAAATGTCAGATAGGATGTGTGCCAAGATTAAAGGGGTTGTGAGAAGCAATAGTTATGTTGAGTTAGGTAACGTTATGAACCAAATGAGGCACATTAATCCAGTTTTGAATTATGTCATAAAAAGGTAAGATATAGATGGAAAAAAAAGAAGGGGCCTGGGAAAAACTGAGGTAAAAGAGAGGTAAGAAAAGCTCTGACTATGACTTGATTGACTGGAATGCAACCAAATGAGTGCAGTCCCACTCATTTGGCCAGTGGAGGATAGGCATTTAAGGAGGGTGAAGCAATCAACCGTGTCGACGACTAAAATGAGGAAGAATAAATTACCATGAACACAGTCACCTTGCATGTGATTGCGCCATCTCATAAGGCTCATATCAATTGCGGCAATGGCAGAAACCAAATTAGATACAATGTCATGGGAAATGTAGGCACGGATTTCAGAGCAATAACTAGTTTGAGGAACTTGGGGAAAGAAAAAGACAGGCTGCAGATAGGGAAGTAGTATGCGAGTCAGAAAGGTTTTAAGTTGATTTTCAGGAGATGGTTAGTGATGGAGGTGGCTCAGTGGTTAGCACTGCTGCCTCACAGCATCAGGGTCCCAAGTTCAATTCCAGCCTCGGGCGACTGTGTGGAGTTTGCATGTTCTCCCAGTGTCTGCGTGGGTTTCCTCCAGGTGCTCCAATTTCCTCCCACAGTCCAAAGATCTTCAGGTCAGGTGAATTGGCCATGTTAAATTGCCCATTGTGTTAGGTGCATGAGTCAGTGGGAAATGGGTCTGGGTGGGTTACTCTTCGGAGGGTCGGTGTGGACTGGTTGGGCCGAAGGGCCTGTTTCCACACTGTCGGGAATCAATTGTAAAAAAAAAATGAAGATAAACTTGAAGAGAAAAGAAACAGGACTTACGGAGAGGAAACCATTAACTATATATGAAAACATGGAGGCTAGGAAGGAGCACTATTATTCCAATAGATTCCACTTGCTTGGACAAATTTATATTTCTGTGCCATTTTTCAAAATTTGGGTTCCAATGGTCCTTTTAAAGATTGTTTTTGAATGGGAAAACTGCATGTATGAAATATCCTTTTTTTCTAAAATATGTCTACAACAAGGGCAAGATGCTCACTAGCTATTTAAATTGACAAAAATTATTTCAGGTTGTCTTCAGGATATCTAAAGAGCAGAGAAATCCAGAATGCCAGAACACTTAGATTGCCAGACCCCAAATATTTACATACGTGTGCCCATAAAACAGAGCAAACATACAAACCTCTAGCACCTTTTATTACATATAATTTAATATGATTCACTCTGGCAAATTTGTTAGAGCATATTTTGAGAATTATGCAAAATATGGCAAGATTGTACATGGACCTTTGCATAGATGTGCAATGTTTTTACATTCAAATCAAAATCATTATGTTAAATTTAAGACAATATCATTTTACAATTTAAATCCATGAAAACTCCAGAATCAAAAACAAGAGGGCACAGATATGAAGTGATTTGCAAACAGAATGTGAAAAGAATGCTTTCGCTTAAGTTCATGTATAGAATGCACTGCCTGTGGTGAACGCAGAGTCAATTGGAACATTCAAGACAGCACTGGAGATTATTTGAAAAGAACCAATGCATAAGGGGATAGGGAAAAGGCAGGAGAACGCACTAACTTAACCATATTCAAGGCTGAGAAAGTCAGGTTTTTAATCAGTCTGGGAATCAAGAGTTATTGAATAAAGACAGGAAAGTGGAGCTCAGGACTATCACATCGGCCATGATCTCATCGAACAGTGGAGCAGACTCAATGGGCTGATTGGCCTACTTCTGTTCCTATGCTTTATGGTTTTACGGTATATTGCTATTAGTTCAGATACGATGAGCTGAATGGCCTCCTCTGTGCAGTAACAGTTCTGTGATCAATCACAACAAGTTTGCAAGGCCATTAAAAAAAGCAAACCAAGCAGAAGGTTGACTTTTAAAGAGACAGCATTGAAAAGAAGGGAAGTTATATTGACCAAGTTATATTAACTTTGGTTTTCTACTATTGTGCAGTTCTGCTCATCAAATTACAAAAAGTATTTAGAGGCAGTGATTTACAAAGATGACACCAGAAATAGCAGGGTACACATTGTACATCAGGAAAGGATTGACAGTCTGAGTGTCTTGAAAAATAAGGTGGCTGGGGAATGATCAAATAGGTCTTCAAAATTATGCAACTTTGAGAGTGCGGATATAGACAGAATAGGTTCCCTCATGGGAGAGCACAACTAAAGGCCATTAGGGTACTCATCAATAACTAACAAGCGATTCAGAGAAGCTTTTTCACAAAAAGAGAGTGTGGCAAGAATGTGGAACATGCTACCATGTGGAAGGCACGAAACGAAAAGTAATGATACATTTAAGGAAAAACTAGAAAGGAATGGATAATTTACAATGGTAGATTCAGACAACAAAAAGCTGGGGGGTAGATTGGAGTGGAGAATAAACACCAAACTGGATTAGCTGGGCTGAATGGCCGGTTTCTGTCCCATCTATCCTATATAATTGCATGCAGAGGAAACACAGTCTGATTGTACTGAAATACACCCTGCTAGAAAGCTAATTCAACCCTGCTGCCAAGATTGTCACACACTTTGAATTTAAAATAAAGTCCAAATATTCTTTGCACATTTAAAAATCAAATCTTTAATGACAACTTTGTTCTTAAGAAAATAGAATTTGTCTACAGAGATTGTTTAGTAAATCTAGTCATGATCTTTGATTGCATGAAAGCATATAGTCTGTATGCCAAAAAGCTGATAATACAAAAAGGAAAAGTATAAAATTTAAGATTATTATATGGCCGTTATGTCCACAGTTGGAAGACCGCAAGAAGTAATACTCTTACAAACTTACAACACGCGTTATAATAAATCCAGAATGGTTTGAAACATCTAGATTATTCTGTAGTTATGAATCTCAGTGACATTAAACACTGCTGCTTTTGGATTTTCTTTGTTCCAATTAAAGTTGTACTCAGTCCAGATTTGTCTGCCAGAATTATATACATTTCTACGGGGCTGACAAATTTAAACACAGATCAGGAATGACTTGCAAGAAGTGCACACAAAAATCACAATAATTCACAAATGCAAATGTTAAAGGGTACATCTCCTTTCACTACAAATGCTCTTGGTATTATTGAATATTTTACAAAAGATTCTGCAAGTTTAGCACCTTTACAACCATTTTGGGCCAATTTTGAAAGTCAAGTATAAACTCCCATTGGAAATAAGCAATTTCTTGAAAACTATAGAGAGGTAATATTAAATTTGTGCATATTTATGTGGAATGTTTCAAAAATGGCATTAAAATATATCCAGCAACATAAATGCGTCAGGATGATAACAATCAGTAACTCAAATAAATGTTCTCAAGTCAAATGCTTTAAAAACTGATCTACTATCTGTATTACAGTTAATCTTTTAAACCAAAAAGGATAGGAAATCTCTGATTAGCGCCAGACATACCAAGAAAAGTGCACATGCCCTTTTGGCATGAGTGTTAATATATATCAGACATCCTGCCATGTTGTGGAAATTTAAATATTTCATGTGTATTTACAAGGGTTAGTTTGCAAAGTGCAATTCAAAGCAGCAAAGTCTAACTTTTTTTTTTACAGCCATTTTAATCTATACTACCGTATGTACATATCCTGTACATGTGGTATACATTCAATATCCTTAAACTGGTGATATAATTTACATGTTATAACAAACCTATATGTATGGATTTTAAAAATGATTAAAGCATTACAAAAAAGAAAATGGAACTGTATGAGTCAAATATTTCCTAGCAACATAATATTACATAGGTGAAGTTGAAATTCAGCTGTAGGCAACTTCCTTAGTAACAGAGCCCATCTCAGTGCACCAGTATCTAACATTCTGAATCTACATTATTCTCACAGAGGAAGAGAAGCTGCACACCTCAATAAGACTGATAGTTCGCTTGAAAGGAAGTGAGTGAGTGAGAGTTTCTGCCTTCAGGAGTGGGTTGTGGATCAGTTTGTATTGCACCATTTCTGATAAGAGTTTGTGTTGCCTTTGAAAGCGGCAGAAATTCAAAGATCCACAGACAGTATATAAAGTTCATCTTCTCCCACACACATGGTCTTCAATGCAGATCAATAGTTAATACTTCATCTTGCTCTGCTGGTACTTTTGTTTGCGCACACAACGGGGACAAGACAAGACCCCAGCCTTGCAATCCTTGTGGAAGACGGTCTTGCATTCTTTACACCTGAGCAGTGGAAGGAATAATTAGGTAAGTTGTGGGGCTGTCAATTAACTGCAAATACCTTCTGCACTGAACATGCTAATTTTTCTTCTTTTGCGAGTGATACTTTTCAGTACAATCACTAGTAACGGAAATAAAACTGGAGTTTGAACAGATATCCCAAGAGCCATAGCTTACTTTCAAAAGCCATTATACTTTCGCTCAATGTCAAATATAAAATTAGTTCATCTAATATTAATCTTCTGGTGCCTGCCTCAATCACCAATGCATCCTAGCCATCCAAAATTGACATTTTTAGCTATGAAGTGTAGGGTCAAGAAAAATAAAAAACAAAGAACATGGGAAGTCACACAATGTGAGTGAGCTTCGTGAACAATTCATTTCTGCTCAGCTGATATAGATGGAAAGACACCACCGCATTAGTTAGAGTAGAAGGGACAGAAATACTTCACTTTTTAGAAGGATGGTCAAGTTATAGGGTTAAGTAGGAAATACATTCAGTAGTAAATCAAGAAGAAAAATTAAAAAGTCATGTGTGTAATGGAATTAATAACTCAACAGAACGCACTGGAATGAAAAAATGGAAACTAAAGTAATGTGGAGTGAAATTTTAAAAGTACAGCAATTGCCAATTTAATATCTTATAAAAAGCCTGATGATTCATTTGACAGAAAAGCCTTTATATACTGAAAACTGAGTTCCAATGTCAATCTGAGCTTTTCTATACAGAGGAGAAGGAATGGCACTGCATAGCATGTGGTTCATAATTAAACAAAATGAGAAGCTCGAAATATGCAATTTCTAAAAATGCATATCTCTGGGAGTACAGTTCCAAGTTCAATCCAAATTGAGGGGATGCAAATTTTTTGAGAAGGTTACTGAGTGAAATATTTCTAATACATTTCTCATTCATCATCGATACAAAACTGTCATGAATTGAACACTTAACATGAACAGTCAAACTCAGAAACTATAAAGCATCAAAAACTGTCATTTGAGCTTTAAGGAGTAATTTTGACCCAATTAGGCTAAAGCACACTTATTGAACAGAATGGACATACAGTTTTATTCTGCGTCTAACTGCACTAACTTTTCACTACTTGTTAAAACATTCAACTGAAATCTGCCTGGGGAACCCAATATACTGATTCATCATTCATCCTTTGTGTTGACAGGTCAACACTACTCATAAAATAAGCCCAAATTTCTGAAAGACTGGCACAGCATCTTAACTACATCATCAGGTGGCCTTCATCAAAGACGATGCCATCAACGTGCTGCACAACTTTCCAACTATGTTCTTGATGATGCTCCCAAATGGTTAGAAAAGACAAACCTAAATCAAACTCCAGTACAGCAGCAAAAGCTTCAGGAGCTGACATTTTCCCAGTGAAGGTCCTCAAGGCTGGAAGTCAATTTTTGGTCAAGAAATTCAATGAACTCTTTCAGTTCATGTGGGAACAAGGAACTGTCCCAGAGAATACATTATCAGCCTGTACAATTAGAGAAAGAACTCAATCACAGAAAGAACTCAAGAAACAATCTTGTGGCAAGCATAGAGAAATCTCATGCCTCTTCATCATGAATAACATCTTTGCCAGAATACAGGTGAATCACCTAGTACAACATTGCAACCAGCAACCACTGCCAGAGAGGGAGTGCTATTTCAGAAAAGATTGAGGAATGACCATATGGCGTTTGCAGTTACAACAGTTCCAAAAGAAATGCTAAGCTAGAAAACTTCCCTCGACATAACCCTGGTTGACCTGACCAAAGATTTTGACACAAATCAGTCACACGAAACTTTGAAGATAACACAAATTTATCATTAAGGTTCAAAAGCTTCATGATGTCATGCTTCCGAGGATCCTGGATGGTGTGAAATCTTTTGACTGATTTCAGTGTGAGGGAATCTGTATTGTTGTGTTGGTGAATTTTCAGGGCGGGGGGCAAAGACAACTGCTTCTTGCATGCTGGAGCTTGTGGTTAGGTGCAGAGTGGAGTCAAAAAGTGATGGTGTCTTGTCATCAGTGCTTATGTGGCATGTTGCCAGCACTGACACAATGTGGAACATGGCAAGGAGATGGGCTGCGTATGCTGGGTTTTCAGATCTTGTTTTGCCAGCTACAAGGATTAACAGCATATCTGTGTGGTGAGATGCTGCAAATAAATGACTACAGGACCAGTGCTGAGTAAACGCAATCCCATATGACAGTCAGGGGCTGAACAAGTATGAATTCAAGTGCTGTCAATAGCTGTGTGTGTAGCTGGGGCTCTGAGATGCCTTGGGGCCATTGGTAATTTCCTGCATCCAAGAACTGAGGTTCAGGGAAGCACAATAGAAGTACTGGGTCATGCAGCTGGGAGAGCATGGGTTGTGCCACTGGTTGATTACAGAACTTCAACTTTGTGAATCCAGTGAGACACTGTCTTAGGAAAACAGACTGAACAGCTGGGAGGCGAGCTGTCATCAGAGCAGTCAGATTTCAGAGGGGAGTTTGAAGAAAAATTAGAAGCTATATTCTTGAAAGCAGAAGACAAAGTTTTAAAGGATTTTTGTGATTCAGTAATGACTGACAAATTTATTAGCAAATTCTGGATTAGTGGTGCTGGAAGAGCACAGGTCAGGCAGCATCCAAGGAGCAGTAAAATCGACGTTTCGGGCAAAAGCCCTTCATCAGGAATACAGGCAGAGAGCCTGAAGGGTGGAGAGATAATTAAGAGGAGGGTGGGGGTGGGGAGAAAGTAACAAAGAGTACAATAGGTGAGTGGGGGAGGGGATGAAGGTGATAGGTCAGGGGAGGAGGGTGGAGTCGATAGGTGGAAAAGAAGATAGGCAGGTAGGACAAGTTCTGGGGACAAGTGCTGAGCTGGAAGTTTGGAACTAGGGTGAGGTGGGGGAAGGGGAAATGAGGCACTGAGGAAGCAAACGTAGCTGTGGTAGCGAGTTTGTTTCAGGACCTGGTTGAAGAGCTTCAGGGCAGAGGAAATGATCTGGGAGTTGCAGTGGGAGAGGGACTCCCTGAGATTCTTGTAGAGAGAGGAGGATTTCTCCCCACCCCCACTCTCCTCTCATTTATCTCTCCACCCTTCAGGCTCTCTGCCTGTATTCCTGATGAAGGGCTTTTGCCTGAAACGTCAGTTTTACTGCTCCTCGGATGCTGCCTGAACTGCTGTGCTCTTCCAGCACCACTAATCCAGAATCTGGTTTCCAGCATCTGCAGTCATTGTTTTTACCAAATTTATTAGCAAGTCATTCTGATAAAATCTGTTTCCGTTGTTTCTGGCAATTTGTGATATGTTCACCTGCAGTTTGCCTGTTAATTCATATTTGCCTCATGTTGATTCTGGCTGTCAGAGGAGAATGCAGATATTATTGACTGCTTATTGACTCTTGTGTAGTTAAAAATTTAACTATTAAAATTCTTGGCATTTTGTGGATTCATTCCTTTAATAAATAACAGATTTGAAATACTGCCATTACAACCGTTGTCATAGTTGCTGACTGGAGCATAAAAAATCTGGGAATCTGGTTCAGGATCGCAACACCAGTCACTAATGGAGTTAAATAGGACTGCCTGTTAACATGAAATCTCTTCTTCTCCACCATATTTTGAGATCTTTTTCATGATGCCTGGACACAAACAGTGAGCTCAAAGCTGAAAACGCCAAGTGATTTGGACTGGTTTTCCATGTATGTGACAACTTGGATCTTATGCACAGCACAAAGAAAACTGAACTAATGTAACCAGCCTGCTCTAGGAATATTCTACTTTAAGCCCAAAGCTGTAGTCAATAGGCAAACCTTTCAGCAATCAATGTTTATTTATCTCAGCAGAACCTGCTCACATTGTGTGCTGCCAATTGTACATACCTTGTTGCCAAAGTATAGCCTTTCTGGATTAGTGGTGCTGGAAGAGCACATCAGTTCAGGCAGCATTCAAGGAGCTTCGAAATCTACATTTCGGGCAAAAGCCCTTCATCAGGAATAAACGCAGTGAGCCTGAAGCGTGGAGAGATAAGTGAGAGGAGGATGGGGGTGGGGGTGGGGGTGGGGAGAAAGTACTATAGAGTACAATGGGTGAGTGGGGGAGGGGATGAAGGTGATAGGTCAGGGAGGAGAGGGTGGAGTGGAAAGGTGGAAAAGGAGATAGGCAGATAGGACAAGTCATGGGGACAGTGCTGAGCTGGAAGTTTGGAACTAGGGTGAGGTGGGGGAAGGGGAAATGAAGAAACTGTTGAAGTCCACATTGATGCCCTGGGGTTGAAGTGTTCCGAGGCGGAAGATGAGGCGTTCTTCCTCCAGGCGTCTGGTGGTGAGGGAGTGGCGGTGAAGGAGGCCCAGGACCTCCATGCCCTTGGCAGAGTGGGAGGGGGAGTTGAAATGTTGGGCTACAGGGCGGTGTGATTGATTGGTGCAGGTGTCCCGGAGATGTTCCCTAAAGCGCTCTGCTAGGAGACGCCCAGTCTCCCCAATGTAGAGGAGACCGCATCGGGAGCAACGGATACAATAAATGATATTAGTGGATGTGCAAGTAAAACTTTGATGAATGTGGAAGGCTCCTTTAGGGCCTTGGATAGAGGTGAGGGAGGAGGTGTGGGCGCAGGTTTTACAGTTCCTGCAGTGGCAGGGGAAAGTGCCAGGATGGGAGGGTGGGTTGTAGGGGGGCGTGGATCTGACCAGGTAGTCACAGAGGGAACGGTCTTTGCGGAAGGCAGAAAGGCGTGGGGAGAAAAATATATTCCTGGTGGTGGGGTCTGTTTGGAGGTGGCGGAAATGTTGGTGGATGATTTGGTTTATGCGAAGGTTGGTAGGGTGGAAGGTGAGCACCAGGGGCGTTCTGTCCTTGTTACGGTTGGAGGGGTGGGGTCTGAGTGCGGAGGTGTGGGATGTGGACGAGATGCGTTGGAGAGCCTATCTCCTTTTCCATCTATCCACTCCACCCTCTCCTCCCTGACCTATCACCTTCATCCCCTCCCCCATTCAACCATTGTACTCTATGCTACTTTTTCCCCACCCCCACCCTCCTCTAGCTTATCTCTCCACGTTTCAGGCCCACTGCCTTTATTCCTGAAGGGCTTTTGTCCGAAATGTCGATTTCAAAGCTCCTTGGATGCTGCCTGAACTGCTGTGCTCTTCCAGCACCACTAATCCAGAATCTGGTTTCCAGCATCTGCAGTCATTGTTTTTACCAAAGTATAGCCTTTGGCAGACTTTGACCATCAGTCGGAGAATGAAGGGTTGCAAATCCAGCAAACAAACTTGATACAGGATTGTTGAACCTTCTGCTACCAAGTTAAAAAAACAGAACTGCCTCCTTCAAATGGAAGCACACATCAGAAGCAGAGAAAACCGAGTCAGTAACATATTCAATTATATGCAATATCCTGTCCTGTTTGCACGGGATCTTCCAAGTACAAATTAGCCTCAGCAGTCATCTGCATAACCACTGGAATCCAATATCGACACCAGTTGAAAATCATGGCTACCTTCACCTCAAAAGGACAAATAAGAATTGAGGAATAAGTAGACTGCTAACACAAGAAATGTTCTGAAAACATGAATTCAAATTCCAACACTGAACTTGATGGATTTAAATTAATTTAATTAATTAAATCTAGAAAGAAAGGTATTAGAAATGATGGCCACAGCATTACTAGATTGTCACAAGAGAACACCCTTTTTATCATGGTGTATGGCATTATTGTCATGCCAAATGGGATATATTTAGAACAGAACCACTAATTCAAAACTGAACAACCACGAGAACTCGATGGGCATTTAATAGCAGCGCATGGTCCAGCGTATCTCCCATTCTACTCCTATCATACATTGAAGAATCAACCCTGATTCAAGGTGGAATATTGGACAGCATGCCAGGGCAGTACCAGGCATAACTTAAAAATGAGTTAATCGACCTTGTGAAGCTATACCACAGCTTGTGGGCAACATCAAGAAATTCCTTAACCAATGGATCAGATCAAAGCTTTGCCATCCTGTCATATCTAATCATGAGCAAAGTGCTTAATTAAATAACTAACATTGGAATATTCTCATCCTGAGTGATGGCAGAGCCCTGAGAGCATTTTCAACCAGAGGTTCCAAGTGGATGATCTATCTTGACCTTTCCTGGAGTTCCATAGTCACAGATGCTAGTTTTCAGTCAATTCCACATGATACAAGAAATTGCTGAGTGCAATGGACAGCAAAGACTATGGCGCACTGATAGCACACCAATCACAATGGTGAAGACATGTTCCAGAGCAGCAACATCCTCGCCTAAATGATCTAGTAGAACTTTTACAATAACATCTACATGATCAAGTGGAAAAATGTCCAGCTATGTCCAAAACAGGGCAGATTTGTCACTGCACAATACCGCCCTCAACAGTCCACTCTTAATGACCAAAGCAATGAAAGGTGTTGTTGACAGTTCTATCAAGGTCATTCATTTACCAATAATCTGCTCAGATTGAGTTCTACCAAGTGTACTCTGCTCCAGAGCCAAAATGAACCAACAACTGCAAGCCTGTAAACTTACTTCCTTTAATTAGTAGCATTTTAGTTTCCCTAAATGCAGCTGCATCTTATACATTTTCCCATATTGTGTTAGTTCTCAGGCATGAAGTAAATCATCTATCATGACAAGAGTTTATATATAATAGCAAGGTCATTTCTGCTTACCTTGACGTTGTTTCAAACTCAAAAGGAAAGATAATGTCATTGCTATTGCAGAGCTGGCAGATGAAACCACGTTGAGTGCAAAGGTCACACATATAAACATGATTTGTGGCATATTGGATGGTATGCTGCAAGAATGCTTCAAATACTCCTTGTGCTGTCTGTAACAGAAAAGAAACATTGGACATTGAAGTAATATTTGTTTTTAATATGGACAGTTTGTGGCAGGCTCACATCCAAGAACTGTCTAATAGAACAGAGTAATGGGCACATTAGTGGCAGCCCCATTTATGGATCATTCTGGAAGAAATAATTATTCATGTAACCTGATGACACATCTCATAGTCGCAAAGGCTGAAAAAAGCACAAAGCTTGGGTTTTCTTTTAGAAAATCCAATTTGTTAATGACATCCTTCAAAATGTTGTGCTCACCCTTTCTCTTTCCTCCCAAAACCCCTTGGTCCTCACTTTCCACACCATCAGCATTCAAAAGTCCATAAGCCATCATTTTCAGCAGGATGGCATCACCAGACATATATTCCCCTCCCTTGCTGGTATTCTGCAGGGACAATTCCCTCTGGGACGCATTGGTCCATTCACAGCAGCTCCCCACAGCCCTGCCCTTTTACTTCCTCCTATCCAAGGCTGCAGACCCATCTTTCAGGTGGAATATTGGACAGCATGCCAGGGCAGTACCAGGCATATCTTAAAAATGAGTTAATTGACCTTGTGAAGCTATACCACAGGACTATATGTGGGCAACATTAACTCACAATTTCATCTCCACTCCAATGGGAAAACTAACTGCAGGCTGGGCAACTGCTTTGCGAAACACCTACGCGTCCACAGAAATGGCTCCAACCTTCCAGTTGCCTGGTACTTCAACAGGAATGTTCCTCCTGCAGGATGTTCGAGGTAGGGGTGACCACCGATACTCCTGCCGACTTCATCTGCAGGAAATGCAGTCAGATCCTGCTCCTCACTGAACGAGTTAGGGAACTGGAACTGGAGTTGGATGAACTGAGGATTATTCGAGAGGCTGAGAGGGTGATAGATAGAAGCTACAGGGACATAGCTACGCCAGAGAACAGAGGTAGCTGGGTAACAGTTAGAGGTGGGAAGGGGAAGAAGCAGGCAGTGCAGGGATCCCCTGTGGTCGTTCCCCTAAACAATAGGTATACCGCTTTGGATACTGTTGGGGTAGCAGGGGTAAGCTGCAGTGACCGGGTCTGTGGTGCAAGGTCTGGCACTGAGACTCAGAAGGGAAAGGGGGAGAGGAGGAGAGCGCTAGTTATAGGAGACTCTCTAGTTAGAGGGACGGACAGGCGATTCTGTGGGCATGGGCGAGACTCTCGGATGGTTTGTTGCCTCCCGGGTGCACGTTGGCACCAACGACATAGGTAGGAAGAGGGGTGGGGAGGTCATTCAAGAGCTCAGGGAGTTAGGCTGGAAGCTAAAAGCTAGGACGGACAGAGTTATCATCTCTGGGTTGTTGCCGGTGCTACGTGACAGTGAGGCAAGGAATAGGGAGAGAGTGCAGTTGAACACTTGGCTGCAAGGATGGTGTAGGAGGGAGGGCTTCAGGTATTTGGACAATTGGACTGCATTCTGGGGAAGGTGGGACCTGTACAAGCAGGACGGGTTGCACCTGAACCAGAAGGGCACCAATATCCTGGGGGGTAGGTTTGCTAGCACTCTTCGGGGGGGTTTAAACTAATTTGGCAGGGGGATGGGATCCGGACTTGTAGTCCAGCAAGTAGGCTAGCTGTTTGTCAGGATGTCCAAGAATGTAGGAAGGCTGTGAAGAAGGTAGCACAGACAGGGAATACTTGTGGACACAGAGATGGGTTCAAGTGCGTATACTACAACGCAAGGAGTATCAGAAATAAGGTGGGTGAACTTAAGGCGTGGATCGGTACCTGGGACTACGATGTTGTGGCCATCACGGAAACGTGGATAGAAGAGGGACAGGAATGGTTGTTGGAGGTTCCTGGTTACAGACGTTTCAGTAAGATTAGGGAGGGTGGTAAAAAAGGAGGGGGGTGGCGTTGTTAATTAGAAATGGTATAACGGCTGCAGAAAGGCAGTTCGAGGGGGATCTGCCTTTGGAGGTAATATGGGCTGAAGTCAGAAATAGGAAAGGTGCAGTCACCTTGTTGGGTGTTTACTATAGACCCCCAATAGCAGCAGAGATGTGGAGAAACAGATTGGGAAACAGATTTTGGAAAGGTGCAGAAGCCACAGGGTAGAAGTCATGGGCGATTTCAACTTCTCAAATATTGATTGGAAGCTCTTTAGATCAAGTAGATTGGATGGGGCGGTGTTTGCGCAGTGTGTCCAGGAAGCTTTTCTAACTCAGTATGTAGATTGTCCGACCAGAGGGGAGGTCATATTGGATTTGGTACTCGGTAATGAACCGGGACAAGTGATGGGCTTGTTAGTGGGTGAACATTTTGGTGATAGTGACCACAATTCTGTGACTTTCACCTTGGTTATGGAGAGAGATAGGTGCGTGCAACAGGGTAGGTTTTACAATTGGGGGAAGGGTAATTACGATGCTGTAAGACAGGATCTGAGGACCATAAGATGGGAGCATAGGCTGTAAGGGAAGGATGTCGTGGAAATGTGGAACATTTTCAAGGAACAGATACGACGTGTCCTTGATATGTATGTACCTGTCAGGCAGGAAAGAAATGGTCGTGTGAGGGAACCTTGGTTGACGAGGGAGGTTGAATGTCTTGTAAAGAGGAAGAAGGAGGCTTACGTAAGGTTGAGGAAACAGGGTTCAGACAGAGCAGTGGAGGGATACAGGATAGCCAGAAGGGACCTGAAGAAAGGGATAAGGAGAGCTAAGAGAGGGCATGAAAAATCTTTGGCGGATAGGATCAAGGATAACCCAAAAGCATTTTATGCGTATGTGAGAAACATGAGAATGACGAGAACGAGGGTAGGTCCGATCAAGGACAGTAGTGGGAGACTGTGTATTGAGTCGGAAGAGATAGGAGAGGTCTTGAATGAGTACTTTTCTTCAGTATTTACGAACGAGAGGGACCATATTGTTGAAGAGGAGAGTGTGAAACGGACTGGTAAGCTAGAGGAGATACTTGTTAGGAAGGAAGACGTGTTGGACATTTTGAACAACTTGAGGATAGACAAGTCCCCCGGGCCTGACGGGATATATCCTAGGATTATGTGGGAAGCAAGAGAGGAAATTGCAGTACCGTTGGCAATGATCTTTTCGTCTTCACTGTCAACGGGGGTGGTACCAGGGGACTGGAGAGTGGCGAATGTTGTGCCCCTGTTCAAAAAAGGAAATAGGGATAACCCCGGGAATTACAGGCCAGTTAGTCTTACTTCGGTGGTAGGCAAAGTAATGGAAAGGGTACTGAGGGATAGGATTTATGAGTATCTGGAAAGACACTGCTTGATTAGGGACAGCCAGCATGGATTTGTGAAGGGTAGGTCTTGCCTTACAAGTCTTATTGAATTCTTTGAGGAGGTGACCAAGCATGTGGATGAGGGTAGAGCAGTGGATGTAGTATACATGGATTTTAGTAAGGCATTTGATAAGGTTCCCATGGTAGGCTTATGCGGAAAGTCAGGAGGCATGGGATAGAGGGAAATTTGGCCAATTGGATAGAAAACTGGCTAACCGGTCGAAGTCAGAGAGTGTAGTAGATGGCAAATATTCATCCTGGAGCCCAGTTACAAGTGGAGTTCTGCAGGGATCAGTTCTGGGTCCTCTGCTGTTTGTAATTTTTATTAATGACTTGGATGAGGGAGTCGAAGGGTGGGTCAGTAAATTTGCAGATGATACGAAGATTGGTGGAGTTGTGGATAGTGAGGAGGGCTGTTGTCGGCTGCAAAGAGACTTATATATGATGCAGAGCTGGGCTGAGAAGTGGCAGATGGAGTTCAACCCTGTCAAGTGTGAGGTTGTCCATTTTGGAAAGACAAATAAGAATGTGGAATACAGGGTTAACGGTAGGGTTCTTAGTGAGGTGGAGGAACAGAGGGATCTTGGGGTCTATGTTCATAGATCTTTGAAAGTTGCCACTCAGGTGGATAGAGCTTGTAAGAAGGCCTATGGTGTATTAGTGTTCATTGGCAGAGGGATTGAATTCAAGAGTCGTGAAGTGATGTTGCAACTGTACAGGCCTTTGGTTAGGCCACATTTGGAGTACTGTGTGCAGTTCTGGTCGCCTCACTTTAGGAAAGATGTGGAAGCTTTGGAGAGGTGCAGAGAAGATTTACCAGGATGTTGCCTGGAATGGAGAATAGGTCGTACGAGGATAGGTTGAGAGTGCTAGGCCTTTTCTCGTTGGAACGGCAAAGGATGAGGGGTGACTTGATAAGAGGTTTATAAGATGATCAGAGGAATAGATAGAGTAGACAGTCAGAAACTTTTTCCCCGGGTGCAACAGAGTGTTACAAGGGGACATAAATTTAAGTTGAAGGGTGGAAGGTATAAGGGAGATGTCAGGGGTGGGTTCTTTACCCAGAGAGTGGTGGTGGCATGGAATGCGCTGCCTGTGGGAGTGGTAGAGTCAGAATCTTTGGTGACCTTTAAGCGGCAATTGGATAGGTATATGGATGGGTGCTTAAGCTAGGACAAATGTTCGGCACAACATCGTGGGCCGAAGGGCCTGTTCTGTGCTGTATTGTTCTATGTTCTATGTTCTACAGCACCATGCTATCTGATCAACATTTCTGTCTTGGGCCTGCTGCAGTGCCCCAGTGAGGCCCATTGCAGGCTGGAAGCACAGCATCGCATTTTCTGCTTGGGGAACCTGCAGCCTTCAGAACTGAACAGCAAGTTCAACAATTTCAGGGCCTGAACCACATTTTCCACATCCTTTACCCATCCCCACACCCAGGCCTTTACTCCTTTTCTGGAATACTAACATGCAATCCTTTGTTGGCCTAAATGTTTTTCTCTCCATCTGGGTTCTGTGCCCTCCCCATTTTCTCACTTTTCTACTACCTCCCCACCCCATTTTCTGCACTTTCTCCTAGCTATTACTATTCAGATGAAGGGTCAGTGGACCAGAAACATTGACTCTGCTTTCTCTTCACAGATACTAGCAGACTTGCTGAGTTTCTCCAGCAATTACTGATTTTGTTTCAGACTTTGAGAATCCAGACTTGTTTGTTTTATTTTAAGCCAAGTCGTCGTATGTTTTATTCTTTGCTCCTTCATTGACTTGTACACATATACACCCACAGCCCTCGAGAAAGTCTGTTCAAATTGAAGGCCCTCATTAATCAATTAAGAAAGGAATGAGAAGTTAATGATGGCAAAAAAAATCAATGAATTAGAGCCGAGTGCATCCAAAGTATCCCACTATTGGCTAAATGTCAGCTGATCCCCCTCATGATCAGTTCCAGGTGAATGACTGTGCCTGCAAGAAACAATACTGTCTGCATATTACATTCCTACCTGCTGCCCTCACATTCCTACCTGCCTCGCTCATGAATAGCAAAATGAATAAAGGTTCAGCCATGCCAATTGTCAAGTCTCTTCTGGAGAGAGTACCTCTATTTTCTCCAGAAATGAGGGAAGCTTTGAATTAAATTGTATGCTTAAGTTTACAAATGGGATGTGCACCCTCAAATTTGACTCAGGTGTGAAAGTGTTATCTTTGAGTCAAATCAATATCTGCATTAACTTGCAATCATTTGGAAAGTTGATCATAATCTTTGACAGAACTCCACACACAAATTTCTTACACAGAGGAACCTCGATTATCCGAATACCAATTATCCAAAAATGATCTCCAGATCCTGACAGAAACATTACATCAAAGAAGTGTTTCCAACAGTGATCGCGTCTTTTGTTTACAGTGATTAAGCAGGCACCGTCTCCAAATCACGGACCTCCCGTCCTCTCTCTCTGTCCCCACACTTTTCCTGGAGTTCTTCACAGGGTTGTACCCTAAACCCCCCCTCCCCCAGATAATCTCTCCAACATTGTCCTGTACAGGGCAAATGTGGAATCTGTCAAAACATTGCAGTAAAAAACTGTGCGTGCGTGCTATTTGGAGACTCACCCCACAAAGGCAGCAGCAGTCTTGTTGGTGTCCAGGCCGGCTGGCCCAGGAGAGGTGCAGTGTTGGACGGGGGTGGGGAGTGGGGAGGACAGTTTTGGACGAGGTTTGGGGGGGGCGGAGTTGAACAGGGTTTGGCGGGGGGGGGGGGGGGTGGGCCGGGCGCAGGGTTGGATGGAGTTTGGGGAGGCAGGGGATGGAGTTGGTGGGGTTGAGGGCGGGGAGGTGTTGGACAGGGTTGGCGGGGGGGGCGGTGTTCAGGGCGGGCGGGGGTGGTATTGGGGAGTGGGGGCTTGCATGCTTTGTGCTGGGGGCGGGGGTGGCATTGGACTGGGTTAGGGGGCGGGCACTGTTGGAAGGGCAATGTTGGGGGCAGGGTCTTACGCACTGTGCTGCTGCAGTCTCCTGAACGGGGGAGCAGACTTTAAAAACTCCGAGCCCCAGAGGAAAGGCATTTAAATCGATTAACCAAATAATTGATTATCCGAATGAAACAGTGCCAGCCCATCTCGTTCGGATAATCGAGGTTCCCCTGTATATGACAATAAATCTGACCTCTACTTCATCAAGATCAGCATGATACTTGGTACTAAATTCTTGACTGCGAATAAAATAATAAACATGCAGGCTTCAGCTGTATTTTATTAATGGGACATTAAGTACAAGAGTTGGCAATTGCATTGCCATTGTAATTCACATTTCTATTCAACTTTCAAATGAATGATCATGTGAAATCATAACTTTCACTGTTGGAATAAAAAATGCAACTCTCCTTCTGCAATGTAAAACAGAATGTCTAAAAATGAGAGATCTAAATGCTTATTTCTATTCAGCAAGACATTAAAAAATAACTTGCCATTTTAGACAGAAGAATAGAAGGAGAATATATTAAATGATCTGTCCCATATATGAGGCAGTAATGAAGGAATATTGAAATAATATCTACTTTGCCCTCATTATCTATCGACTGCATATGAAGCACAAGGTCAGAGTACTGTTGTGAAACCTAATTTGGGCAGTTTGGTGGCTCAGTCATAAGCTATGCTGCCTCAGAACACCAGGGTCCTGGGTTCGATTCCACCCTTGGGTGGAGTGTGCGTGTTTTCGGTGTGGGTTTCTGAGAGATGATCTGGTTCTGTTCCACAGTCAAAAGATGTGCAGGTTAGATGGATTGGCCATTGTAAACTGCTCTGTAGTGTCTCAGGGTGTGCAGGTTAGGTGGGTTAGCCATTGTAAAAATAGGGTTACTGAGATAGGATTGCATTTATAAGTGTTCTCGATGGGCTGAATGGTCTCTTTCTACACTATAGGGATTCTATGGTTCTATGATTTGATCTATGCTTTATCTATTCATACTGATTGAATATCATACTAAACAAAAAGTTACACATCTCACACCGCACAAGATAAACAAAGAATAGGATGCCAGACTCTCTCACCTGTTGAAGATCAGAAACGCTGTACAAATCAGGTGACTCCAGGAGATACTTCTTTTGCTCTAACCTGAAAGAGATAATAAGTGTTGGTTGTTTCATACAAGTAACATCAGACTCTGCTATGGAGAAGAAAAAAGTATCTGAAAAGAAAGACAGATTGCTTAAGCTGTCAAATTTAATGTGGCCATTAGATTTTATGATTCAGTAGCATTTGCAGAACAATCCTGAGTTAATGTGGTTCTGTTCGCCGAGCTGGGAATTTGTGTTGCAGACGTTTCGTCCCCTGTCTAGATGACATCCTCAGTGGTTGGGAGCCTCCTGTGAAGCGCTTGTGTGATGTTTCCTCCGGCATTTGTAGTGGTTTGAAACTGCCGCTTCCGGTTGTCAGTTCCAGCTGTCAGTTGCAGTGGTCGGTATATTGGGTCCAGATCGATGTGCTTATTGATTGAATCTGTGGATGAGTACCATGCCTCTAGGAATTTCCTGGCTGTTCTCTGTTTGGCTTGTCCTATAATAGTAGTGTTGTCCCAGTCGAATTCATATTGCTTGTCATCTGTGTGTGTGGCTACTAAGGATAGCTGGTCGTGTCGTTTCATGGCTTGTTGGTGTTCATGGATGCGGATCATTAGCTGTTTTCCTGTTTGTCCTATGTAGTGTTTTGTACAGTCCTTGCATGGGATTTTGTACACTACTTTGGTTTTGCTCATGCTGGGTATCGGGTCCTTCGTTCTGGTGAGTTGTTGTCTGAGAGTGGCTGTTGGTTTGTGTGCTATCATGAGTCCTAGTGGTCTCAGTAGTCTGGCTGTCAGTTCGGAAATGCTCTTGACCTGGACCCAATATACCAACCACTGCAACTGACAGCTGGAACTGACAACCGGAAGCAGCAGATTCAAACCACTATAAATGCCGGAGGAAAGATCACACAAGCGCTTCACAGGAGGCTCCCAACCACTGAGGATGTCACCTAGACAGGGGACGAAACGTCTGCAACACAAATTCCCAGCTCGGAAAAACAGAACCACAACAATGAGCATCCGAGCTACAAATCTTCTCACAAACTTTGAAATCCTGAGTTAATTTAACAACTGATTTATTATAATGAGTTGAGCTTGTAATGCCTTTATAAATGATTGTGAAACTGTCAGTGCTCAGTTGTTATAACTGAGCAACTGAGAACAATTTCTGGTATTTCTGCATATGTACTTAATACAGATATATAGAGGTTGGTGTCAGTGATTTCTTGTACCTCTGTAAGAGACGTACAAGGTCCATGGAGCAAAACAGTAAAAATAACTTGAACTAATGCGAATGCCCCAGGTTCACACAAACTTCAGTGTACTAATGACCAGAGGGTCATGTATTGAAAATTTTGATTGAGGGATAGACAATTTGACAGCTCATTAGATTTATTATTTTTCAAACTGTGCAAAGGGCAACTTTGCATCAATTAGATCACGCAGACCTAACATTTCATTTCGAAGATGGCATCTCTTATTCTTCAGTGTGACCCAAAACAATGTTTATTGCAAATTAACATAAATGTAAGTTACTTGAACAGAGTTCAACTTATAGAAACACATTCAACTTTAGGCAAATAGTATCTATTACATCCACATGTGATCAACTGCAAACATTGTTTCAATATCAGAATCTATTCAGGGTAACATTATAACAAACTGACCAAACATATCAAATCTGTAAAGTTCAAGCTATTTCATGCTTAAACATAAATAACTATTAAACACATTGCCTTTGATTGTAAATATTTCAAAATGCACTACTGGGCAAAAATTGGACTTTATTTAACATAACACTTTGCAACTAGTGAATGAAACTAAAAGCAGCGATCCTTACTTTCTGTAGAATTCCTGGACTGCACCACTCCGACATGTAAGGAGATAGTCTTCCAACAGCTTCAAACGCTTTCTACTCTTGCGGGCCTGGGCCATCTGCTCAATATACTGGTACAGACTTGCATTTATCAGATTAATATCAATGAATGGTTCATTTTGAATCTGCTGCAGGAATTTTGCAGCTGCATTGGAAACCTTTGTTAGAAAAAAGAGAAAATTTTAACTTGAGTAGTGATAGACAACTTATTGCTCTGTATTCAAAAACAGCATTTTCTTTAATGAAGTTTATGGCTTTTACAGATTTTGTGCTACTCCATTGTTATAATAAAATTCCAAGTAATTTTAATAATGTTACTGTGATTTCTTATTTATCATATGGGATGACATGACTATCCATCATAGAAGTTTTGAAGTTTTCCAAAGATGAGTGAGGAAATTAAAAAAAAACAATTTCCAAGGATTAGAAGTGTTCAACAGATCGATACAGTTCTAATTCACCATACTTTTAAAATATCTTGCATTACACAGCTCACCACTTCATTATCAGGGCAACCACAGATAAAAAACAAATGCCATCTTGGCAGCCCCAATTTTTGTTTTATCAGCTCACAAAAAAACCCTTCTCCTTTAAGACATTGAAAGCACCCGACACTTACCAACAGATTTTCCAAATACCATACTTGTGGGATCACAACTTAAAGCACATTTTACAATGGCCGATCAACACCTCAGTGCACCTCCACCCCACAATACAAATGGGGCTAGGGGGGTGGGGGAAGGTAGGGGGGAGGTTGATGTTGGCACCATACATATCCCATTTCACCCTCCATTGCATACAAAGAAAGACCCCCTCCTGAATTTGGGGATGGAAAAGGTGCATTGTAGCATTAATTAAAGATAAGCAACATCAAACACAGCTTACTCACCCCCTTTTTCACCAGGTCCCAGTTATGGATCATTCTGGAAGGGATAATTATTAGTGTATCCTGATGACACATCTCACAGTAGTAAAGGCTGGAATAAGCACAAAGCTTGGGTTTCCCAAAAGAAAACCCAATTTGCTGATTACATCCTTCAAAATAAAAAAAAAGTTAAAAAAAAAATTATTTTGCCCAGTAAAAATAATTTCCTGTCATGACAGGACATGATTCTCTATGATTCTGTATTCCAACAAAAACACAAGAACAAATTCTCCTTTTGCCATGTCTGAAGGACGTTTGATGACCT
This sequence comes from Chiloscyllium plagiosum, assembly GCF_037043375.1. Lineage (NCBI taxonomy): Eukaryota > Metazoa > Chordata > Chondrichthyes > Orectolobiformes > Hemiscylliidae > Chiloscyllium > Chiloscyllium plagiosum. Next base: position 36,503,497 of record NW_028270170.1, on the reverse strand, counting down.
GACCGCAGGGAATTCAAGGAAATCAAATGAAGAGGCCTATGTGTTCTTAACAGAGACTGCCCAATTTGACACACATTAACTTAATTAGATGGCATTTTGGTGATTCCCTTAGAATCAATCATCTCCTTCCAATTTGATTTCTGACATTCTCGTATGTGTTTTGTGTTTTTTTTTATTCTATAATCAATTTATGACCATTTGTGCAAAGTAATGAAGAACAGCAAGAAGAAAAGAGCTTTCACATTCATTTTCAAAGATGTTTAAATATGGTGTGCTGTGCTTGTTTCTTTGCTGTGATTTTCTTAAAACTAGCATAAAAGATCAAACAGTTTTAAGCACAAAATCCAATCCACACAACTCCAGTATGTTGCACAAGTTTAAAAATATTGCCCTGGAATCAGTACCAACATCAAATTAACTGCTCTATTAACTTCAGATCTTTAAGAAGGCTGTTAAAAAAAAATTGCTTTCCTGAGTGCAAAGACACTAATACCCATGTTTTAATAGATTTCAAACATTTAAAATGTACAGAAAACTGACTACTGTACATTAATATAGCTGGGAAATGGTCATATGCACTTTTGGTAGCAATATTATTTCAAATCAGGTTATTCTGAGGTACTGGAGGAGACACCAAAGAGATGGCTAATGGGATGCTGTTAATTTTCCAAACTGCTGTCAATTTGAGAACAGTTTCATCAGACCAGAAGGTACCGAATATAACACCTCTATTCAGGCAAGTGGAAAACAAGAAATTATTGGCAGTTAGCTTGGTATCCTGTCACAAATCATTAAGACTATAGCTATGCACTTAGGAAAACCCAAGTCGGTTTGGTTTTGTGAAAAGGAGATCATGTTTAACAATTTATTGGAGCTCTTTGAAGGAATAACATATGTTGTAGATAAAGGGGAGGCTGTAAATGTATTATATTTGGATTTCAAGATGACAATTGATAAAATGTCAGATTAAAGTTTTTGCAGAAAATAAATGCGGCCTTGATATTAAGGGCAATGACTCTCACTTCTGGAAATCAGTTCTTTTTTCTCCTGCTTGAACCAAGGAGTAAAGAGGTCAGGAGCCAAGTGGCCCTACTGGAACCCAAACTGGGCGTCAGTAAACAGGTACTACTTGATTGCACTGTTTTTGACACTTTCTATCACTACCGATAAACAAAAGTAGACTGATGGGGTGCTAATTTGCCAGATTGGATTTATCCTGCTGTGTGTGTGGAGGACATAACTGGGCAATTTTCCACATCGTGGGGTAGATGCCAGTGCTGTAGCTCTAATGGAATAACTTGGCCATGTGAATGGTAAGTTCTGAAACACAAGACTTCAGTACTGTTGCCAAAATGTTGTCAGCCTCTAACCATTTCTTCATATTACTTTGACTGAAGACGGCTGAAGACTGGTATCTGTGACGCTAAGGGTACGTGGAGGCGGCTGAGATGGATCATCCACTCAGTGCTGCTGGCTGAGAACTGTTGCAAATGTTTCAGTCTTGTCTTGTATATTGATTAGCTTAGCATCCCGACCATCAAGGATGGGTACATTTGTGGGGCTACTATGCCTGTTTATCTCCTACTTAAAATAGTATCTGATCATTCGTTTGATAAAATTTCCATTCTAAGTCGTGAATTTTAAAAGTTAAAAATCATTAAAGCATCTATGACATTATAATCAATGCGGGAAGATAGAACTTTTTGATCTACTTTTTACGATCTGTCTTTGTTCAGGTACAATTACTTCCTTCCCAATTCGGAGATGCCGGTGTTGGACTGGAGTGTACAAAGTTAAAAATCACACAACACCAGGTTATAGTCCAACAGGTTTAATTGGAAGCACACTAGCTTTCGGACCGACGCTCCTTCATCACAATCACCTGATGGAGCATCGCTCCGAAAGCTCGTGTGCTTCCAATTAAACCTGTTGGACTATAACCTGGTGTTGTGAGATTTTTAACTTTCCTTCCCAATATCAGCTAAAATAGGTCATAAACAATGATTAAACCAGGTGGAGTTACAAAACGTGTGTCAGATTCGTAATTGCAGACTCGTTCACAGATAACCTCGAATTTTCTGAAAATTGAAAATTTTGAGAAAATATCTATAGTCTGTGCTTTCCAACGCACAGACTATAGATTACTAAATGACTCAATACTACATGGACTGCATTAATGAAATGAGTAACTACACTGTTGTTTCACAGTTTTCTAATCCAGTTTCATTTAATAGCATGAGCATCTGTTCATACTGACAGGACTCACCACAAAATGAGTTTAAATAATCTCATTCTTCTGCAGAGTAGCGGTAATTTCACAGCAAGAATAAGTGAGATTGAATACAATTGCCCCTGATTACCAATGCTGTGGAGAACTGGATGGAAACAGACCAAATCAGTTTCTGTGAGACCCTTTAAATTAGTGAACAGAAGAGATTTTATATTCAGTCAGATTGCTTTGATTGAAACCTGGGCCCTGGAGGTAAAAGGAGTGTCTAAACCTTGTCAGCCACCCAGACCCTTTTTGGTCTAAATCTAAATTCTCAAGAGGTCAACAATATCATACCTGCACATTGAAACTCTTGTGCGTCCAACCCTTTCTCCACAGGAACAACAGTTAAACACTGCAGCAGATTGATGTGCTCATCCAAGCCAAGCTCCCTAAGTCTTCGCTCATTCTTCTCAACGGTCACATTTGCTGCCAAGGCATCTTCTTCCGCTTCCAAAAAAGATGAAAGAACTGCACGAATTAGTTCCCGCCATGATTTTGCCTCAGCTGCACTTTCTGCTCGAAGCCTCAAAGTGATTTTTGATGTGATTAATTTAAAGTAAGCCGGGCTACCAAGTGCAGTATCAGGTATAATGTCTCTAAAGGTCTCAATTCTGTAGCTGTTGCATAGAATTTTCTGTTGGCCCTGAAACTGAAAACATTTCAGTGTTTCCAATGACAAAGAAAAAATATATGGTGTCCACGATTTTTCTGTTAATTGATAAAGTACAGATTCCTTAATTGCATCCAATTGAGGCTCAGCCTGAGAACTCCAGTTAAACACTTGCTGGAAGCCATTTTCTTTCTCATTGTTTGACTGTTCAGCAGATTGAATACATGGGCTAGACACATGTGATTTCTCACTCACTGAATTCTCTGTATACATTGCTTCTTGTTTTGGAGTTTGATGAGGCCGGCACTTTACTAAAGCTTCCCGAATCCGGTCAATCCAGTCATCAGCTTCATCTTGGGACGGTGCGCGCAGATACAATCTTTTGCCAGCAAAAACCAACTCAAACCTCCCATCTGTGTGGGCAGGTCCAACTGATTCACATCTTAATAAAGAGCAGTTGTCATAGCAATTGCGGTCATCATCATTTTGGTACAGTCGGAACTCAAATGGTGACAACTCACAATAATACTCCTTCCAAATGCCAACATGGCCTCGCCTCTCTAGGTTACCCAGTTTCAGAAGTCCTCGAAATGGATTTGAAATGCCTGTTTGAAGACAATAATTCCACATAATCAAGAGTAAAGCCAAATACTGCCATGTTGCCAAATCTATTAATAAACATCCTGCAGCATTATGGGACTACATTTGGCATCAGAATAATAGATTTCAAATTCTCTCATGGCCTTTTGGATAAATTTATTACATGATGAGATAACATGATTCACATTCAAATGGAGGCACACAGCTGAGGTGTTATAGAGCTGCTGACACTTAAAGAATCAGCTTTAAGACAGCATGAATTAGTTCTAGATCTGTGATGGCGTTCTTGTCTGAATCAGGAAGCTATAGGTTCAAGTCCCATTCCAGAGTCTCAAGTGCATAACTTAGGCTGACACATCAGTGTAGTATTTATGGACAGCTGCCCTGTCAGACTGCCTACTAGATGAGTTGTAAAATCAAGCCCTTATCCACCTGAAAGACTTCACATCACTATTCAAGAAGCAGCAGGGCAACTTTCCCAGATACCCCATGTTTCAACCACAGCAGTTTACTTACAACTTTTCAGATTATGTGCTGGATTCAATTGTTTAGACAGTCTTGTAAACAAAAGTTGTGTTCCTGCAATCGGCAGTGGACTTTCACAACAAAGAATTGAAATTACCTGGCTAGTGCACAAAACATTTGTCAGACTGGTCACCAAGCACCTTCTCTTACCTTTCTGACTGAAATGGAAAACCCTTAAAACAAAGCAATTCAGCCAGCCAACTGTTTATGTTAAATACATCAAAGAACAGTTTTAACAATATTTCTATTGCTCACTATTTTATGAAACAAGCATGTACACTTTCAAGTTATTATGGGGTCAGATTTCACTGTCAGGATAGCTGGTACTTCAGGTTACAAGCTTGTTTTCTTGTTCTGTCCAGCATATCTCTCCTAATTGCTCTTGCACAAGTATGAGTACATCAGCGAACAAGCATCAATGGGCTTTGCCCTTATGTTTGGATGTAGCGTAACCAACCTTCTGAACTTCCAATCAAAAATTATCGTGCTGACTAAAATGCTTATCATTGATACAAGAATTTTCCTATTTGACTGCCTTGCTAAACACCATCACAATGGCACAACTGGAAACTAGGAGACATGCAGAAAAATGTTCCATGATTATTTGATCAGATATTATGTTTATTTAACAGTTCAAGTCACCATGGTCTCTAACCATAATCTAATATCTGCTGGCTAATACCAAGAGAAATTTATGTTGTATCTCTTTTGGAGCTCCCTGCTTTCATAACAAAACCTCTACCATTTAGTAGAATTTCAAATCATAACATATGCAAAATGGTAACCAGTAGCTATATATGCAAAAAAAAAGTAGTGATTGGATTAGGAAGTGATTATAAAAGTGTCATATCCTGCAATATCTAGCAGCAAACCAGCTTACCTGCCTTTCGGCGATGAGTCACTTTAAAAGATGAATCCCCCTGACCGTGTTTACGCTGAGAGAAATTGGATGCTGAGTGTCCGTGTGTGTTCAGCTGGAAGCTACTTTCATTCATAGGTCTTGAGCTTACTGAACATTCAGATGAACTTCCCCTTGTGCTTTTTGAAAGCACTTCTCTCGGAGATGGTTTGCAAATGTCATCGTCTGATATCCAGCTATTTTGTTTCTGAAACCAGAAGGTTCATGTTTACAATGAATCAAGTGACACGTATGTAGCACAAGTCCAGCAGTTATTTCAACATTAGATACTGGAAATGGCACCATATTGAAAGTTTTAAAATGTATTAAAATTAAGTGCAAAGTTCCAATCACAAACCCATTGATGCAGTTGATTAAAAAATACATTTAAAAAAAGCATTGAAACAAAGTTAACAAAAACAATGTTGCAAATTTGAGAAACAAAGATGTTTTCAAAGAAATAAATAAGCTTCCCTATTTGTGCAGCTTCATCAAGCTTAAATATGACTCTAAGTACAAACTTGAGCATACAGTCATTGAGATGTACAACATGGAAACAGACTCTACGGTCCAACTTGTCCATGCAGACTAGATATCCTAACCTGATCAAGTCCTATCTGCCAACACTTAGTTGTTAAGTACTTGAGCATCTTCAACATTGAATCTTATCCAAGTATAAAGATCTGCCCTCACCACCTCGAATCCAATAGAAGTATTTGATAAGAATTTACTTGTAAATTTCTGATTCATAGAAGCCAGAAAAAAAGAGAATTGTGAAGAAATACAAACATAAATTACAATTTATGTTCATTCAATATCTCATTCAAGGACCAATGTATTTGATGCAAGAAAGTGCTTATAAACAGTTTGGTTCTTTACATTTACAGTCCCGCAGCCGAACGTTTTTAGGAAACTCTTAAAGAAAAAATATCAGAAGAGGAGATTTGCTAAATTTGGTGAAAATATCAATGACATGAAGGATTCTCTGGCTACTGGTTCAAATGGAGCAACGTAATGCCCCAGAATTCATTCAAAAGGAGACTGACAATTTGGATTGAAGAATTAATTTTAAAAAATCAATGTGATCTAGACCCATTTCAAGTGTGGCATAATGCTAACTAAACACTGTTTTAAGACAGGGAATAGAGAAAGTTACAAGATTTAAACAGAAATTAACAGGAAAAAAATCTTTAGTATTTTAAGTACAGAGCAGATTAATTTGATGACAATTTCTGCACCTCTTCATTCCCATGTACACATCCACTGTTATCAGAAAAAAGCTGATGTATCTCAAGTTGTTGTAGGAGCCTGCTCAATTAATGCCTCCTCTGGTGCAGTATAAGCACAGGGAAGAGATGAAAGACCCTCTCCCAATTTTATTTGTATTGCTGTCATTTCACGCTCTCTGCTCCAAATGAGAATTGCTCCCAACCAATTCCTAATACCCACAGTCTCTATATGGGGCTTTGATTTTCCAAAAGGGATAAATACATCTGTTGTAACACACATCAGTAGTACAGCAACACCATTAGTCGAACTGCATAACTGGAATACTGCAAAGCAATCAATAAGAGACGTTAGTGAAGGAGTTAGTAAAATTATTTTCTCTCAAAGCAGGATGTATTTGTTGCGAAATTTGGCACAGGCCAAATTGAAGCATTCAACAACAAAAAACTCACATGATTGTCTCCTGGTTCAGTCAACTGACTGCTGAGTGTGCTCAATATTTTCACTTTATCCGTGCCACAAGTTATTTCTCCCACAACAGAAACCTGCTCTGCCACTTCTGTGTTATTTTGGTTGCTTTTTACTTCCTGTTCTTGACATGCTACAGATTGTGAATGTCTTGTAAAGTTCACATGGGACAATTCTTTAGCATGACCAGTGTTTAGCACCTCATCAGCAAGTGGAGCGGTGATCTTGGTATCACTTTCATTCACAGATACTGGACACTGCAAAGTTGAAACGTGAATACAGCGTGGTGGTGAGGATTCAACTTGTGAATGGCTTGCTGTTGCCTTTGGGTTAGTCTCCCCATTGCATGAATGCAAGTTTACCACTTGTTCATCTGACAGAGCATTAGTTAAAATAATCTCTTCTGAAGGCTTTGAAGGCAACTCCAACTGTGGCACAGAAATATCAAAATTGTGCTCTAAGGAAACTGGTGTTTGGTCTCCTCTGAGTTCATCTGGCACCCTTTAAATAAACATAATAATTATCAGCAAGCTAGTTAGCAAGAAACCAAAAAGACGCATACAAACAGATCAAAGCAAACCTGAGAAATCTCTGGTTATCAGCTAAAGACATGAAATGCTGAATGTTCGTCAGTAATTAATGCTTTTACTGAGTACAAAGCAAAATTAAGAAAAATAAACAAAAGGAGAGAACAGAATGAAAGAACTCAAAAGGACAATAGCTCCTAAAATTATTTCAGGTACCGTAACATATAATAGCACTTGGATAGTGAGGAGATTAGAGACTTCTAAAAAGTCTTCCAGAAAACGTTATATTTTATCAACCTATTGGAATGTTTTTGAGCAAGTTACTGAGAGGGACTGGCAAGCAAACTTCAGTAGGGATTTAAAATGTAGAGAGGCCGAACTTTGTTATTAATTTCAAAGTGGTTCAGTCTGGGTTACTATGGAGTGTAAACACAACAGTATTAGGTAAGGATGCAAACATACTTTTTGAAAGTACATGCTTAAATTATTTGAATTATATCAATTGACCATTTAGAAATTAACAGGCATTTACTAAACTAAAACACTGAAATTTCTTTCAGCTCTGTAGTTTAAATTCTATTCACTAAAAGGTCACAAAGAGCAATGGGTAGCAAAGTCTCACACAACATCCTCAAACGTTACTAACACATTTTCAAAGGAAGTGTCATTTTTGTGCAGCATTTCTCTGATGTTTTAGCATTGATGGCAATATATTAAAAACAGGCCTACACTTAAAATCAACCATTCAATTGTTTTCTAGTTTACATCCCTAGTATTAGGACAATCACAAATCTTTTTCCATACATGCTGCCAGACTTGGGATTTTCTGTTTCCAATTCACCATTTGCAGTATTACAGTTTTATTACCAGTGTCACAATTTTGCTCTTTGCATTTTTTGTGAATGATTTCAAAGAATGCATTTGACTAACTGACCACAGATTTACAGATGAGGGAGATCTCTTGACATTTGGACCTTACACAAAAAAAAATATAGATTAAAAATAGCTCTGCATCTGATGAGGAAATGGATTCATGATGGTCAAATGATCCTAACTTAATATTACATACCAGAGTAGAACTCTGGCCAACTATGTGCAAACCATGTAGGATTGTGAATTTAAGCTTGTTAAATCAGTAGAATAGAGTGCGATTCACACAAAAAAAAATGCACAAGGATATAAAATATACAAAAGACAAACAGATATAAAACAAAACCCACTGTCCTTGTACCGTGGTAGGTCTCATCTGGAATAATGATGGACCTCTTATAATGGGAGGTCGCAGATCAAACAAAGCCTTAAACTGTAGCCTGTAGACCGATTTAGTTGAATTTAAAGCACCTTTGTCAACTGGATGGCTTTACTGGTATTTTGCAAACTAGCTTCAAAATACTGAAGTTATTAAAAATAGGTCCATATGGATTGGTTACAAGTTAAATAAATCAGAAAGGACTAGAAAACCTGTATACCCATTACCCAAGTCTGAAATTAAAACAAATGTTAGTTCAAGGGGTGTGAAAGGGCATAATTTCAAAGATTCATTGACTTTTACAACAAGCTGCCATGAAAGTGAGTTCTATTTGGGTGCATATTTCATAAAAGAGCTGGACAGATTCCTAACTGTATCTGACATCACAACAAAACATAGATGGAGTACATATCGTAATGTGGTGTGTTTCCTGGCAGTCATTATCCAGAATTTACTCAATCACCCACAGGATTCAAACAGGTCAAAGAGGAACATATTCAGCTAGTCTTCACCAATCTGGTACTTTTGTAATGTATAACATGTCTCGTCAGGAACTAGTGTTACAAGTTTTCTAGCTTTTGCCCATAGCTCACCCACCATCTTCATTTCTGATGCTCTTTGCAGCAAACAGATTTTAGTTGCAATAATTTCTAAATTGCAAACAGCTGTCGTAAAGAAACAAATTCCCATTTAAGATGTGGCATTTTGCCTTGGTTACAATATTTTTAAAACAATTTTCTCCCCTGAAGGCACTATCTCCATTTCGACTGTTTTACTAGATTTCAATAGCATTCTGGCATCTTGGCTAGTAGCTTGTTTGCAGCTTCTCACCTCTGTATTGGAAAGTAATGGGTTTGAGCTCCATATTACACTTCAAGCTCCTAATCTAGGCGTAATATCTAGTATAGTCTTGACCAATTGAGGCACTACTGAAGATACTTGTCTTTTGGTTCTCCCTTCGGTTCTTTTGAAAAGCAATCCCTAAAATTAATACATGCATAAACAATGATCTGGTCAGCATCACACTTCTGCTTGTGGGGCCTTGCTATGTACAAACTGGCAACCGAAATTCTTAAATTATGATGATAGTCACTACACTCCAAAATACTTTTCGTTGGTGCAGAAGACCTCTGGGGTGTCCTATGGTGATGAAAAACACAATATATGTAAGATATTGCATTTGTAAGATGCCACTATGTTAATATGCAATGGTAATTAGATCACTTATTTTTACAGTTGATCATTGCATGGCCTTTTTTTAAAATTGATCATTCATAGGATGTGATTATTGCTGTCTGGGCAAGGATTTCTTGTTGATCCCTAATGGCCCTTGAGAAGATGATGCGCAGCTTCCTTCTTGAACTGCTGCAGTCAATGTGGTGCAGGTACACCCTTAGTGTTGTCACCGTTTCTGTGGCCTGAACATTATTTGTCCCTTATATCCAAACCGGACAGTAGCCGGGGTATGGATTATCCTTGCACTCCTTTTTTTAAAAAGAAATGTGTAACATTTACAAGTCTTTAATCCTCAGGGATCATCTCTATTTGAGGAGAATGGAAGATTTTGGCCACAACTCCATTAGTTCCACTCTTACTTCCCTCAATATTCTCATCTATCCTAGTAACTACTCAATTTAAGTACTGGCAACTTTTCTAATACCCCTTTGTCAATTTCAATCCAGCGTCTCAACAAGCTCATCTTTCACAAGACTTTGGTAGCATTTTCTTCTTTAGCAAAGACAGACACAAAATGTACATTTCATATGTCCATCACACCACTTTCTTTGATGTATAAATCCCCCTTTTGGTATTTAATCTGTTCCACTCTTTTTATTTTTGTTTAACTATTTATATATCTATGGATGACTTTTGGATTCCCTTTTAATTAGCTGTCAGTCTCTTCACAAATTCTCTTTGCTGCATATTTCTTTCCTTACTTCCCATCTATTCATTTAAAGAAAATCAAGGCATTCTGTTACCTTTTATAGGTATTTTTGATCAACCTGTTCAGACATGTTATGACACAGCTCTGGAACAGGTGGGATGCGAAACTTTTGGCCCAGAGGTAGGGACTATAATTCAAATTTCCCCATCTCCTACATGGTATTCAAACCCATATCCTCAGAACATTAACTGGGGTTCTGGATTACTCATTCAAAGACGTTACCATTATACCAAGACCTCCCCACTTGCTTCCTCTCAAATTTTTATATCCATCTGGTTCTCATTTCTAAGCTACTCAGAACTTCTTTTCAGCTCAGACTACTTACTGAACACAAATAACTGCTTCTCTCATGTGAGAGAACTCTTCTGTCTGAATGAATCTCCACAATGTCCAACATCACTCCTGTCATATACAATAGCAGTTTTATTTCCTCTCACCTACACTTCTTTTGCATAAATCCTCATTTATTTGCATACAAACAAATCTCCAGACGCCCTGTCACTTCTCACAGAACAAATCTAAAATTAAAGTTTAAAAAAAAAGTATTCTTCTTCAGAAAATAAAATTATAACTTCAAGGATGAGATGTTATATGTTCGGAATATCAGATTTCTCAGAGAATATGCTACGTAATGGTCGTGTTTATGCCCCCATTCATTATTTTGCAAAGTTATACAGAATGTTTTCTTTAAGTTTAAAAGGCATAGTGCTCAAACTGACAGCATTAGATAGGAAACAGTTACAGAAAGAGGCAGTCACATGATATATTTTAAGCGCCATCGCTGGAAATCTGATGTCCAGCTGTCTGATGAAATCTGCAAACTAATGTTACCAGCACAATCTTATAACATCAACCTCATCTCAGAATTATAGTTCTTTAACAGAAACCCATATTGACTTCATAAAATTGTTTCAAAGATTGTGGGAGAATCTATCAAAACAAAATGTGAAAATTACAGATCACAGTCAAAAACAATTTCTTAAAATGCAAGGAGTCCTGAAAGACAAATATGTTAATGTTCTTTGTTTCATAAATGAAATTCAATGGCATACATTAAAGCACAGAGGGAAACAAGTAAAATTAACACTCACTCTTGTAGAGATTTGTTGGAGCTTTCTGCACTTGCAATACCCTTGTCTGTATCACATGACCACAACTCTTCTGTGGCTTGATCAGGGCTCTTCATTCCATTTGACTGAAGGAGACTATCAGAGCTCAGGCTGGATGATAGTTGGGATGATCCTGTTGTTTCCAAACTTAGATTAGACGATGTAAGTTTTAGTTTTCCTGAGATGTGACTGCTGTGTGCAGTCGTGGAACCAGAATGAATTACATCAACGATATCAGAACCAGAGGACTGAGAAACTGAATCCCAAGATCCTCTCCTTCTGCCTTCAGAAAAGTCAGGCAATGAGTGTTCCAGTAACTCTGATGCCGGACATAAACCTGCCAGTGCCAGGGGAGTCGTAGTCCATTCATTTAGCACAGCTGATTTATAAGACAGTGCAAATGAAAGAGATGATAGACCTTGCAGATAGCTCAATAAAACTTCGCTGTCCTCTGAATCAAGCAGTAAGGCCACAGGGTGATAGAAGTCACACAAGTTGTCCTTTTCACGGAATAGAGATACTAGATAACATTCCATCAGGCCATCATTCAGTGCAAGCCTGACCCATGCTCGGCATCGTCCAATGTCAGTGTTAATAAAGTTCAAATGCTCCAGTTCGGTCACAACATTTCTGAAAGATTTTTAAACAAATCGAGAATCAGTACTCAATATATTTTTTAGACAATTGTGTAGAATCAAGCAATTTGAAATGTATTCCAACATGAATAAGTGCAATACTCAGATAGTTCATAAAAACTACCTTTAAAACCCAACTGTTCCACTGTATGCTTTAATCTGGTTTCATTGATAGCAACACCTCTTTGCATTCCAATCAATGAGCCACGAATTGCAATTAGCCACAGGCAATAAAGCACCCTGATCCACCATAGGCAATGTCACAAGTGAACCCAATACTCACTCCTCTAGTTTCAAACTGAAAACACCTTTTCAGCTTATTGACAGTACATGTGCAGAACATGAATAGTAAAACCAAATGTGCACCATCTTGCATTCAATAATAATGCTCTCAGAACTAACGATAACCATAGAACCAAGCCACGTGTATCTTAAGCATTTTTGCCAATTTCGACTTTCAGGTCAGAATGAGGGGCTCGACTCTGCTGAAGAGAGGTTTGTCTTTTGAGTTGATATTCAGCAGCTCAGGCTTATACTCTGTAGAGTTTAGAAGAATAAGAGGAGATCTAATTGAGATATACAAGATACTAAAGGAGTTTGATTAAGTAGGCGTAGAGAAGAGGTTTCCTCTTGTCAATGAGAGATCATAATGTTAGAATAAGGAGTTTCAGATTTAAAATAGAGATGAGACGAATTTTCTTCTCTCAAAGGGTTGTGAACCTGTGGAATTCACTCCTCTGGAGTGGTTGATCGGACAATAAGTAAATTTAAGGTGAAGATAGTCAGATTTTTTTTATTAATAATGGGTTGAACAATTCTGGAAAGCACGTGGCAAAGCAGCGTTGAAGCTAGGAAGAGATCAGCTGTGATCATATTGAAGAACAGAGTTGGCTCGAGGGGCTGAACTGCCTACTCCTGCTCCTAATTCTCATTGTAATTACAATGTAATAGGACTTCATAAAATATACAGCACAGAAACAGGCCATTCAGATTAAACAATCTATTTATGCTTGACTCAAGCTTTCTTTCATCTTTCCTCATCAAATCTACTATCGTAATCATCGATTCCCTCCTTGCTCAATGCCTGCCCTCCTTCCTCTTCAATGCATCCATTCACTTCAACTACTCTCTGTGGTAGCGGGTTGCACATTCTTTCTAGTCTGTGGGGGAAGAAATGTCTTTTGTATTCCTTATTGAACAACTTGTGGACTATCTTAAAATTGTTTCTCATGCCAAATGTTTACACACAGCAATCGTGTGCAAAGATTGAGAATAGCAAATTACTACTTCTTTTGGTATTGAGGTTTAATGTGTAGATACAGCATCCTGAACTGCCTCAACTCTAAAGCATATAAATTAGGTTAAATTATCCAGTGCTCAAACTAAAATAATAGAGGAAAAACAAAATCAAATATACAGCACAGTAACACACAAACATATGAATTAAGATTAGGAGCAAGCCATTTGGATCTCAAGCTAGCTCCAAATTCCTTCTAAATCCATCCTGTCAAGCCCTCTCAAGATTGTGTTTCAACCAAGTAATCTTGTAATCTGCCAAACTCCAACAGTTACAAGCCTGTATTCTTCTTATCATTACCTGCCACTTTTAGGTATTAGCCTAGTAGATCTTCTCTAAACTACTTCCAATGCAGTTACATCCTTCATTGAACAAGTCCAATGCCGTAAACAATATTCCAGAGTTCTTTATGACTAAAGCATAACTAACTTATTTTTGCATTGAACTGACTTCATAAGAAACAATAACATTTTTTTAGTTTTCCCAATTACTTGCTTTACTTGCATACTAATTTTCTGCAATTCATGCATGAGACCCAGATCCCTCTATCTCAGTTCTTCAATACCTCACCAATTAGATCACGTTTTTTGTTCTTCTTGCCAAAAATATGCAAATTCACATTTTCTTACATTACCTTTCATTTGTCAGACTTTTTCCAATTCACCTAACCTATCCATATCCACTTGTAGCTTCTTTATGTCCCTTTTACAACTTAATTTTTTAACACTAAACAAGATAGGAGAGAAAGCTTTATAGCTGTCAGTGAAGCAATATTGCACTCAGTGAACAGTACTTCTGAACAATATTTCTCACCCTAACCATTATTCACACCAGTGCAAAACGGTATTTGATGGGTACGTCAATATGGTAACTGCATTGGACATTTCAGCCAAGCCTGATCCTCTCCTCACTCTATTTCACACATGGGCATTTCATCATTACGACACATCTGGATAGCAGTAACAGGATAGGTCAGAGTCAGCATGGATTTATGAAGGGGAAATCATGCTTAACTAGTCTTCTGGAATTTTTTGAGGATGTAACTCTGAAGATGAACATGGGAGATCCAGTGGATGTAGTGTACCTGAACTTTCAGAAAGCCTTTGATAAAGTCCCAGATAGGAGGTTAGTGAGCAAAATTAGGGGCAAAGTACTGACCTGGATTGAAAATTGGTTGCCTGACAGGAAACAAAGAGTAGTGATAAACGGCTCCCTTTTGGAATGGCAGGCGGTGACCAGTGGGGTACCACAGGGATCAGTGCTGGTACTGCAGCTTTTTACAATATATATATTAATGATATATAAGATGGTATTAATAGTAACATTAGCAAATTTGCTGATGATACAAAGCTGGGTTTTGGCAGAGTGAAATGTGAGGAGGATGTTAGGAGATTACAGCGTAACCTGGACAGGTTAGGTGAGTGGACAGATGCATGGCAGATGCTGTTTAATGTGGATAAATGTATAGTTATCCACTTTGGTGGCAAGAACAGGAAGGCAGATTACTACCTAAATGGAGTCAAGTTAGGTAAAGGGGTAGTACAGAGAGATCTGGGTGCTCTTGTACACTACTCAATGAAGGCAAGCATGCAGGTACAGCAGGTAGTGAAGAAAGCTAATAGCATGCTGGCCTTTATAACAAGAGGGATTGAGTAGAGAAGCAAAGAGATTCTTCTGCAGCTGTACAGGGCCCTGGTGAGACCGCACCTGGAATAGTGTGTGCAGTTCTGGTCTCCAAATTTGAGGAAAGACATTCTGGCTATTGAGGAAGTGCAGCGTAGGTTCACGATGTCAATTCCTGGAATGGCGGGACTATCTTATGTTGAAAGATTGGAGCGACTGGGCTTGTATAGCCTTGGGTTTAGAAGACTGAGAGGGAATCTGATTGAGACGTATAAGATTATTAAAAGGATTGGACACTCTGGAGGCATAAAACATGTTTCTGCTGATGGGTGAGTCCCGAACCAGAGGACACAGCTTAAAAATAAGGGATAAACCACTTAGGACAGAGATGAGGAGAAACTTCTTCACCCAGAGAATGGTGGCTGTGTGCCCCAGTAGGCAGTGGAGGCCCAGTCTCTGGATTTGTTTAAGAAAGAGTTGGATAGAGCTCTCAAGGATAGTGGAATCAAGGGTTATGGAGATAAGGCACGAACAGGATACTGATTGAGGATGATCAGCCATGATCATAATGAATGGTGGTGCAGGCTCGAAGGGCAGAATGGCCTACTTCCGCACCTATTCTATCTATTGTCTATCAGCAGGAGCCACTGGCTAATAATCTGTAACTACAAACTTGGTTAGCCTACTAGACCAGGATAACCATAGTATCCCAGTCAAATATGAGTTCACCAAACTCAGCTCAAACCAGGAAATGACTCTGGGGTGTACTAGTCTGCATAATTTACTGGTGGTGACAGGCTTTAGGACAAGCGAATGATAATTTTAGCCACTAAGCTTCAAAGAACTAAATATTTGCTAGGATTCTGAAGACTTGTGACTAGAACATAGAAGTTTATAAACTTTATTCAGCAAATAGATGCGCAGGTTTTATGTTACAAATATTTGTTATCAGCAAACAAATGGCATAAGTTGGATGCGGAAGAGAGATGAAAGGGCATGTAAATTATAAGACCACAAGACATAGGAGCGGAAGTAAGGCCATTCGGCCCATCGAGTCCACTCCGCCATTCAATCATGGCTGATGGGCATTTCAACTCCACTTACCCGCATTCTCCCCGTAGTCCTTTATTCCTTGTGCTGAAACTTTATTGCTGGAACAGCACAGGTCAGGCAGCATCTAGGGAACAGAAGATTCGACGTTTCGGGCACATGCCCTTCTTCAGGAACCAACCCAATCACCCTGTAGCACAGCATTTCAACTCCCCCTCCCACTCCACCGAGGATATGCAGGTCATTGGACTCATCCACCGCCAAACCACAACAACGCGACGGTCGGAGGAGGAGCGTCTTATCTTCCGACTGGGAACCCTCCAACCACAGGGGATGAACTTGGACTTCACCAGTTTCTTCATCCCCCCTCCCCCCACCTTGTCTCAGCCGAATCCCTCCATTCCTGAAGAAGGGCATGTGCCCGAAACGTCGAATCTTCTGTTCCCTAGATGCTGCCTGACCTGCTGTGCTGTTCCAGCAATAAAGTTTCAGCTTTGATCTCCAGCGTCTGCAGACCTCACTTTCTCCTCCTTTATTCCTTGTGACATCAAGAATTTATGGAAGGGTGTTTATAACAATTCCCAAGTACTATATATCTAACTGCCACATTCATGTCAGAATGAAGAGTCTATGGATTTCAAATGGAATTCCAGTCATAATAATCTGACTCTCCCGCTAGTGAATCTGTCACTACACAAAGTGCATGAATGGGCTTAAACACATGTGTTTGTGATGGAAGTAAGTGGGGATAAGATTTGGCAAGTGCAAACAAGAATTCAAAAATAGCTAATAAAAGGAGCATTAATACATATGCAGTTCTTACAAGGCATATGTTTAAGCAGATGAACAAAAATTATTAGAAGGCAGTTTGTTTCGCTTACTGATGGCAATTTGCAGTGAGAAATCCCCACAAACTGGCATCAAATACCTTGGAAAATAATTGGGTTGAAAGCACTGATTGGTAAATACATAATTTTTCTAACAGTGCAAAAATCAAATCACTAAGTACGTGAACAATTTTTAATAAACAAAACGTTAAAGAGTCAACTTCTACATGGCTAATATTTCTGAGGAGTTTACTTCCAAACCACGCATCCTGCTCGGCACATCAAATGAGACTCTCAACAGAATCCAAAAACTAATGGAGAGAAGCGATGCCACCTGAATAATCATTGGTGGTTTCTCTATTTTTATTAAGGAAGATGTCCCACCTCCCCAACACACCCAAGGAAGGAAATGATATGCTGTTAGAGCACGTTTGGTATGCTTTCTTTTATCGGTCAGAGTATTGAGTACAGGAGTTGGGAGGTCATGTTGCCACTGTACAGGACATTGGTTAGGCCACTGTTGGAATACTGCGTGCAATTCTGGTCTCCTTCCTATTGGAAAGATGTTGTGAAACTTGAAAGGGCTCAGAAAAGATTTACAAGGATGCTGCCAGGGTTGGAGGATTTGAGCTATAAGGGCTGTTTTCCCTGGAGCGTCGGAGGCTGAGGGGTGACCTTACAGAGGTTTACAAAATTATGAGGAGCATGGATAGGGCAAATAGACAAAGCCTTTTCCCTGGGGTGGGGGAGTCCAGAACTAGAGGGCATAGGTTTAGGGTGAGAGGGGAAAGATATAAAAGAGACCGAAGGGGCAACGTTTTCACACAGAGGAAGGAAGTGGTGAAGGCTGGTACAATTGCATCATTTAAGAGGCATTTGGATGGGTATACGAATAGGAAAGTTTTGGAGTGATATGGGCCAGGTGCTAGCAGGTGGAACTAGATTGGATTGGGATATCTGGTCGGCATGGACGGGTTGGACCGAAGGGTCTGTTCCCATGCTGTACATCTCTATGACTCTATGTCATGCTGATACTCCCGAAATCTTTATCGAGGTCTTGGTGCAGCGAGATGGTACTCAGTCAGCATTTATATGGGCTTGTTTGCCTGAACGTCTTCTCACTTTCTCAGGAAAGCCAAGACGATGATGAAGGACTTAAAGATCAGACGTTCATTTTACTTCATATTTGGTCTGGAAGTCAGCCTCTGAAACCTGTCTTCAGGACCACTGCTTATCTTCTTTTTCCTCTGAACTGTCAGTTTCTCACCATCCTCTCAGCCCCCCAAAAATCAAAACTGATCTACATTCTTCATGTCTTAATTGATAGGGAGGAACTGAAGACAATACAGTAACTGTAATTTGTGTGTTTTGGGCTGGTGTTGCAACTGGAGAGATTATACTTCTATTCTGAATTGTTTAAATTTTGATCCCCAAAAAGCTAGGGTGAAACTTTATTTTACAAGTTATTAGGGCCAAATATTCTCAGTTGATTTTACCACAATATTTTATGACTTTTCCATTTGTGTATCTGGCAATACAAACTATAGAAGTAACATTACATAGCTTGTTATCAGAGTAATTCTACAGAATTGATCAGTGTTCTTCGATCAAAATAAAAAGTACAAATGCAAAAATTCATCACGTAAAATTAACTTCCAAGTTTAGGAAATGCGGTGATATGGTAGGAAATCAATCAATTCTCCAAAATTACACAAACATACCGGTGAGTGACTGTTTTAAGCAGAGTCCAAAAGACTGGCTCTGGAAGAGGTACTCTATTTCGTCCTCGTTTTCCTCCATCTGTTTTGACATACTTTGATTTTAAGCCGTGCACAAACACCGACTCCAAGACAGAGCACAGAACATTTGCATCACTGTCATCACTGGTAACCACATCATCCGAGTTTACGTAACGTTTCTGTAAGCACTTCAGAGAACTTGCCAGTTTTTTCTTTATCCGCTGTGAGGAAAAGTAGATATTTAAGTGTCCACATTTATATTAAATAAATCCCGACTTCACAAAATCATAGACAAACAGAAAAGAAAAAGGCCAATGACTCCTGAGTTTAGGAACTGACATTACTGATTCACATAGCTTATCCACTGACCTGGTACTACAAAAGTGGCCTGAAATGACACTGTACAATAATTTCCACAAAATCAAACCTGCGTCAAAAAGCAATCTACATATGAACGTGAGATTCAGACCTAGAAAACGTACATACTCCTGAGAACTTCCTTATCCTTCAGAACCTCATTCTCCACAATATTTCACCAGTCAATCAGCTTAATTACCATCATGCCCACCTGTAATGACGCTGAACACAATTTGTTTTTCCCTCCCCCATCTGCCTCCTGGACTACTGATCTGGAATGTTTTGCAAATTTGGCATCCTGGTTTACCTTGAACTGAGCTTTCAATATTGCATCAAACTTCAGCATAATGAGCACCTACCTCTACCTCTGAATTATCATCCACCTGCGCGAATCAGCTGACAACTCCTTGTCCACACTTCAACAGTCCAACACTCATCCAGCTGGACTCTCATTTTCCAGATCTACAAAAATTAACTCACCCAAACTTCTCTTGCTTATATTCAATATCATAACTAGTCATGTGCCTAACATTACTAGGCTTGCTGACCTACACTGGAGGAATTCAGAGGTTGATAATCAATTTAAAGACTTATTTTCATGTTTATATCTAATGATGGTGTCACAATTCTCTCCAACTCTAAAATCTCTGTCTTACAATCTATACAAAATTCAGTTCCTTGTACTCCGGCAATTTATATATTTCCCTCCCCCTTTGCCTAATCACTGCTTACCATGCCTTCAGAATTTTAGACAACAAACTCTACAACTATCTCTCTAAACCTTTTTGCTTGCTAATCTTTAAATCCCTACTAAAACCTACATATTTAAATCATACTTATAGCCATGTCTCCTAATAGCTCATTTTTAGGGTCAATAACATTTTTGTCTGATTAAACCTCTGTGAACCACCTTACAGTCATAGACTCATTTAACATGGAAAGAGACCCTTCAGTCCACACTAACCATGCTCCCAAACTAAACTAGTCCCACCTGCCTCTACTGGGCCCATATCCCTCCAAATCTTGTCTATAGATGAACTTATCCAAATGTCTTTTAGACACCATACCTGCACTACTTTCTCTTCACTTCATTCCACACACAAACAACTCTCTGGGCAAAACAGTTGCACCTCATGTCATTTTAAACATTTCTCCTGCCATCTTAAAAATATGCCCCTAATTTTGAACTCCCACCCTATGGAATGAACCCTTGTCTAGGCCCCTCAAGACTTTATACACCTCAACCTTTTCATCTCAAAGTATACGTCTACCTTAAATAAATGCAAACTGATGTTGTACACTCCAAAACTAGTGATCAATCTGAGGAGTCCTTAACTCCAACAAAATATCACTCCAAATATATTTCATTTATGTAGAAAGTAGGTTTGACTTGTGTCATTCAGGTAAGTTTTGACTTCAATAAATATTCTATGAATGACAACTGTGCGATTTTTTACTGAATGAGACATTTTTACTTCACAAAACTGAACTTTACCAAAGACAATGCAAAAGCAGAAGCAAAACCTCTATTTTTGAGTTGTCAGTTATATTACTGTTATGCTTCCACTCACCTGTTTAACTTCTCTGTCCGCAAATAGGTTTTCTGACGTGTGCGTAGAAATCATTGTGTACACTCACATGACACCTTTAGATGGAAGAATGAAGAAACAGTTAAAGAAAAATATCATAACTAAAATAACAAACAAGCAAAGCTTGACAAATCAGAATTTTCTTTTTTATGTGCTATTGGGATCTGGGCGTCACTGGGAAAGCTAGCATTTATTGCTCATTCCTAAGTGTCCTTGGAACGGAGTGGCTTGCTGGATCACTTCAGCAGTTAAGTGCTGAGGGTCTGGATTCACATATCTGCCAGACTTCAGAAGGATGACAGGGCACTAGTGAACCAGATGGGCTTTTCCTACAATCGACAGTGGTTTCAGGGTTATTGTTGGACTCTTGATTCCAAATTTTTCTTAAATTCAAATTCTAACATTTACCACGGTGGAACTTGAAGTCAGTTTCCCAGAACATTAATAATACCAATAATTAATAATAGTAATAATACCACTAGGCCATTGTCTCCATCCATTGTTTCCCTCAGATGATACAGTAGTGATACTGAGTAATGCCAGCAGCATGGGTTCAATTCCTGCATTGGTTGAGGTTACAATGAAAGTTCTGCCAACTCAACCTTGTTTCACTGGTGACCCTCAGGTTAAATCACCAGTCCTCCCCTTCGCCCCTCCCTCTCTCTGTCGGTCTAATGACAGAGTTGGCCTATAGTTCATTGAAACAATGGTGACTTATAAGAACTGGCAATGGTTGCTATTAAGCCATGTTTTAATTTAAAAGTTTTATTGAATTCTAATTTCACTATCTACCACGGTGGGATTTGAACCTGTTTTTCCAGAATTAATGCAGGACCCTGGGTTATTAGTCTAGTGACATTACCATTATGCAGCCGCTTCTGTGAGATACAATGTAAATTAGGCTTTCACAATGAATTTCATCTCAACTCACTATTTACCTTTAGAGGATGAAACGTTAATCGTAACACTGGTTCCAACAGCATAGAGCAGGTGGCCCAAGGCAGAAATAATCAAATAGAGCGTTTCTCTCCAGAACCCCACTTTAGTATTAGATGGCTAAATCAACACTTTACTGGATCAGTTCACAAACAAACTCTACAACTTAAGAAACTTCTTCCCAATTTCAATATTTTCTATTTCAGAAAAAAAAATCACTTTTGGAATGTATCTGGGAAAATTAATAAACAGTAAAATTCATAACTGATCTTGGAGGAACCTGTTTGGAAGAGGTCACAGCACAGAGACAAATAAGTGAATAGTTTTAAGTGCGGCCTTGGGAAGTCTGCAGTAGTGAACAGAGTGGGTTCTTTCTTGATTATATGTTTTACTGAGATATGTCTCTTGATTAAACTTAAAAATATAAGCCATAGTATTAAGATAGCCTGAAGCAGTGTTTTTGTTGAGGAATAAGACGGTGCTATTTTCTGGGTCAGCAGATTGGAAGAAGTAAAAATGGTCCCAAGAGTGATATGCTTTTCTTGTCGGATGTGGGAGATCGGAGAGAGGTTACGTGTTACTGAGGATTATATCTGCAATAAATTTGATTAGTTGCTTGTACTGTCAGATCGAATGGAACAGTTGGAGCAACAGTAACAGGCAATGAGGAATTTACTAGATCAAGGG
This sequence comes from Chiloscyllium plagiosum, assembly GCF_037043375.1. Classification (NCBI taxonomy): domain Eukaryota; kingdom Metazoa; phylum Chordata; class Chondrichthyes; order Orectolobiformes; family Hemiscylliidae; genus Chiloscyllium; species Chiloscyllium plagiosum. The sequence goes on along the minus strand of NW_028270170.1, from coordinate 36,481,327 downwards.
AGTGCAGGAGTCTTCTGTGGCTATCTCGATTTCAAACAAGTATACTGTTTTGGAAAATGTAGGGGGTGATGGATTCTCAGGGGAACGTAGCATGAACAGCCAAGTTTCTGGTACTGAGGTTGGCTCTAATACAATGAGGGGTTCCAAGAGATCAATTGTGTTAGGGGACTCTCTAGTCCAAGATACAGACAGATGTTTCTGTGGCCAGCAGTGAAAAAGCAGAATGGTGTGTTGCTTCCCTGGTGCCAGGATCAAGGATGTCTCAGAGAGGGTACAGGATGTTCTCAAGGGGGAGAGGGACCAGCAGGTGGTCATTGTCCACATTGGAATCAAAGTCATAGAAAGGAAAAAGGTTGATATTCTGAAGGGAGTTTATAGAGAGTAAGGCAGGAATTTAAAAAGGAGGTCCTCGAAAGTAGTAATATCTTGATTACTCCAGGTGCGACAAGCTAGTGATGGTTGGAAGAAGAGGATAGAGCAGATGAATACATGGCTGAGTAGCTGGTGTGTGGGAGAAGGACTCACGTTTTTGGATCATTGGAATCTCGTCTGGGGTAGACGTGACTTGTACAAGGACAGATTGCATTTGAATTGGAAGTGGACTAATATACTGGCAGAGAGATTTGTTAGAGCTGCTCGGGAGGATTTAAACTAGTAAGGTGGGAGGGTGGGACCCAGATCAATCTGAGACTGGTACAGTTGAGAAAAGAAGTCAAACAGTCAGGGCAAGCAGGTAAAAAGCAGAGAACAAGGTGGGACTGATAAATTAAACTGCATTTATTTCAATGCAAGAGGCCTAACAGAGAAGGCAGATTAACTCAGGTCATGGTTAGGAACATGGGACTGGGATATCATAGCAATTACAGAAACCTGACTCAGGGATGGACAGGACTGGCAGCTTAATGTTCCAGGATATAAATGCTAAAAGAGGCAAGAGAGGAGGGGGAGTGGCATTTTTGATAAGGGATAGTATTACAGCTGTACTGAGGGAGGATATTCCCAGAAATATATCCAGGGAAGTTATGTGGGTGGAACTGAGAAATAAAAAAAGGGATGATCATCTTATTGGGATTATATTATAGACCCCCTAATAGTCAGAGGGAAATTGAGAAACAAATTTGTAAGGAGATCTCAGTTATCTGTAAGAATAATAGAGTGGTTATGGTAGGGGATTTTAACTTTCCAAACATAGACTGGGACTGCCATTGTGTTAATGGTTTAGATGGAGAGGAATTTGTTAAGCATGTACAAGAAAATTTTCTGATTCAGGATTTGGATGTACCTACTAGAGAAGGTGCAAAACTACACTTGGGAAATAAGGCAGGACAGATGACTGAGGTGTCAGTGGGGGAGCACTTTGGGGCCAGCAACCATAATTCTATTAGTTTTTAAATAGTGATGGAAAAAGATAGACCAGATCTAGAAGTTGAAGTTCTAAATTGGAGAAAGGCCAATTTTGATGGTATTAGGCAAGAACTTGCAAAAACTGACTGGGGGCAGATGTTCGCAGGTAAAGGGACAGCTGGAAAATGGGTAGCCTTCAGAAATGAGATAACGAGAGTGCAGAGATGGTATATTCCTGTTAGGGAGAAAGGAAAAGCTGGTAGGTATAGAGAATGCTGGATAACTAAAGAAATTGAGGGTTTAGTTAAGAAAAAAAGGAAGCATATGTCAGGATAGATCAAGTGAAGCCTTAGAAGAGTTATAAAGGCAGTAGGAGTATACTTAAGAGGGAAATCAGGAGGGCAAAAAGGGGACATGGGATAGCTTTGGCAAATAAAGTTAAGGAGAATCCAAAGGGTTTTTAAAAATATATTAAGGACAAAAGGGTAACTAGGAAGAGAATAGGGCCCCTCAAAGATCAGCAAGGCGGCCTTTGTGTGGAGCCGCAGGAGATGAGGCAGATACTAAACGAGTATTTTGTATCAGTCTTCACTGTGGAAAAGGACACGGAAGATATAGAATGTAGGGAAATAGATGGTGACATCTTGAAAAATGTCACCATCTTGAATGTTTGAAGCGCATAAAAGTAGATATCAGATAATCCCCAGGACCTGGTCAGGTGTACCCTAAACTCTGTGGGGAGCTAGAGAAGTGATTGCTGGGCCTCTTGCTGAGATATTTGTATCATCGATAGTTACAGGCAAGGTGATGGAAAACCACAGGTTGGCTAATGTGATACCACTATTTAACAAAGGTGGTAAGGACAAGCCAGGGAACTACAGACCATTGAGCCTGACATCAGTGGTGGCCAACGTGTTGGAGGGAATCCTGAGGGACAGGATGTACATGTATTTGGAAAGGCAAGGACTGATTAGGGATATTCAACATGGCTTTATGTGTGGGGAATTATGTCTCACAAACTTGATTGAGTTTTTTGAAAAAGTTACAAAGAGGATTGATGAGGGCAGAATGGTAGACGTGACTGTAGGGACTTCAGTCAGGCATTTGACAAGGTTCCCCATGGGACACTAGTTAGCAAGGTTAGATCTCATGGAATACAGAGAGAACAGGCTATTTGGATACAGAACTGGCTCAAAGGTAGAAGACAGAGAGTGGTGATGAAGGGTTGTTTTCCAGACTGGACGTCTGCGACCATTGGAGTGCCACAAGGGTCGGTGCTGGGTCCACTACTTTGTGTCATTTATATAAATGATTTGATTGTGAGCTTAAGAGGTATAGTTACTAAGTTTGCAGATGACACCAACATTGGAAGTGTAGTGGACAGTGAAGAAGGTTACCTCAGATTACAATTAGATCTTGATTAGATGAGCTAATGGGCTGAGGAGTGGCAGATGGAGTTTAATTTAGGTAAATACGAGGTGGTGCATTTTGGGAAAGCAAATCTTAGCAGGGCTTATACATTTAATTGTAAGGTCCGAGGGAGTGTTGCTGAACAGAGACCTTGCAGTGCAGGTTCATAGCTCCTTGAAAGAGAGTCACAGGTAGATAGGATAGTGAAGGCAGCGTTTGGTAGGCTTTCCTTTATTGGTCAGAGTATTGAGTACAGGAGTTGGGAAATCATGTTGTGGCTGTACAGGACATTGGTTAGGCTACTTTTGGAATACTGCATGGAATTCTGGTTTCCTTCCTATCAGAAAGATGTTGTGAAACTTCAAAGGGTTTAGAAAAGATTTACAAGGATGTTGCCAGGGTTGGAGGTTTTGAGTTGTAGGGAAGAGGTTAAATAGACTAGGGCTGTTTGCCCTGGAGCACCAGAGGTTGAGGGGTGACCTTACAAAGGTTTATAAAATAATGAGGGGCACGGATAGAGTAAATAAACAAGGTCTTTTCCCTGGGGGTGGGGGAGGACATAGGTTTAGGGTGAGAGGGGAAAGATATAAAAGAGACCTAAGGGGCAACATTTTAATGCAGAGGGTGACACACGTGTGGAATGGGCTGCCAGAGGAAGTGGTGGAGGCTAGTACAATTGCAACATTTAAAAGGCATCTGGATGGGTATATGAATAGGAAGGGTTGGGAGGGATATGGGCCAGGTAGCACTAGATCAGGTTGGGATATCTGGTCGGCATGGATGAGTTGGGATGAAGGGTTTATTTCTGCTGAACATCTCTATGACTGTTTGAGGAGGAACATTTCACTAACTGAAAGTAGAAACAGTAAATATAAAGCTCCTATAACATGCATGACCATGGAGCTAGGTGGAGACAATAAAGAAATGAAACTAGTGTTGGTACATATGCACATATACCTCCTGCTCTCTCTGTAAAGAATTCAGACTTCTTAAGCTACACTGACACTATTCAGCAACAATGCAAAAATCTTTCTTATTCAATTGCAAGGCAGTATAGCAAGATTTCTGCATCACGTATCACAAAGCAGGTCATCAGCCTGAAATGTTCATGTTTTTTTTCTCTCAATCAACCTCAGTGTTTCCAGTATTTTTTATTTCCATAATGGGTTAGCTTACATTTTTACCTCTGTCAGTTGACTCCAGATTTTAAAGGCAGACTTACAATTAACGTTGATATTCTGTTGCAAACAGGGGCAATAATCTATGCATGGAAACTTGGGCCACCTTTTTGATCAAATCGCTGTTAAAGATCCCAAGGCACCATTCAAAGTGGTGTGGCCTTTTCAACATTACTCTCTATCAATCTCACGCAACAGCTACTGAAACAAACTGGCTAAACGTTACTAAGAGTAATGTGGAATTGTCACCCCGTTTCCTCTCCCCCCCATTCAGTTGAAACCAAACACTCAGAGACACAGTATAGCTTTACCTCCTTCATCTTTATTCTGGGCCCTGAAGGGAGAGAGAACGATCGCCCATGTGCACAGAGACACGAGTTCTCAGTCTTCTCTGGAATAGTAGTTTATGAATTATATAGCCATTTTACAGGGAGGAGCATCCAGATAAGACAACATACATTTTGATTGGGTGACTATTATTATCTGCGAGCATCAACAGTAAAGATTAAGCTATCTGCTGTTACACAATGAATGTTCTTAACCATAACTGGCTTCACATAATGAGCATTTTACACCTTGTTAAACTGACCTTACATACTAAATGCTTTTAATATTGTTAAATGGCTCTACATAATGAATGTTTTCCACCTTGTTAATCCATTACCCTTGCAGTTAACAATGGGGTGCTGGAGGCAAGTTCTTATCTGATGTGATTCATGCTCAGCTGAACCTCTTGTTTCACAAGAGGGAACACTCAGAACTTATCTCTCTCCCTATCTACTCATACAACTTCTCAGAATGGCTGTGACATTTACTCTCCTCATTTGGAAAGCTTTGGAAAGGATTCAGAGGACATTTACTAGCTCAAATTGCATCACAAGAAATTATTTCTGCTCAAAATACTCTGAATTACTGAGCTCCTATAATATTGTTGGTATCATTGAGCAGAATGTGCTGTGTCATCTAACCGGTTTGGTCTTAATTTATCAAAATATCTGTTAAATATCTATCCAAAAAATATTGTATTTCTAACCTAGAGAGAAAAAACTCCTTAATAATCATAAATTAGGCAACTGGTTCAGTTGTGGGTAAAGTGTGGAATAGGTTATAAGAGATAGGATTTACAATCATCTAGAAAGGAATAAGTTGATTAGGGATAGTCAACACAGTTTTGTGAAGGGTAGGTCGTGCCTCACAAACCTTATTGAGTTCTTTGAGAAGGTGGCCAAACAGGTGGATGAGGGTAAAGTGGTTTATGTGATGTAGATAGATTTCAGTAAGGCAGTTAATAATGTTCCCCATGGTATGCTATTGCACAAAATATGGAGGCATGGGATTGAGGGTGATTTGGCAGTTTGGATCAGAAATTGGCTAGCTGAAATAAGACATAGGGTAGTGATTGAAGGGAGACATTCATCCTGGGGTTCAATTACGAGTGGTATACCGCAAGGAACTGTTTTGGGGCTGTTTGTCATTTTTATAACTGACTTGGATGAGGGCATAGAAGGGTGGGTTAGTAAATTTGCGGATGACACGAAGGTCGGTGGAGTTGTGGATAGTGCCGAAGAATGTTGCAGATGACAGAGGGACCTGGATAAGCTGCAGAGCTGAGCGGAGAGGTGGCAAATGGAGTTTAATGCAGAAAAGTGTGAAGTGATTCACTTTGGAAGAAGCAACAAGAATACAGAGTAATGGGCTATTAGTAATTTTCTTGGTAGTGTACATGAGCAGAAAGATCTTGGTGTCCATGTGCATAGATCCCTGAAAGTTGCCACCCAGGTTGATAGGGCTGTTAAGATGGCTTATGGTGTATTGGCCTTTATTGGTAGAGGGATTAAGTTTCAAAGCCATGAGGTCATGTTATGGCTGTACAAAGCTCTGGTGCGGACGCACTTGGGAGTATTGCATGCAGTTCTGATCACCATATTATAGGAAGGATGTGGAAGCTTTGGAAAGGATTCAGAGGAGATTTACTATGATGTTGCCTGAAATGGAAGGAAGGTCTTATGAGGAAAGGCTGAGGGACTAGAGGCTGTTTTCGTTAGAGAGAAGGAGGTTGAGAGGTGACTAATTATGTCGTGTGTCTCAATTAAGAGGGTTGAATAGAGTGGTCAGTGAAAACCACTTTTCTCAGATGGTGATGGTCAGCACAAGAGGACAGAGCTATAAATTGAGGGGTGATAGATATTGGACAGATGTCAGAGGTAGTTTCTTTACTCAGAGGGCAGTAGGAACATGGAATGGCCTGCTTGCAACATTTGTAGAGTCGCCAACATTTAAATGCTCTTTGGATAAACACATGGATGAAAATGGAATAATTTAGGTTGGATGGGCTTCAAATTGGTTTCACAGGTCAGTGCAACATTGAGGGCCTGTAATGCACTATAACGTTTATGTTCTATGGTCCAATGGCAGATGCATGCATTTGAAAAGAAACAAATACAGCAGAAAGCAATTAAGTTTCAGTTCAGGATTTACTGAGTGGGCACATTAACCTGAAGAGAAGAGACCCAATGGACCAATGTGCAAATCACACTGAACTGAATGCTGTACATGACACAACCTGGCAATGCAAGTAGTTGGATAGTGTCCTTATTGTCCAACAAGTCAGATCAGAAAGACTAGTTAACTCTTCAGCAGATTGAAAGAATGAATGAAGTCTAGCATAATATGGAGGCTATCAAGAAATTTTCATTCCCCATGTTCTAACAAAACCACTTCCACACTATTAAAGAAATCCACATATTTCAACTGCACTTCTCAGCTCCAATATATTTATCAAATATTCCCCTTTAGCCTTGTAGCTTCTTTGTAGTCCCACACGTCCCGTCATGGTTTTTGCCATCATATCATAATGAGGTAAAATGAGGAGGCAGCTCTTAAAAAAAAAATTCTGCCCTTAAGGGTATTAGATCCAAGCTTATAGCATTAGTCTGCACCTGATTTTAGCCATCTATCCAACTCAGTTAACCTAGCCCCAAATCTTTAACTAAGCAACCAAAATGTGGAAAATACAATGATGTGGAGATACTGAGATGTTAAAGGATTAATTTGCCCTGCAGACATGCAAGAAATTGGATGTCGCGGAGGGATGTTTTTCTGTCTTGCAGGCAAGATGCGATAGTCTAATCATTATTCCTTAAAACAGTATTTACAAATTATCTAATCACTTTACATTGTTTTTGGGTGACATATGACTATTGGGGAGTGGCAGGGGTGACTCTCTGTAATGTAAAATTCTGTATAAAGGGAGGATAGTCCCTTGTTCAGGGAACCTCGCTTGACACGCTCCACAAGCGTCACGAAGAGTGCTGAGTGATCCTCTAAAAGCTTGTACTTGCTGAAATAAATCGTGACCTCTTCACAGAAGTTGGCATGTAAGAATCTCAAGATGGGAAGCTAACAATACTGTTAACTGAAGTTCAACTTTACTGCATTAAACAGGGTTATAGTTTAATCATATAGTATGCTCAAAGAAACAAATGCTTCAGGGTACAGTTCAGACTCCAGATACTTGAGCACAAAATTGAGACTGATGCTGGAGTCCAGTGCTAACAGTGTGTTGGAGAGTGGTGTAAGTTTTCACACATGATGCTAACTGCCTTCTCAGGTGGACTATACCACTTCCCATATCACTATATCAAAGAACAGGGTACTTTAATACTTTACCCAATAACCACCCCCTAACCAATGAACATTACAAATTGTTAATCTGGACATAATCACACTGTGGGATCATGTTGTATTCAAACTGACTGAGATGTTTTCTACATTACAACAGGGGTTACCCTTCAAAGTGAAAAACAATTGGCTATGGAGCATTTTGGACTGTCCTGATAGCTTACAAAGGGCTATATAAATGATTGTTTTTTTTAAAAATTGTTCAGATTTATGACAATACCTGTGCTTTATATAGCAAACACAAACACCTATGGGTGCATCTGAAGAACATAATGATACAAAGCACATTCCTTGTGGCACCATCACAAACAACTGACTCATCATCACATTTTTCAACACTGTTACAAAGCGAACAACTTCGATTGCAGCACTGATCACAGCAGCAAGGAAGTGGTCACTGCAATAGAAACCTTAACAGGAACAAGTCAACAACTGATTATGGAGAGTGTTCTATAAACTGGGTAACCAAACCGTAAGTAAATTCATGGAACTAACCATGTCCGTGACAAGAGGAATGGCATGCAAGCCAACGAGACAGATTTCACTGTGGGAAGGAATCTGATGGCACCTATCATTCTACCACTTCAAAACAAAATTGTCCAACAAGTTACAGCAAGCATGAGGTGATGACGACAGTGCAAAGAAAACATGGCTTCATTTTACAGAACAACCAGATTTTAAAGATTGGGAAATGAACTCTGGAAAAATTGAGAAGGTGAAGGAATTCATTGTCAAATCAAGTGTGAGACAGTGTATTGAATATAAAAAAAGAAAAACTGTAATGACTAAAAAGCTTCCCAAGAATTTGAAACTTAAATCAATGAAACTCCAAATCAATTCTAAAAACCAAATGAACTGCAGATGCTGGAAATCAGAAACAAAAACAGAAATGGCTGAAAAAGTTCAGCAGGTCTGGTAGCACGTGGACAGAAATCTGTATTAAAGTTTCGGATCCAAGAAAGGGTCACTGGAACTGAAACTTTAACTCCTATTTCTCTCCACAGATACTGCCAGATCTTCTGAGCTTTCCCAGTAATTTCTGTTTTTGCTTCCAAAGTATAATAGCTACCCTAGAGAGGCCGACTAGAAGTAACTAATAATTCAAATGGTGAAATGCTGTTTCTGCTACCCTATAAAGCAGCTTAGTTCGCATCCACTGCATGACATTCAATGGTTGTCAATGGTGAGTAAAACAGCAAAGTACGATTTTGTGGAATTGTGTAGCCTGGACAAGAAAGCTTGGATACGCGTTCTTAACATTTTCCCCCTCAACTGCAGCCAATTTACCATTTGCACTGTAATTAAAGCAAATGCCATTGTTTTGACAATAAATTTTAATAATAAAGTTATATACGAAAAGTACATTTACTCAGAAGAACCATAAAGTTGGGATCATGGTTTTTTGTAACCCACTCAGTTTCTTTCAACCAGAAACAGAAAATAGTATGGACAATAGAAAAAGTAAGGAAATCAAATAAAGACAAAACAAGGCCCTAACCATCAGTAACTCTTAGACAGAAAATTAAGGTCAAATTGTTCTTCCAAATTATCCCTGAAATTGAAGATGCTCCTTTACCACATTACTGCCTCTCTGACTTAGAAATCAAGCACTATCAACCAGGACAACAGACACATAAAACATTATGTTCAGTAAGGCAGCAAAATTAGGGCAGTAGGTGGGGTAGCTTTAATGACCTTTTGTCATCTTTTCATCTTAAAAGACTTATGCTCACTTGAACCCTTGCAACTTTTATTCTTACTGATGTATATTTTTCACAAATCCTAACTGCTCACGGCAAGAGAAATGCTAGCTAAAGAATATAAACTTACGCCTTGAAAGACTAACTTCTGAAACACAGCTCACATTTGTCTCACCAAATTAGGCAAGTTATTCTCCTAAAATAATGATCACAAAAGAACTATAATATACTCCAGTGACAGTCATAATCTTGTGTTATTTTCTACTATTTCATTCAATTACGAGTAACAGAGAAATGCCTTTACTCAGACTTGCTGCAAAATCATAAGGCATTGTGGAAGACAGTCAATGATCAGACTATTCGACCTGCCTGTATCAAACATAAATAACCAAGACATTTGAAAATGACACAGCTCCCTTATCATTGCCGACATACCTGCTTAAAAAGCAGATAACGTTTTCTAATAATTTCAAAGATTTTTAGGGAATTTTGCATGACTATCAAGTATCTTTTAAGTGCACATGATTTGAGAAAAGAAGCACCAGTTTCCAATATACACTTCCTCCAACGCTCAACTAAACTTTTCAGGAGTCGCTCAAGCTAACTGTTGAGCAATCAAATTTACAGAAAACTAGCAAATTTACTTTTGGAGTGCAACTTCCTCTGCAAGACTAGCATGTCAGGAATCAATACCACTAAAAATAAAAAAAACAGAAACGGTCAATCTTTAATTCAGAGCACATAATTAATACCATTACTTACCCAAGGCAGTTGAAATAAGTTTGATAATTGATGTCATGTTTAAGCTGTACTGGAACGTGTCTAAAATAGCCAAGAATCTCTCAGATAATTTGGAATGCAACAACTGATTAGCAGTGAAAGGCATTTTAAATTTAGCATTTCTGTAGCTTCATATTTTAGATTTTTGTCAGAAATCTCATTTTGCTGTGAGGACAGATATTCGTATTGGGCGGCACGGTGGCGTATTGGGCGGCACGGTGGCGTATTAAACCACCCTTCTTAAACAGTGGCACCACACTAGCCAACCTCCAGTCTTCTGGCACCTCACCAGTGACTATGGATGATGCAAATATCTCAGCAAGAGGCCCAGCAATCACTTCTCTAGCTTCCCACAGAGTTCGAGGGTACATCTGATCAGGTCCTGGGGATTTATTCACCTTTGTGCATTTCAAGACATCCAGCACTTCCTCCTCTGTAATATGGACATTTTGCAAGGTGTCACCATCTATTTCGCTACTTTCTATATCTTCCATTTCTTTTCCACAGTAAATACTGATGCAAAATACTTAATGCACTAATCAACCTAAACTCTAAAAATGGGGAGACCGTCACTTGGTCTCCAGGGATTTCCACTCACTGAATAAAAATCATACATTCAAAAAGGAAGAAAGATTGGAAGAGGCTTGAATGAGGCATAAATACTGGGATAGATTGGCTGGAATGAAACGTTTGTTTATGTGCCATACACAAATTAATTCTGTGTGCAATTAAAATTGGGGATGTGCATGAGGCAATTATCACAGGAAAGGAGATATATCAGAAGGTTGCAAGGCTGAAGGGATGGGCTTGAGTGCTGTAGGGGATACAGAAATAGCGACTGAACAAAGTTTTGAGAGGGATATGGAAGGATGCTAATTTGAACACCAAAGAGTTGCACAGCTGGGAGCAAACACAGGAACGAAGGCTAAGTCAGATTTAGTATGAGTTAGGACACAGACAGCAGAGTTTTAAATTCTCAAGTTTGTGGTGAAAGAGTTAAGAGAATAGCCTATGAACGGTCAAGGTACAAGTATTCAAAGACATGGATCAGGGTCTCAGCAACAAATGAACTGAAGATGAAGAAAATTGGTTCCTGGAGATCAGAATATTAGAAGTAGAAATATATTGAATGATAGTGAAAATGTATAGTTGGGAGCTCATCCATGGAATATAGTGCCTGAGTTATGAATAGCTTGGTTCAACCTCAGACAGTGCCAGGGAGATGGATGGAATCAGCAATTAGGAAACAAAGAAATTAGGAGGGTCGGTGTGGACTTGTTGTGCCGAAGGGCCTGTTTCCACACTGTAAGTAATCTAACCTAATCTAATCAAAGCTAGTGGTGCAAATCAAAAACAATAGCTTTGATCATTCCATATTTCATAAATGGAAGTTTCTGCTTATCTAGTACTGGATGTTAGATGCAGAGTCTAATAGAAAGATGGAGGAGAGATTGAGATATGTTGATGGAGGAGAGATTGAGATATGTTGATGGAGGAGAGATTGAGATATGTTGATGGAGGAGAGATTGAGATATGTTAATGGAGTAGAGTTGCAAACGTAGATGTGGAAACAGATTGACTCAGCTGTGCAACAGCGGAGAGGTATAGTAGGAGGATGGTGGTCAACACTATCAAAGGCTTCTGACAGGTCGAGAATGACAAGGAGGACAACTTATCATCAGTCACATTTACGACTGATGAAAATCATTTCATTATTGTGACATCATAGAAGAAAGGAAACTGTGTCAATCCTGTCTGCTTCCTGATTGGAAATGAGAGTAGATTGTTGCTTTATATCACTACTAAATTGCAAAAGTTCACTTCCTGTACAATTTAAGCATCGTGTAAACAGTTAATCATTTGAATATCCTACACAGCAGCCATTCTTTCCATTTATGTAGGAATTAACACCATGAAAAACTGATCCGTTCAGGTCATTTCCATGTTATAGAATCCCAACAGGACAGATAGAGGTCAATTGGCCCAACAAGTCTGCAATAACCCCTCCAATGAGCATCCCATACAGACCTATACCTCCAATTCATCCCTATTACCTCATATTTACCATGGCTAATCCATCTAGCCTACACATCCTTGGTCTCTATGGGGCAGTCTAGCATGGCCAATCCACCTTACCTGCATACCTTTTGTGGGAGGAAACCCATACAGCATGTGGAGAATGTGTAAACTCCACACAGATAACCAACCCAAGTCCTTGGCACTGTGAGGCAGCAGTACTAACCACTCTATCACTGTGTTGCCCATATCTTTCTTACCCATTAGGTAACATTAAAACCAATTTGTGTTGGTACAGATTTTAGCTTGACTGTAAACTTATCTGCCAATGTTGCATTGTGATTCAAATATCTGTGGGAGCCTTGCAGTGAATTCCCAAAATTCAGTCATTTAGGGCCACCCGAAATCTTATATAACCAAGGTCAGAGCCCATTGGGGTGATGTATTGGCATAGGTAGAATACTGGATAGCTAATAAGAAAGACAGAGCCAGGATAAATGAATCATTTTCAGTTTATGTGATGAATGGAGTACCCTAGGGATCAATGCTGGAGCTCAACTTTTTACATTCTGCTCATCAAGAGAATATAAAATATCTGCAACAGGGTATAGATAAGCAACAAAAAAAAATTCAGATGGAAAATAATGTGGGAAAACATGAGGTTTTCCTCTTTAGCAGGAAGTATATAAAAGTAGAATTACTTAAGTCAAGAGAAAACAGCAGAAAGTTGCAGTATAAAGGATCGGAATACACATGAATCTCAAAATTAGCTTGTACATACAGCACATACTTAGGGAGGTGAATAGAATATTGCGTTTATTATAAAAAAAGTTGGAACATACAAGTAGGGAAATCTTGTTTTATACAGGGCACTGGTGACACTGTACTTGGATTCTTGTATGATTTGGTCTCCTTAAATAAGGATTTGGCTACATTGTAAGCAGTTACTAGAAGGTTCAATGAGTTGGTTCCCGGATTGAAGGGTTTGAAGTTGAGCATGTGGTATCTACATTGATTGAACAATAGAAGAATAACAGATATTATTGAAATGCAAGGTTCTGAGGAGGCTTGAAAGCAAAGCTACTGAAAGAATGTGCCTTTTCATAGAGGACTCTAGAGCTAAGAGGTGAAAATAAGTGTTCAAAACTAAGCAATTTTCTATTCAAGACAGATGAGAAGGAACTTCTTCAATAACAGGGTTACTAAATGCTTGGAATTCTCTTCCCCAGAAAGAAATGGAGGCTGATTCAATAACTATATTCAAGCTGGAATTAGACAGACGTTTGATTGACAATGGAGTCAAGGGTTATAAAAGGACAGACAGGAAAATGCAGGAAAACATAATGAATGCCAGAATCAGATCAGTTCAGTAGGCCAAATGGTCTACTCCTTATGATCTTATGACCTTACAAGCAAGGCAATAGAAGAAAAACAGACAAATAAAAAAAAACTCAATTTATTTCACTTCAGTTTAAAAATAAGTAAAACAAAATTAAAATAAAAGCATAATTTCGGGGGAATAAGCAGAGAATTAAAATAGAACTCTTTTTACATCGGAACTAGCACTTTGGTGTTTATTTAGTACATTGCCGTTAACACTACATAATAAAAACACTCCCTCCTGATCGAATATAATTTTTACCCTTGCTGTTGTGTAACAAAAGTGAAAAACTCACTAAACAAATTGGCCTAAAAGTCATAAATTCCTAACTTGAATTTTAAAATCCTTTAAATGAAAACAGAAGGCAATGCTTAACCCAGTGCTTTGTGACCATGAACAAAAACATCAGGCAATTTTGATTATAGTACAAAAGGCCCCAAGCTGACAGCAACCATAACTCAAAAATTTAAACATTAACCATTCAAAAGACAGACTAAGAGTTTGACTTAATGAACATTTTTTTCACCTTAATATAACACAAAGAACTGCAGATGCTGGAGTTCTGAAAAAAAAATGCAATGCTGGAAAAACTCTGGCAGCATCTGTGGAGTGAAAACAGAGTTGGCATTGAGTGCAGTAACCCATCCTGAGAATGTTTTTCTCTCACTTTTGCAGCCAAACTTCCATTCTTGTTTCCATGTCTCTTTTATAATTTTATTGGCCAATGAGCTTTCTGCTCTCTGAAATATTACCAACTTGCTCAGGTACAGATCCACATGAGGTCTTGCAAAAGTTGCCCCCCCCTAATGAAGCATCTGTGACCTGTTTGACTGCAGGTAGTTATACATACTCAGTCTATCCAATGGAGTTTATTATAGACCAATGAAGAAAACACATCTTTTCTCAAGGCCACTAAGGCCGATTATAACAGTTATTCTACTGAAATCAACAAACATAGCAATTCATGGTTCCAGTAAGAGTGAAAGGACCATGCAGATTCATCATCTGTAGTGGTGTCAAGCAATAGAGAAATCTCAACAAAGCAGCATTCATAATTCTTTTCTGCCAACTTTTCAGCATTTTAATGAACTTGATTTTTTTTTTAAAAAATCAAGAGTTTAACAAACAAAATTGAAACTATTACACTGTCCAGAATTTTGCTCATTATGAGGTGGAGTTTAACATAAAAGCTCCAACTATCAAAAGTAAACTGAGTGTGAGAGGGGAAAAATTTACAAGGGACCTAAGGGGCAACTTTTTCATGAAAAAGGGTGGTGCGTATATGGAATGACTGCCAGAGGAAGAGGTGGAGGCTGGTACGGGGGTTGCAACATTTAAAAGGCATCTGAACGGGTATATGAATAGGATGTATTTAGAGGAATATGGGCCAAGTGCTGGCCCTAGGACTAGATTAGGTTAGGATATCTGGTCAGCATGGACAAGTTGGACCGAAGGGTCTGTTTCCACACTGTACAGCTCTATGACTCTAAGAGCTTAAGTTAAAATAAAAGTACTGAGAGTCAGAGTAATAATACTGCGACTTAGAAATTAGAAATATCCCCAAAGAATAAGAATTGACAAAACATTATTGTTGAGAAACTTTGAAGTGAGTGCCTGATTAGATTAGCTATAACATTGTAAACAGGAGATATAGTACAAGGTTTCATTTACAAAACCAACATCTCATCCCTATTCCTGTTACGTTTATGCCCAAGGTTACAGGATCTCAGAGTGGATCCCTTTCACTTTGGGGTGAAAGATACAGAAATCTCTGAGAGTCACCCATCTGAGGAGAATTCCCAAGCTCACCTGTCCCAATGCCCATTAACACTTTCAGCTCCTCCTCTAGCCCTTAACTCGGCTCCCTGTGCTATATTTTCTATCCTTACCCTCACAGGCTCGAAGCTTTCAGACCCTCAGGCTCCTGCTATCAGCGTCGTGCCCAAACTGACAATCCGACCGTACAAACAGCCTCCTCCCAAGGACTCCGCCAGTATCCCAGACCGCACCGCGAGAACAAGTTTCCTCCTCGGGATTCCGTCAATATCCCAGCGCGCACCGCAAAAACAACTTTCCACCTCCCAAGGACTCCGCCTGTATCCCAGTGTGCATCGCGAGAACGATTTTCTTCGTCGTTCTCCGCCTCCTCGGGACTCCGCCAATATCCCGGCCCGCACCGCGAGAAACGGCATTCATTCAGACCCCTTCCCGGGAAGTGGCTCCATCTAGCGCCAGACGGCAGCAACTAAATCTTTGCTCAATCCCTGCTCCTAACACACGTGTCCATATCGCTGTTCTCAGAGTTTGAAATAATCAATTTTTACCTTCCAAATACTGGCGCCTCGTCAAGTTCTGATGTGGCCTTTATGTACCTCTTGGAGAAGTTTTGTCTACATCATGTTTGGTGCGATTAGGCAGAATCCACCCCGACAGCACCATCTTCAATTTTTTTTATTTTATTAAACAAATTACAAAAACAGTTTACAACAAACAGTTACATTTACAGCTGCATACAAGAGACAGCAATTTAGCACCATCTTCAACTAAGTTGCCCTCCCTCTGTGATAGGCTAATTTTGTCCTATAATTAGTTGTGATTGCCATGTCTTATCGGGCTAGGTCAATTGTAGCAGAAACTATCCGTAACACCAAGTCTTTTTGGTACTGCCATTTCCCATTTGACACAATTTTGGTGATTCTGGATCAGTGGTGCTGGAAGAGCACAGCAATTCA